>NC_072775.1:19832490-20165699 GCF_022539595.1 Amphiprion ocellaris
AACACTCCATAAAGGTTTTCTTTGAAAAAACAATCATCATAAATTTTGGCGCAAAAAAAACGCCATACTATACTATGTTGAAAAAAAATGCCATTTTTCAAACATGTTGCAAAAACGTGCCATATGATGAAATAATGTAAAGGAGGCCGTGGAAAACACTCCAGAAAGGTTTTCTTTGAAAAAAAAATCATCATGAATTTTGGCGCAAAAAAAAAACGCCTTACTATACTGTCGAAAAAAATGCCATTTTTCAAACATATTCTAAAAACATGCCATATGATGAAATAATGTAAAGAAGGCCGTGAAAAACACTCCAGAAAGGCTTTCTTTGAAAAAACAATCATCATAAATTTTGGCGCAAAAAAAACGCCTTACTATACTATGTCGAAAAAAATATCCATCTTGCAAACATGTTGTAAAAACGTGCCATATGATGAAATAATGTAAAGGAGGCCGTGAAGAACACTCCAGAAAGATTTTCTTTGAAAAAAAAAATCATCATGAATTTTGGCGCAAAAAAAACGCCTTACTATACTATGTCGAAAAAAAATGCCACTTTTCAAACATGTTGTAAAAATGTGCCATATGATGAAATAATGTAAAGGACGCCGTGAAAAACACTCCAGAAAGGTTTTCTTTGAAAAAAAATCATCATAAATTTTGGCGCAAAAAAAATGCCTTACTATACTATGTCGAAAAAAAATGCCATTTTTCAAACATGTTGTAAAAACGTGCCATATGATGAAATAATATAAAGGAGGCCGTGAAAAACACTCCAGAAAGGTTTTCTTTGAAAAAACAATCATCATAAATTTTGGCGCAAAAAAAATGCCTTACTATACTATGTCGAATAAAAATGCCACTTTTCAAACATGTTGTAAAAACGTGCCATATGATGAAATAATGTAAAGGAGGCCGTGAAAAACACTCCATAAAGGTTTTCTTTGAAAAAAAAATCATAAATTTTGGCGCAAAAAAAACGCCTTACTATACTATGTCGAAAAAAAATGCCATTTTGGAAACATGTTGTAAAAACGTGCCATATGATGAAATAATGTAAAGGAGGCCGTGAAAAACACTCCATAAAGGTTTTCTTTGAAAAAACAATCATCATAAATTTTGGCGCAAAAAAAACGCCATACTATACTATGTTGAAAAAAAATGCCATTTTTGAAACATGTTGCAAAAACGTGCCATATGATGAAATAATGTAAAGGAGGCCGTGGAAAAAACTCCAGAAAGGTTTTCTTTGAAAAAAAAATCATCATGAATTTTGGCGCAAAAAAAACGCCTTACTATACTACGTCGAAAAAAAAATCAATTTTTCAAACATGTTGTAAAAACGTGCCATATGATGAAATAATGTAAAGGAGGCCGTGGAAAACACTCCAGAAAGGTTTTCTTTGAAAAAAAAATCATCATAAATTTTGGCGCAAAAAAAGGCCTTACTATACTATGTCGGAAAAAAATGAAATTTTTCAAACATGTTGTAAAAATGTGCCATATGATGAAATAATGTAAAGGACGCCGTGAAAAACACTCCAGAAAGGTTTTCTTTGAAAAAAAATCATCATAAATTTTGGCGCAAAAAAAATGCCTTACTATACTATGTCGAAAAAAAATGCCATTTTTCAAACATGTTGTAAAAACGTGCCATATGATGAAATAATATAAAGGAGGCCGTGAAAAACACTCCAGAAAGGTTTTCTTTGAAAAAACAATCATCATAAATTTTGGCGCAAAAAAAATGCCTTACTATACTATGTCGAATAAAAATGCCACTTTTCAAACATGTTGTAAAAACGTGCCATATGATGAAATAATGTAAAGGAGGCCGTGAAAAACACTCCATAAAGGTTTTCTTTGAAAAAAAAATCATAAATTTTGGCGCAAAAAAAACGCCTTACTATACTATGTCGAAAAAAAATGCCATTTTGGAAACATGTTGTAAAAACGTGCCATATGATGAAATAATGTAAAGGAGGCCGTGAAAAACACTCCAGAAAGGTTTTCTTTGAAAAAACAATCATCATAAATTTTGGCGCAAAAAAAACGCCATACTATACTATGTTGAAAAAAAATGCCATTTTTCAAACATGTTGCAAAAACGTGCCATATGATGAAATAATGTAAAGGAGGCCGTGGAAAACACTCCAGAAAGGTTTTCTTTGAAAAAAAAATCATCATGAATTTTGGCGCAAAAAAAAAAACGCCTTACTATACTGTCGAAAAAAATGCCATTTTTCAAACATATTGTAAAAACATGCCATATGATGAAATAATGTAAAGAAGGCCGTGAAAAACACTCCAGAAAGGCTTTCTTTGAAAAAACAATCATCATAAATTTTGGCGCAAAAAAAACGCCTTACTATACTATGTCGAAAAAAATATCCATCTTGCAAACATGTTGTAAAAACGTGCCATATGATGAAATAATGTAAAGGAGGCCGTGAAGAACACTCCAGAAAGATTTTCTTTGAAAAAAAAAATCATCATGAATTTTGGCGCAAAAAAAAACGCCTTACTATACTATGTCGAAAAAAAATGCCACTTTTCAAACATGTTGTAAAAACGTGCCATATGATGAAATAATGTAAAGGAGGCCGTGAAAAACACTCCAGAAAGGTTTTCTTTGAAAAAAAAATCATCATAAATTTTGGCGCAAAAAAAATGCCTTACTATACTATGTCGAAAAAAAATGCCATTTTTCAAACATGTTGTAAAAACGTGCCATATGATGAAATAATATAAAGGAGGCCGTGAAAAACACTCCAGAAAGGTTTTCTTTGAAAAAACAATCATCATAAATTTTGGCGCAAAAAAAATGCCTTACTATACTATGTCGAAAAAAAATGCCACTTTTCAAACATGTTGTAAAAACGTGCCATATGATGAAATAATGTAAAGGAGGCCGTGAAAAACACTCCATAAAGGTTTTCTTTGAAAAAAAAATCATAAAATTTTGGCGCAAAAAAAACGCCTTACTATACTATGTCGAAAAAAAATGCCATTTTTGAAACATGTTGTAAAAACGTGCCATATGATGAAATAATGTAAAGGAGGCCGTGAAAAACACTCCATAAAGGTTTTCTTTGAAAAAACAATCATCATAAATTTTGGCGCAAAAAAAACGCCATACTATACTATGTTGAAAAAAAATGCCATTTTTCAAACATGTTGTAAAAACGTGCCATATGGTGAAATAATGTAAAGGAGGCCGTGGAAAACACTCTAGAAAGGTTTTCTTTGAAAAAACAATCATCATAAATTTTGGCGCAAAAAAAGGCCTTACTATACTATGTCGGAAAAAAATGAAATTTTTCAAACATGTTGTAAAAACGTGCCATATGATCAAATAATGTAAAGGAGGCCGTGGAAAACACTCCAGAAAGGTTTTCTTTGAAAAAAAAATCATCATGAATTTTGGCGCAAAAAAAAACGCCTAACTATACTATGTCGAAAAAAAATGCCATTTTTCAAACATGTTGTAAAAACATGCCATATGATGAAATAATGTAAAGAAGGCCATGAAAAACACTCCAGAAAGGTTTTCTTTGAAAAAACAATCATCATAAATTTTGGCGCAAAAAAAACGCCTAACTATACTATGTCGAAAAAAAAATGCCATTTTTCAAACATGTTGTAAAAACGTGCCATATGATGAAATAATGTGAAGGAGGCTGTGAAGAACACTCCAGAAAGATTTTCTTTGAAAAAAAAAATCATCATGAATTTTGGCGCAAAAAAATGCCTTACTATACTATGTCGAAAAAAAATGCCATTTTTCAAACATGTTGTAAAAACGTGCCATATGATGAAATAATGTAAAGGAGGCCGTGGAAAACACTCCAGAAAGGTTTTCTTTGAAAAAAAAATCATCATGAATTTTGGCGCAAAAAAAACGCCTTACTATACTATGTCGAAAAAAAATGCCATTTTTCAAACATGTTGTAAAAACATGCCATATGATGAAGTAATGTAAAGGACGCCGTGAAAAACACTCCAGAAAGGTTTTCTTTGAAAAAAACAATCATCATAAATTTTGGCGCAAAAAAAACGCCTTACTATACTATGTCGAAAAAAAATGCCATTTTTCAAACATGTTGTAAAAACAGGCCATATGATGAAATAATGAAAAGGAGACCGTGAAAAACACTCCAGAAAGGTTTCTCTGAAAAAAAAAATCATCATGAATTTTGGCGCAAAAAAACGCCATAGTACACTATGTCAAAAAAAAAATGTCATTTTTCAACATGTTGTAAAAACGTGCCATATGATGAAATAATGTAAAGTAGGCTGTGAAAAACACTATGGTAAGGTTTTCTTTGAAAAAAAAATCATAAATTTTGGCGCAAAAAAAACGCCATAGTTTACTATGTCGAAAAATGTCATTTTTCAACATGTTGTAAAAACGTGCCATATGATGAAATAATGTAAAGGAGGCCGTGAAAAACACTATGGTAAGGTTTTCTTTGAAAAAAAAATCATAAATTTTGGCGCAAAAAAAACGCCATAGTTTACTATGTCGAAAAATGTCATTTTTCAACATGTTGTAAAAACGTGCCATATGATGAAATAATGTAAAGGAGGCCGTGAAAAACACTATGGTAAGGTTTTCTTTGAAAAAAAAAAATCATAAATTTTGGCGCAAAAAAAATGCCATAGTTTACTATTTCGAAAAACGCGATTTTTCAACATGTTGTAAAAACGTGCCATATGATGAAATAATGTAAAGGACGCCGTGAAAAACACTCCAGAAAGGTTTTCTTTAAAAAAAAAAAAAAAAAGTCATCATGAATTTTGGTGCAAAAAAACGCCATAGTATACTATTTCGAAAAAAAGTGATTTTTCAACATGTTGTGAAAACGTGCCATATGATGAAATAATGTAAAGGAGGCCGTGAAAAACATTCCAGAAAGGTATTCTTTGAAAAAAAAATCATCATGAATTTTGGCGCAAAAAAACGCCATAATATACTGTCGAAAAATGTCATTTTTCAACATGTTGTGAAAACATGCCATATGATGAAATAATGTAAAGGACGCCGTGAAAAACACTCCAGAAAGGTTTTCTTTGAAAAAAAAATCGTCATGAATTTTGGCGCAAAAAAAACGCCATAGTCAATGTTCCCTGTAATTTTTCCTGAGTCTGAGCAAACACACAAACTCCCTGAGCGTCCCTTGGACCACTGTGAGCAACATCAGACGTGTGCACTGTGGTCACACCAGCATCGCATCCATTCAAGTTACATGGTTCATCAAAAGAATCAAATTACAGCATTTACATTTCTGTTAAAACACTTTGTCAACAGGAGCCAGTTGAAGGCTGCAGTGATTTTAGTGACACTACAATGTATAAGAGTGAAGTTATTGAATATTTGTCTCTCTTTACTGTTGCAGCGGTTTTGCAAATTGCAGACAGACCCTGTTCACTCCATAGACACCAATGTTATTCCTGTAGCTTGAAAGACAGCCCCTCCATGTGGTTTAGTGAGGTTTTCTGCAACAGTTCAACATAGCAACCTGCAGCAAAAGAGACTTTGAGAGTTTTTAGGAAGTTCTAGAGAGCAGACTTTAGAGCAGTTTTTCACTTTTTATCTTAGTTTAGTCAGAAAGATAGTTGATAATGTGTGAATTGTTGCAGCTTGTGAGCCGTAGAAGGTTTTAATCTTTGGGGCCCGAGTGTCAAAAAACATTTAGAAACCAAAATCAACTAAACACGCAAAGATTTGAACATCATTTGCGTGACAATGTCAAATTAAAGGACATTTATTTCCAACGTAAATGTGTGATATTCATCCTCTGGAGCTTTCTCTTCACATCGTCTTCCACCTGGACTGGTTTGGTCGGGAGCATGTGCAACAAACATTTGAAAAACTGCACTTTAACATCAATGAATGACACTGAAGTTTAATCTCTACATAAATGAGACTGAGTCTGGATGTGCTGCTCTGTCACTAACTCCTAAGTTTAGGGAAAGTTCAAACAAAAGAGGACAGTTCAGATCAGACTTTCAAACATCTCAGACTTTCTGAGCTTCAGTACCTCTAAGCAAGATATTTTAACAAGCAACTCAAGAGATCCAGAAGTTGGAGAGAGTTAGCTTTAGCTGAGCCAAAGAACATGTGGGACGCTAACCTAGCAAACATTTCAGACTTTTCTCTGTGAATTCTGAGAAATAATTTCCTATTTAATGACAGAGCTACACATCTTAACTCAGTCTCATAAAAACAGACTCTAATTCAGTGTCATCCATCCATATTAAAGTGCAGTTACCCAAAATGTTTGTTGCATGAGCTCCAACAAAACTTGTCCAGGTAGAAGGCCACTTTGACAAACAGGAAGTGGACGATTCCAAGCAGATTTATAGAAGGGGGAACCGGACTGTACTAAGTGTGGTCGAGTATAAAGGGGTGTTTTGTGGGTTTTTAAGGCTGATAATGATTATTAGTGAGACATTTGGAGTCGATATTCATTTGCAGTAAATGAAAGTCTTTAAAATCTTGGAGTTAAACTTACAAGAACACAAACTTTAACAGAAAACTTTGTTGATATGTTTTTGTTTTGTTTACAGATGTTAAGTTAAAGGAGTTTTATTCGTGACATATAGCCAATCAAATCCCTCCAGAAGACAGAGCGACCACAGGTAGATTAAGGTTCAGAGCAAAAGTAGCGCCATTTTGAAATGTATTTATTACCGTAAATCAGTAAAAAAATAAAACACTGATAATCAGTAAATCAGTCAGCCCACAATTACTACAATTCTACAATGTATGTCTCTTTCCTTTGACTTGTTATTTGTACAATATACGATGTATATTATGGCGTTTTTTCATACCAAAGGCTATACTATGATGTTTTCTAAGAGACATACGATGCTACTCTGTTTGTTCTGGTCCTGGGCTGCTGCACTCCTCCTCTGTTGTTTTCTGGATTGTACTCAGCTGCATGACTTCGTCCACCCGGCCTCCGTTGACTCGTCCCGCCTGCCGTCTCTGGACCTGAAGCTGGATTGGAACAGACCAAAGTACAGTCCAATCACGATGCCAGCTGCCTCTCAAAAGGCTCCTTCATCTGGCAGGTGGCAGCACTTCTTCTGAGGGGAAGCTGAGCTGGCCCGGCAGACCTTTGGAGATGTGTTCCAGTGGTTGGTGGATGTGTAGGTAGATAGAGAGGGACCTTTGAATTGTTCAGAAAGGAAAACAGGGAACTCATTGGTAGTTTTAGTTTAGGGTGCTACTGCGGTGTGTTTTTGGGCTTGAAGAGGTGAACAGGAAGAGTTTTTTTTCCGTATTATCTTTTACTGTGTTCCTGGTTGGAATGCCCATCAATGTCAACATGAAGTTCACTTTTAGTTCTGTTTATTTATTTTTATTTTATTAACACCCATTTGCTTTTAACCCCTTCACATGTTGTGTTGTTGTAAACTTACTCTTTCAAATAAATACTGGTCTAACCCTCTGGAAACCAGCGTTTGGACTGTTTTTGTGTTGCTCCTCACCTACTTCAGACAGCCAGGACAAAACAACGTCTTGTGGACCAAAGGCTTGTTGAACCAAAGGCTATACTATGACATTTTTAGAGTGACATGCTATACTATGACGTTTTTAGAGCGACATGCTATACTATGACGTTTTTAGAGCGACATGCTATACTATGACGTTTTTAGAGCGACATGCTACACTATGACGTTTTTAGACAAAAGGCTATACTATGACATTTTTTGGAGCAATGGCTATACAATGACATTTTTAGAGCGACATACTATACAGTGACATTTTTTGAGCGACATGCTATACTATGACGTTTTTTGGACCAAAGGCCATACTATGACGTTTTTAGAGCGACATGCTATACTATGACGTTTGTTGGGCGACACTCTATACTATAGGCTTTTTGAATTGACATATTACTATGACGTTTTTTTTTTGTTTTAGTTTTTTTTGTTTTTTAGCAACACATTATGAGAATTTGAACAGTTTTAAAAATTACTATACTTTTACTTGTGCAATGAAATATTATTCTATGGCATTTTTTAGACGACATATACTCTGTTTTCTTGAAAAACACACTATTTTGACAATATACAGCACTATGACATTTCTTGAACCACATATCATACATGACAATTTTAGGCAACATCCTATCATTTTGCACTTTTTGAACCACATAATAATCAGTTGGGTTTTTTTGTTGACATGCTATACTATGAACTACAGGCCATACTACGTTATTCTTGAAAAGTATACTATACTTTGACATTTTCTGAACTACATCCTATACTATGGCGTTATACACAGAGTGCTTTGGTTACATGTTGATTTATAATCTAGATTTTTTTCTGTTTTGTTTTTTGACGGGATTATCACAGACCTGACCGTGAACACCGTTGACACCCACCTGAGGGAGACGCTGCCTAAGATCTCAAGGCTGCTTGGTCGTAATCTTTCTGGTCCTGCTCCAGAACGCCTTCATCAACTACGTCTTCTTTTGAAGAGGCCCTCAGATGCTGCAATCTCTGACCTTAAGGAGGAATTGCTACTTTCACTCTGTAACGAGATGGCGGTTATTTTAAAGACCCAGCTCCTGGTGGCTTTGAGTGAAAGTTTAACACCCATCAAAAAGGAACTACAGACAGTTGAATCTGAGCTGTCGGTCAGTATTTCAAACATCAAGTCTGACCCGGCTGCCCTAAAGCACACTGTGGATGAAACGGAAACTTCACTCTCCACATCACCGACGACATCGTCACACTCCAAAGCAGAGCGCCTGTCTGCTGAACTTTTAAAAGTGGACTATAAATGTGAAGAATGTGAGCAGCAGCAGACTGTGAGCAGTGGAACAGATGTGATCAGAAAGAAGTCATTTTCTTTTTTCTTTTCTTTCTGGTTGACTTGATGCTGTCAGATGCAGATGTTGGAGCTGATTCTGATCTTTGAGGATAAAAAGCTGCTTTTCCTTCACAGACTTTTCAGGAAATTATTCTCTCAGGATTTCTCTGCTATTTATATTTTTATCATCTGTGATTATTTCATTATTTCTTTATTGTAAAAATAAAGTTTGAGGCATGAAGACTCATTTAGTTATTTTAATCCTGAAATCTTTGATGTAGCAGAACTAAACTTCCATTTTCCTTCTTGTACTTCTGATACTAGAACTAAACGTATCTTCAACACGGATCATCTGCTTTTAATGAATCAGTAGCAACATCACAACAACAAATGAGACAATTTTCAACAAATTAATGAAACTGATGTCATTTAAAACTATCAGAGTCTGTTTTAGTGTCAAATTAAAGCTGATTACTGACAACTAGAATATTAACGTTACTATTTTAATCACATTTAAGTTTCCTGAATGTTACATTAATGTCAACCAGCCACAGTTTTATGAACTTAATGAACCACATTACAGGAACACAACACACTTCAGCTGTTTACATGAAACTCAACACATTAGCTTGATGCTACGTTAGCTTTAATCAGGCTACGACTGAGCAGCTAGCTCGGTTAGCATCGCTAACATTAAAGCTAATATTTACTATGCTAACTTTCTTCTCTGGTCAACACACACTGAAACAAACTCCACCAACATCTGGAGTGCATGGCACACATTATATCTGACAGTAAAGCTGCATATAAAGTGCATTAAAAGTGGCACCGATACAAAAATAAACATTTACTTACCGAACTATTAGAGTCCTTTCAGTGTCTGCTGGTAGAATCAGCCGAAGGTAGAAAACTGGTTAAAACAAGCCAACGGGCAGGAAAACTGTCTGTGGAAAATGTTCTGCTGCTCCACCGATAAGTAAACCAACAGTTATTATATCAGAATTAATCCAAACGAGGAGAGCAGAGTCTCTGCTGCCTCCTCCATAGGACCTGTCAATCATTCCAGACCGGACTGTCAATCAAGTAGTCCCGCCCCCTGGCTTCGCAAAACTTTAACGCTCTATCAAAAATCAATATTGATTTATTTTAAGATTGGCCCCCTGATCTCTCATTTTGACCATGAAAACTCACGAAAAAAAATGTATATACAGTCTATGCACCATACTCTGTTTGGCTCCACACTTGCTGATGACCACTTCCGGTCTCAGAAAATGAAAAAACGGACCTTTTTTCGTTTCTGTCTCTTACTGATTTTACTTTCTTGTTATTCTAAATATAAAACGAAAATAAAAGCTTTTTTTTTTTTAAATCGTATATCCCTTTTTGATCATGAAAAGGAAAAACGGCTTGTATTTCAATTTTATTTTTTTTATTTTTAAATGAAAATCAAATAACCACTCACTTTTTGTTTTTCAATACCCGTTTCAGAACGGAAAATCCAATTACTAGATCCGTACACGGACCGTGCAGGATGTATGGTGGGTGTGTGGGCTGTGTGTCTGAATGCTTTTGTAAAAAAAAAAAAAAAAAAAAAAAAAAAATGGGACTGAAACGAGTGAGAGCTCGTATCTGTGCAGGCTCCAGCCGAAAACTACATTTGTAGTTGTCGGCTGAAGAACTACAACTCCCGGCAACAACGTCACTTCCTGTTGATGGGGACAGGAGCCTCTCGGGTATGGACACATAAGAATCATGTGACAGGTCATGGCCACAACGTGATCACGCTTATTTCAACGTAAGAAGTCCTCCGAATAGCGGTGGTCTGGTTTATAAAGAGTTTTGTTGTGTGCGCTTTATTGTGTATTTTTACAAACCCATCACTGCAACGAAAAAGCACCCTGAGACCTGGTGAATGTGTGAAATGTTAGTGTAACTCCCCAGATTTTATGTGCAAAAAGAATTATCGATCTATCTTATCTGGTTTAAAATTTACAGCCAATCAAAAACCAATATGTAAAACGTAGCGCTGGCGCTACGCTGGGCTCTAAAGGGTTAACAAAGCTTATAAATGTAATAATTCGTATTTATGGCTTTACAGTTTCATATTTTAACAAATGCAAGACTTAATTTTGCACAACAGCTTCAGCCCCACCATGTTTCCTGCAGGCAAAGGTGGAACAGTTCTTCCAGATTCCATGTAACTCAATTGAAGTTTGTCACTAAATCTCAAATTTCCACGTACCAGCACCAGCTTTTATAGAGCAAACACAGCATCCAAAAAGCACTCAAATTAGCGCAAGATAATAAAAGAACTGGCACTGATGATAACGTGTCCAACACAGAAAGCAGCAGTAACAAAAGCAAACAAGGTCAACACAAGCTTGATGTCAGCAGCCCACCAGACATGTGTTTCTACTTCATGTCTGCTCGTCATAAGGACTCATTTCACTCCTCAGCCACCTTTGGAAATACGAAAGAAACCCATATATCGGGTAAGATTGAAAAAAGAGCAGTTACAATGATTAGAAGACACATGATGTGATTGTGACCTTTATTTTTGTGCCAAACATTTACGGAGAAACAACACATTTTCAAAATGAACTGCACACACTATGAGAAATCAACCTAGGCCTGATAAAACAGGAAGGGAAACGGTTCTGGCTCTTACCAAATTAACTTAATACAAGAGCTCAGAATTAGTTATGACTTGGTATTTACCGGGTGCCATTTGTTTAGTCAGATTTCGTCCACATTTAATGTAATCACAGCAGTCCCATTAACTTTGGTGCAAGGCGAGACCTGAGAGTCGAGGTTGTAGGTCCCCTGCTTTCAATACTTAATGTGCTCTCTAATTAGCAATTACATTTCAGATAATGGTATATAAAGTGTTGCATGGCTGTAATTGGTCATGTGAATTTTAATGGGTACTACACAAATCAAATGGGACTATGTTGTTATTGGTAATTATAAGCTGAGAAATTATTCCATTATTGCTTACTTGCAAAGCTCTGCAATGAATGTAAAAAAAAAACAAAAAACAGAACAGAACAAAAAAACCTTACAGAAAATAAACGTTAACTCTTCACACACAAAAACTACTAATAGAATATTCAGCCCCGCTTCCAAACAAAACATTTTTCATTACACCAGAACAAAATGAAGACCTATAGCACTAATATATCTCACCTATTTAACAGACAGCAGTGGAGTTTGGATCTACAGAGTTCCCAGTGTCAAAAATACAGTACAGCAAGAGGGCGCTACAACAAATCAACTGCAAATTAAACTGTATGCAGAATCATATGATAACAATACATATTTATCACCTTTATATTGAATAGAATTAATATCAACAACATTCAACTCAGCTTTTGGAGTACTAAATTATGCATTCAAAGTAAGATGAAAGAACTTTCCAACTCTGTGATGGTAAAGCGTGAAGAAAAAGTGTGACCTATCAGATCAGTGATGTGCTGTTTTCTTTTAGTTTTTTTTTTTCTTTTTTCACCGTGGAATGTTTTTGTAGAAATATACCATCGTTTGGGTGAATTCACTGTGCCAGAAAACTCGCAGAACTCCTAATGTGATGGGGTACGTTGGCACTTAAAAGCCATCACTATCAGGGAATTTCTGCAAGCAAATTGTATTTTAACAAGATTTACATTGCAATAAGTCCAGTCCATACAAATTATGACAAAAAGTGGAACCTTGTTTTTTTTTCCCACTTGAGCTTGAGGACTGCAGATTAAGGTGCTTTACTGGACACTTCTATAGTCCACAGTAAAAAAAAAAAAAAGGCGTCAGAATCCTCAACGATTCTGATTTTGCATTGTTGTTCAATTCTTAAAAAAAAAAAAAAAAAAAGCAGTACTATACAGAACTCAATAGTTATCTCGAGGCCTTCTAATTGATTAATTATTTTTAAATTCATTGTGTTTTTTTTTTTCTTTTTTTAAAAAGAAACATTTCCAAACTTGATCACCTGGAACATCACCTCCAGTGACCAATCATATAATGTGAAGCAAAGTCAGGAACACCCAAGACATATACAATATATTCATGCATGTACTCTTAACTAACATCTCCCCTTCACCAGTTCCCTCCAAAACAAAGCTGAAAACCAGCCATAAACACCTGCACGTCATCCATATTTTAGACCTCTGATATGATTAATTAAACTAATATATCATATGCACAATGGGAGATAAACCATGGAGAGGAGATGGGCTTACGACATCTTATCATATCAAGTAGTACATCAGCTACTCATAGTGAGAAAACACAAGAATGTCAGCACCCTGTAGAAAAAGTTACATTAAAAGGTGCTCGGTAGAAAAAAATTATGAACCAATCTAGTCTTTCAGTGATCTCTTGTAATAGGAAGGTATAAAACACACTGACCTGAAAGGAAGAGTAATGACATAAGTGCCGCGCTCATGATTATGCAAGAACGTCTTACTCTTTAACTCAAAATGGGAGAGTGTGGCCTTGTTTGCCTTTCAGCATCTTTTGCTCCTGTCAGCATCATTAAATCAGCAGACACTGATAGCAAGTTAAAGCTTCTAAAAAAGGTGCAATAAAAGTCTTCATCTCAGCATGATCATATTTTCACAAATATAGTAAGAACTTTGTGGGTTTCTTTTGTACAATTTTTAATCTGCACACTGCGGCAGAAATCCTGACATTGTGATAAAATCTGAATCTCAAAACTGGTTTTCTGAAACTATGTCCATTTACTATACTTTTTACATAGTCATTTATTTCTTCGATATACAAATCAAAAGAAAATGTCAACAAAAAATAACACTCATGACAATCATAACATTATTATCCAATATTATCTATGGCGTCTCTTTTCATTACAGTTTTGCCATCAAGATTAAGTGGAAATAATGCTACATTTGTACTGAAAAAGGTGAAGAAAAGCATTTCAGCAGGCGCTGCACCCATTAAGAACGGATATCGAATGAATCAGTCATTTCTCTCTGTAATACAGCAAATATGCTTTCAGTGACTCAGGCAGCGGCAGGGCCATTATTTGGTCTCTCAACACGTTCACTTGCTTGAGGATTTCAATGTCGCCAATGTCTCTTTCTTCCTCCTCCTCCTCCACTTCCTTGTGTTCTTCCTCAGCGTGCTCCTCCTCTTCGCTCTCCACCATTTGGGGGATCAGCTGGTTTCCTACAAAAACGTAAGTGTTGATGCGGCGCCGCCGGCAGCGCCTGCGTTTGCGCTTCTGGGGGACTCGTTGCACCGTGCCCTTCCCCTGACTGTCCTCGTTGGCCAGGTTTCTGAGAGTGCGGCGTATGTAGATCCGAGACAGATCCTGAAGGCTGCGGACAGTCACTGGGGCTGAGGACAGAGAGAGATGACACGGTCCTTCAGGGCAATGCACCAAATAAATAAGAATAATCCATACAACTGCACCAGTCCTTCAACTAGGTCAGCATAAACAAGTGAGGAAACAACTGAGTCTATGAAGCAGCTGCAGGGCGAGCTTCATATGTCAAGGCAAATATTACTTTAGGAACTGTCTCATCACATCACTTTGACTTTAAAATATTGCCTGCTTTACACTTCACGACGAGTCAGGCATAATAAAACACAGGGCCTGAGATTTCTGGTTTGGTTG
Source organism: Amphiprion ocellaris (assembly GCF_022539595.1). Taxonomy (NCBI): domain Eukaryota; kingdom Metazoa; phylum Chordata; class Actinopteri; family Pomacentridae; genus Amphiprion; species Amphiprion ocellaris. Next base: position 19,846,953 of record NC_072775.1, read on the forward strand.
AAGCTGGGTAACTTACGCAGCTGGACAGTGTCAGGCTTCTCTCCATCAGCTCTGTTCTGCTGGACCAAGGGGGCAAAGGACACCGCCAAGATGTTTTTGCTCTCCCATGTGCACTGGCCAGTCCTGGTTATCTGGGTCAGCTGCATAAAGAGACAAAACCTGAACTCAACACTGAGCACTTATAAAATATGGAATGCTCTATTACATCAGGGAGCAAAGGATAAGGGCTTCAGCCTGCCCAGACGCTTTAAATCTATCACGTACTATGTCTATGTTTGCACACATGCTGGTGAATGTTCATGTTCTTGGCGAGTATTTTACCCATCTGCCATTGCTGGCGGTGTGTTTTTCAGAATTTACCACTGTAATAGAGAGCATTCTGAGGGTGTATTTCTGTGTCTGGATTCTCAACACTTACCAGCAATACAATATAGCTATTATCTGTGTATGAACAGTGTTTGTTTTGATTCATGCAACGCCGAGCTCCAGGTGTTCATTATGGGGGTGTAACCAGAGAACTAAAAATTGTACCTCTTCAGGAAGAAAAGGTTCTCTTTCCATTTCTACAAATAAGTGCATGAAACATCAACAACACGTTTGTCATTCAGTCTTCTAATATTCAATTGAGAAAAAAAAAGCATGTCACTTCATCTTTCATTTATGAATCCAGCACAACAGGCACTAAAAAAATAAATCTTGCTTTGTGTACTTTGTACTTTATGCTCAAGCAGTTTAGATGTTTATATTTAATCTGTCCAATCTGTGTGACCAGGAAGTCACTGGTTGCATTAGATAAGTGTGCAAGCAACAGCATACTATCTGATTTGATGTATTGAATATGAGCTTGAATAGCAACATAAGTATATTTTTTCCAACAGAGTATCATATAAAACATGACATAATTAATATTCACAGTGAGTTACACGGTGTGCTGCAAAGTGAGCCTTAGTTTTCACCCTATAAGTTTACATATTGGTCATAATTAAATGGTCTTATTTATGAGGTACAGATGCAAACTTCCACTCTTGATCCTGATGGTTAAATAGTTTTCTCATAATTATGACACAATGTACTGTGTGCAACAGACTAACAGGGCAGGAAGTATGTCAAAATATTTCCAGGATTAGCATTTAATAAAGTGAAATCAGAACAGAGTGTTTTCAATCAGGTGTGAGTGGACGCCCCGTTATATTTGAAGAACACGAATCTATCGTGTTGTGTCAGTGTCTGTGTATCATGGCACTAACAAAAGAGGCTTTTAATGACCTCAAAAAAACAGTTGTTGATGCTCATCCGGCTGGGTAAAGGTTACAAAACCATCTCTACAGCGTTTGGACAACACCAATCCACAGTCAGACAGATTGTGTATAAATGGAGGAAATTCAAGCCCATTGTTAGCCTCCCTGGGAGTGAGCGTCCAACAAAGATGACTTCTAGAGCAAGGTGTGTAACACTCACAAAGGGAGCCATACATGGCAGGGCTGCTAGGAAAAAAAATCACTGCTCTCAAAAAAAGAGAATAAAGTCACTGCCTGCAGTTTTCTCGTGGACAAGTCAGAAGACTAAAGGAAATATGTTTTGTGGTTGGTTGAGACTAAATCCAACTTTTTGGTGGAAATCAGAAGTGCTATTCTTGGAGAAAGGGAAACACAAAACACTGCATTCCAGCATAAGAACCTTATCTCTGTTAAATTCACAAATCTATGAAACACACAGTGTTGGTAGTGTCAAGGTTTGGGCCTGTTTTGCTGTATCTGGGTTTAGACGGCTTACAATCATTGATGGAACAGTGAATTCTGAAATATACCAATGAATTCTAAAAGAAAATATCAGGACATCTGTCCGTGAACTGAATCTCGTGAGAAAGTGGGTCATGGTTAAAGAATTAGTGGAGGGCCAAGTCAAAGTCCTGCCCTTAATCCAACAGAAATGTTGTGGAAGGACCTGAAGCAAACAGCTCATGAGAGAAACCCACCAACATCCCTGAGTCGGTACTTCTGAATAGAGGAATGGGCTAAAGTTCCTCCAAGCTGACGTGCAGGACTGATCACCACTTATCTGTTTAGCTGCAGTTGAGAGCCAACAAAAAACAATCCAAACACAACCACAAACCCACAAGTTTTGCGAAATACTTTAAAGGCCGTAACAAGTTCTTGTCAATTTAAAAAATGTCATCTTCACTTCTCCTGTCTCTCATCTGCTCTGGCTTTTGTGTGTCTATTTCCACAGCAGAGCAAAGGAGACACACATGGTGAAACAGACGCACAAAGACCGGAGCAGAAAAATAGAAAGGAGAGGCAAAGGGAGCAGCAAAACAGCAGATGAAACTCTCATTTTGAGCTGAAATGAAATGAGTGTATACAAAGTTAAATAATATAAATAAGATACTTTTTGAAAAAATTCTTTGTTTTTTTTGAGAGTATGGGCTGAACGCTCTAGACTGCACTGCCGCCTTGCTTTTACAGTGTGGTGTGGGAGGTTACTCTGAGTCTGATTTTAAATGTGATGAGATGCTAGGCTTAAAACATACACAGAGGAAGTGTGTCTTTATTCTCTGCTGAGGATGTCATTACTCCACTGTATCATATCAGACAGAGATTTGCTTCGATATTAATGCTCTCCACTTTGTCTTTGAAGACCGTCATTCATACAGTGGGAGCATCCACATTCTGAAGTAGCTCTGTGCTCCATTTCCCCCTGCTACAATGGCTGTTTCATATTTGTCCACTCTGGAGAGTAATTTTGAACAGCTCTGGAGGAGGTGGAGATGGAGGTAGAGAATGTCGGTTTGGTGCTGATGAAAGGCCATAGCAAAGAGAAAAAAAATGTTTTGAAAATCATTCGCATTAGTGTGGACATAGCCTGAGTAAATTTGGGTTGTAGAGTTTTCAAGCTGTTACAGTTGCAGGCTGTTTTCATCTTTCATCTTACTACTACCTTCTACATGTTGTGCTTTGATAACACTGTAGAACATCCGATTGTATTCTTATGTATGTATAATGGACTCCCTTCAGGCTGCACTACTGAGTAACTACCAACATAACATATTGAAACCATGGACTACAATATAATCTAAGCCATGTTTTGCTTTACGTCAGTTTCTTTTTCAATTAAATGTCATAAATTGCTCAAAAGTCTTGACCATGAATCTGTCACAACCTTTGAGCCCTCTTACATATCCCACAGTCTGTTGGCATCCACCATTTTAAATAAAACATTATTTATACAGCACTGTGTGTGCTCTATACAAGACTGCTTAAATCCAGGGTCAGCTGTGGTTCAATAATGGATGGGAAAGTTGCATAACCAGTCTTGTAGGTCAAAGCTGTTTTAGCTTGTTTTCCCTCATGTGTTACCATTTTGAATAGCAATCACAACATGTCGATTCTGTATCACCCTGACAGCTTGTAGTTCTTACCTGATCCTCTATAGGCATCACCAGAATGCCTCCAATTTTGAGCAGTACTTTCATGTAATTTTCATGGTCCTTCTGCACTCCAGCGCCACAATAAATGCGATCGTATTGGTGACTGTCTGTTGAGATTTCAAGGCAATTCCCCACCACAAAGACAGGTTCACAGAACTCAAACCTGTGAAAAAATATAATCGAAAGTGTGGTGAATAACCCGCTGAAACACCGATAGAACACATGTTTTTCTCTTTTGCAGGCTCATCATCACAGTAAGCTGTGACAGAATCAAGCAAACTACAAGAGATTTAAATGTACTTCATTTGTAAAATTGTCACCAGGCCTTCTGTTTGGAAACATCCACTTCTTTATAAACATAAAGTTGGACTTTTTCTTGCAGTGGGTTAGACAATAGGGTCTACCCTGGCTCTGTTCAGTGATAACAAAATCCATCTACTAGCAGCAATTATATTTAGTTGCTTGCTTCAAACGAACACTGACAATTCACGGTTTTATTTGTGGTTATGTACTGGGCAGTTTCTTTGCTTGATCCAGGCAACTACCAGAGACTGAGGGAGTTTATAGCCTGTCATGTAACTCTCCATAAGACAATAGAGTGTCTTCCTTACACTTTGGATTTGTCAATCAACACGTTACCCAAAACGAAATGTTCTTTTAAAGCTTGTACTCACTTGTCAAAGCTGTCACTATTCTTTATGAAATCGTCCAGTTTCTCTCTGGCATATTCAACAACATCCTTGTGGAGCTCAACTCCGTGGTTCACACCAAAAGGCCCTTGGGAGAAAAAAAAACATGAACAATATTTTTCCTCAAATCAGTTACTACGATGTGTCCAAAAGCTATTTATTGTGGTGTTACTTGGATCATTTATCTAGCAAAAAAGCATCATAATAACTGGTTTCTGCTCATGAAATATGAATATTTGCTGCTTTCTTTTGTTTTATGTGAGTGTAAACTGTATTTTCATGCGGTTTGTCAAACTAAACAAACAACTTCTTGGCACTGGATTTTAAAATTGTTCACCTTTTTTGACATTTTACAGACCAAGTATTTATTTAAGGAATCAGAAAAAAAAATCCTTGCAGCCCTTGTATCACTGCTGCTTTTCTGCAGTTTCCCAGTAAATTAGTCCATTTAGATTTGAGAGAACATTTGAGCACTGCCCACACATGAAAAAAAAACCCACTGTTGATAAAGAACAGACTAAAATTACCTATGATGAGGCCAACCATTGTGCTCAGGTAGCCGGTTCCGCTGCCCAGATTGAGGAAAGAAAGTCCTGGCTGCAGTTTGAGGGCCTCCATCACCTCAGAGTATATACACGGAGCAGACAGGTGTATGTTTCCATGCTTCCACGCCAAGTCTTTGTAGGCACTGTCCCGGTAGCCATCTAGATAGTAGTCGCCGCGGTCTATGGCCCTAAAAGCCTGTTCAACTTTTTCTGTGCGAATATACTGAGCCTCCTTCAGATTATCAATGAGGTCGTCATTGTCCTCCCCAGCACTCACAGCTCCCCCCATGGCGACAAGAGAAGAGAAACGTAACAGCCGAACTCGTACTCAGGGTGAGTGATTCCTCCTCAGAGTGGCATGGAGATGGGCTGGCTGGCTGAAGGATCCTGCCGCTGTGACTCCTCAAATGTCTGTTCAGACAGCGTTCATGTCCAGGCACCGAGTGACCTGAGAGAAATTAAACATGTTACAAAAATATGCCTGCTGGGAGATACAGTGCCTGGTTAAAATCTACAAGTGAAATGCAGTTTTCAGATGCTGATAAAAGAGCAGCTTTATAAATCCACATCTGGGATTGTCTTAAGATGAAAAATTAACAAGCTAGAGAAACAGAGTGTTTTTATTCCAAATTAATTCCCTTCAGGACAAAATGTACGATTTGTATTCTGCAGTGCCTTAGTAAAAGGGTAAGTGAAATACTTTGTAAGCATTTATGTGAAAATTTACTACAGACAATACATCCATCAAACTGTCATTTAACAGTAAGTCTTCTCTTATACTGATTGCATGAATATATTTAGTACAATCCCCAAAAGACATCTGACATGACATAGCAGGGAGAACACAAGTGCAATTAATGACCTTGATAATGTCTGGATTCAATTTGGCTACAAGGTTCCTGCTATAATTCATGCTAGCTCACCGGTGTGGCATCGACAAATGCTGAATGGGTCTAAGACAATATTAAACTGTTTTTTTACCTCTGCTTTTAACAATTAACAATCTTTATAATATGCAACAGTACTCTCTGAACACAGATGCAGGAAACAACGTGCTGTGTCTAAGATTAGTTTCAAAGTCATTAGTTTAAAAGATTATTCAATCAAAAGAAAAACACTTCTTGCAAACTTGCCATTTTCCCCCCTACAGCCCGACAAAGTTAAGACAGAAATTCTTGTTAAGAGTCGGGATAATAATCTGCAGTAAATTAATAATAAAAATAATCATTATTAAAAGCTCTAAGATTTTCAGAATCAGACTGAATTCTGTGGTATGAGGCAGGCATCAACATCAGAAACTGTGTGTCTCAATGTCATGTTCCGCAGCGCTGTGGGATCTGCTATGTCCAGAGGGCAGATGTGGAGTGATGCAATAGAAATTTGACACTCGGGGTGGACAATCAGGACAGAGCCCTCCATCACAGCATTGGAAAATCTATTATAAAACATACAACCAGACAAGTTATTCAGTTATTGGACATTACTAAAAAAGCAAAAATCTCATCCAAGTCTTGATTTTCTGCCTAAAACACACAGAGACATTAAAGAAATAGCTTTCATAGTGTAAAACCTTAATCGCAGAAGATGAATATTGCTTCACAGTACACTGATGTCACACTGCCTAACCCAAAAGAATCAAATTACATGCCTGCGCTATGCTCTAGAATAAAAATCATTGTTTTTAAGGTATATCTGCACAGCCTGAACAATCTGAGACATAAATTAATGAATATACCAGCAGTAAGCAGCCAAGTGTGCCAGAGATTTTTTCATTTTTATTCAAGTTGTGTTTTCCTCCGATGCACCTGTCACATATGCAGGTGTGCAGAGAGAGTTTCTTTTTTTCTTTTTGAGGTGACTTGGCCAACTATACTGGAACACAAAACTGATGTCTGCAGAGAGATAGATGTGACATAACAATGGCTTCAAATTGATAACAATTTCTGTTTCACAGCTTTGCTTATTTTTTCTTAATATCCTGTGTTTCCTGGTTTGTGTATTTTCAAAAATCCTCATAACAGAGAAGGTTAAAAGCCCCTTTTGGTTGGACTGCTCATAACTGATGTCCACAACAAACATGTGGGATCACAAAATGTTTCATATAAAGGGGTCAAAAGCTCCCAAAAGGCTGAGAACCTCTGATGTAAGGTTGTGTTTAAGCTAAAATATGCACCCATCTCTGGTGCTTTGAAAGCTGCTTACATTAAAACTAATGAGCTACTGGATTTACTATGTAGTACTTCTCTATAAAGCACAACACTGTAGCAACAAAGAGAAAATTCCTTTCAAACATTCTTTAAATGCTTTGATATCCAAAATATCCAACCTTGTATAGCTTGAGATGAAGTTGAGAGAGATGAGTTTTGAACTCCTTCTCTGCCACCTCAGCATCTCCACATCTGACTCAGCTAATAAAGATTAAATTCAGAGGTGACTTTGTAGTTGGAGGCCTGCTATGGTAATTTTCCATTGGCTCTTTCTCCCAGGCAAAAAGAATCATTGATTCGCTCACCATCACTGGACATATAGTACTGTATTTTTTATCCCTCCCCTTCCCCTCTGTGGGCATTGAAAGAAAATCCAGGAAAATGGGCCAGGGGAGGTATTCAAGTAAATTGCTTTTGGGTGCTGCTGTACAGTCTTACCACTGGTAATCCACAGTCTTGAAACAGGGGTCATTATCAGCTCACCCCTCCGAGGCAAATCAACATCGGCCAGCTGGGTAATGACACTCGGTAGTTTATTTGATAAAGGAGTTTTCTCAATTGCTTTGGCACGGCTGCCGAACGATAATGAATATTTTCACTTGTTTACAACAATATAGACTAGAATAACAGAATAGAAATACTTTATTAATCCCTCAGGGGAAATTCTGTAACTACACATTTGAATCCCTTAATATTTTAGACAAATTACAAATGTTCTAGTGCATCTATAACTCTGCGTTAGTACAATTGTTTAAAATCTGTGCAACTATCAATATATCTGCTGATTAAAATTGATTATGCTGTTTCTCAGGTGAAAAGTTGCATTCTCCAAAACATGTATGAAATGTTTAATTGTCCAAGTCATTACATGCACAATAGTCCATTCAACTGTAAAAGTCTATCTGACATATATTAATGTCATTACAGTAATATGGATTTCTTTTATAATGCCAGCAAAATTACTAGTTTGCCTGGCAGTTGAACCTTGTTTCTCACATTTTACACCTATCAGTCACACATTCTGATAAGTCAACTGACGGGGGCTATGAGTGGGAATGAACACATGATCGCAAGAGAATCGATAGAATTTCTGAACACAGAAGAACCAGGCCCAATAAATAATATACGGAGGCAGCTGCCACCTGGAGAGGGCTAAGGATTCGTGGTGGTATAATGAGTGAAAGAAAACTGAACAGAAGAAGAGGCAGAAGAGCAGGGTGTGAAGCACAGGGAGGCCGGGGGGAGCTTGGTTCCTCTTAATAACTCATGAGCTCCACTGAAAACATGAAATACATATAGTACATACATCTGTGAAATTGTGTGACGAGGTGGTGGTAATATATTGATAGTATGCTACTTTTGCTATGCATTTTTATTTTCCTGTAGCTTCATCATCAAGGATCATTTGTAAACTTATGCTATTATTCGTGTAGAATTAATGAATGAGGGCAATTCATCACCATTTCACTTTAACAAAGAGACCAGCATCCATGTTGTTCTCGCTATCAGCATCTAAGCATGGTGGTGCAAAATCATCAACTTCACTCACTTTAACTCTTAGATTAAAAAACAAGCTTTGTTGACTCCAGCCACCGTAAATCAAAACAGATTCTTCACTCTGTGGTGCCGACAGCAGGCAGCAGCATCTACTTATTTATTCATAATCTTCTTAATAGGAACAATGATAAATAAAAGGTAAGGCAACTGCTTTCTAAATATTCTATCTGTAGTTTCTGACCAGGGCCTGCACAGTAGCTTGGTGGTTAGCCCTGCAGCTAGAAGATCCCCAGTTCGCAGTCCACCTTCCTGGCATCTTTCTGCATGGAGTTTGCATGTTCTCCCTGTACATGCGTTGGTTTTCTCCGGCTACTCCGGCTTCCACCCACAGTCCAAAGACATGTTGAGGTTAATTGATAATTCTAAAATGTCCGCAGGTTGAATGCGAGTGTGATTCTTTGTCTGTATATGTGGCCCTGTGATAGACTGGTGACCTGTCCAGGGTGTCTCATGCCTTCACCCTAAGTCAGCTGGGATAGACTCCAGCCTCACCGCGACCCTAATGAGAATAAAGGGGTGTACAGATAGGGGATGGATGGATGTTTTTGACCATAAAAAAGAAAAAAGTGAGCTCTCCCAAAAGCCACAATAGGCTGCACACTGTGGAAGGGTAAAAAGATATAGAGCTGTCCTACATGAAAGGCAGGCCACAATTGTGGACCATGAAATTAACCACGGCCTGCAAATGGCAGAGGTCAGGCTAATGTAAATTGTGCTACTGTGTCTTTAATTACCAAAATACTTTGCAGGGAAAACAGGCCAATCGATACTAGAATTATTTATGTTAACATATTCCTGTTCGAAGAAAACAGTTGAATTAATACAGGAAAATGACATACAGTCAATAAAAGCCCATCACAGGACAGACAGTGCATTACAACCTAGTACAGATACAGCTGCATTAGCCATCCATCCATTATCTATACACAGCTTAGTCCTCATTAGGGTCGCGGGGTGGCTGGCATCTATCCCAGCTGACTTAGAGTGAAGGAAGGGGACACCCTGGACAGGTCACCAGTCTATCACAGGGCCATATATACAGACAAAGAATCACACTCGCATTCAACCTGCGGACAATTTAGAATAATCAAGTAACCAGAACATGTCTTTGGACTGTGGGAGGAAGCCAGAGTACCCGGAGAAAACCCACGCATGCACGGGGGAGAACATGTAAACTCAATGCAGAAAGATCTCAGGAAGGTGGGGATCTTCTAGCTGCAAGACGGAAGTGCTAACCACCAAGCCACTGTGCAGCCCACAGCTGTATTATCTGTTTGTGAATTCCTACCTTGTGCTGGTGGCAGAAAAGCAGTTTCCATAGCTTAATAAGAGAAAGAGATCTGCAACATGGTGGCAGCAAATAATGATATTACAATGAGAGATCTGGAGTGCAACTTTAATGGGGTCTTTAAAAATATCAACACTATAGGAATCTCTATAATGCACAGTGTTAAAAAGACATGAGATGACCACGAATTTGCTCTACAAGGTACCACTTCAGAGAAAATGACAAAATGAAAGAGGTGCAGTGCCAGTATGTATATGTAATTACAATATATAAGTTTAAATATACTTTCTGAAGCCACAGAGACGAAGGCAGAACAGTTTTGCTTTGCTGCACCCGTATGACTTTACAGAAATACAGATTTGATATCTTGTTTATAGTATTGCAGAGAACAAATGGAGTTGTAAGAAAGTGAAATACTTAACAGCCTTGTGTTTGTGGGGGAGTCTCAATCTGGCCAATGGCAGGAGGAGACAAAGCCAAAATGTTATAGGCCACTGGGCCATGGTGGATGTGCCTGGCCAACATGGGAGCGGTATCAGTATGTGTGCTGTAATGTCACAGACTATTCTGAGTATACATGTTCTCAATATTACCCAGCAAACACCCAGATGCTCTGGACATTCTTGGACACCCTCTACAGAGGCCCTGAGAATGAGAGAGGTTTGGTTTAACTGTGTAGGATGATGTAAAATTTCACTGTGCAAATGTCATCAGGGAAATGACTGGAGTTCACTTGGTTTCACCATATTCTCCAGCCATGATTCCAACTAAAGAATTCTTCTCTGGATTGAAGTGGAAGGTGTGAAATCACTGGTTTCAAGACAAAATGTCTCTTGCATGTTGCTAGCTGCAATGGATGCTGCCTGTGATGACATTACAGCAGAGATTGTACGGGATGGTTGTGGCCAGAAGATTTTTCCTTTGTTGCTTCACAGCATTACAAGGGAGAATATCAGGTGTGATGTTAATAAAAAAATCTGTGGCCAGACAGACATCCGGTGAGGTGGGCTCTATAGTGTAGCACTTTTGTATTATTATTATTATTATATTATTGTGCTGTGTAGATTTCCTGTTTGCTGTGGTATAAGACAGCTACTCCACAGAAATCACTTTTAAGAAATGAGCCAAAGAAACTGAGAAAAACTGTAAACAGCATCCAGTCATAAACACACATAATATCCTGGGCTAACCCCTAGAGTGGACTAAAGTGCCTCAATGCCATCTCAGGTCAGAATGGCTGCTGCGACTCGGTTAGAAACACCTTGCTGTAACTTGTAGGATGATGAAACATGTAACAGATCCTTTGGCAACACGGGATCAGCTCTTGTGCCGTAACTAAATACCAAAGGCCTGTCTAGGCAGCATACCATGACGTACACGCTACCGATCAACAGACACTGTGCGGTAAAGCCATCCTGTGGACATTCATCCGCATTTACAGTGTAAACTTTGAAGCAATGTTAGCAAAGAAAATCACACTCAAACATCTTGTGGCTTAATACCAGAGCAATTAATCACATCGGTATGATAAATACCCAATCCTCACCTTTGCTGCTAAGGTCAGCATTATGAAATATATACACTCAGTGACCAGTTTAATAGGTACACCTGTACAAGTGAAAGCAGGTCTGGCATTAAATCTATGATGCCTTTAATGCTCAGTTTGTTAACACTGTCACAGAGGTGTTTAGGTAACTATGTGTTTTATCTTATAATTAGCGATGATATTTTACTGGACTTGATCATTCTGGTGTTTCTGATATTCTGCCACATCACAAGACTACCTGCTAATACAATGCAGTCCAGTATAAATGTAGATTTTACTCTGATTTGAGTAACAATTGTAAAAATAAAAAAAAGAAAAAAAGAGAAAACTATTAACGATTGTTGTTGTAATAATTATTTTATTTCACCTCAGCTGACCTGATTTGAATCAGATTGAACAGGCGTACCTAAAAAAGTAGCCAGAGACTGTATATGTCATTAGAATAATGTGTACCATTTAATTCCAACTTGCAGAAAAAAATTGTCTCTGAGGCCAGCATCTGAATATTTTTTGTTATTTTTACTGCAGCAAAACTGTGAACACGCCAAGTTCATGCTACGAATTAGACACTACATAAAAGATTTGATGGGGTGTAGTCAAAAATGCTGGTCCGACTGGGTGGGAAATTAATTCTGCTGCGAATTTGTGAAATGTATAATTTAACACAACATGTGTGCAAATATGTTTTACAAATTTAAATATCACTTCAGCACTAAAGTGTTTGAATGTTATTAGAAGTCATGTGCAGCACAGCATGTATTTGTGCAAAGAAGCAAATGAAAGGAATTGCACTGTGAAAAATAAAAACAGTTTGACGTGTAACTTGACATAATAATCCTACTATAAACATTAATAGTAAAACTAAAATAAGCCACACCAGTGGATCTAGAGAGAGTGAAGCTGGTTGGTGTCTCTGATGGAACAAATCTGATGATTGCTTGAATCCTTATCTTGTGCTGCTGGGAAGTTTTTTCGCCTGTTCAAAACTTTATTTAATGACAAGATACTTTAAATACTAATTACCTGTTTGTTGTTAAATCTGGTGTGGATAGTCTTATTATATTCAAAATAAATCACAAAACCTTTTCTGTAGCACAACAGTTCCGATAAATGTTTTCACACTTTATACACTTCCCAAAATCTGAAAACTTTGCTATTTTCTGAAGACATTCACAATGTTTGACTGTGACAGGTCAGTGACACCTCCTTTAGTGTGAAACCCAGGGCGAACGTTTCACACATAATGTGTCACTGCGTTTTCTAAAGGGCAGCAAGCGTATGCTACCAACAGGAAGAAATGTGTCAGTTACGGTCACCCCCTCAGCTTAGGCAACTTTTCAACTCCTATATTAAAGGTTTAGGGGCAAGACAGAACAAACAATATGGAATTTATGGTCATCTGATGCAATAGAAATGCACATGTTCTAGTTTAGCATATGGTTAGTTTTTATTCAATTTCATGAAGAGAACTTCGAACTCCTTGAACCCCCGTGCATGTGGCATACAGGCCATCACAGACCTTTAACCACCCAGTATTGTTCTCCTATCCAGCTCTGCCTCGCTCCCTGATGATTTAATCGGGGAAACAAGGTCACCCTCAAAGCAGGTCTCCCACCTGGTGAACTGCCTCTCTCAATTTCCACCTCTGATGTCTGCACCATCCTGAGCAGGGTGAATGTGCGGAAGGCAGCTGGCTCAGAAGGAATATCTGGCTGTGTGCTAAGAGTCTGTGCAGGGCAGCTGGCCGGGGTCTTCATGGACATTTCCAATCTGTCCTTGGCTCTGACTGCTGTCCCCACAAGCTTCAAGACCGCCACTATTGTGCCAGTGTAGAAGCACACCAGTGCTACGGCCCCGAATGACTTCCGCTCAGTTGCACTCACGCCCATCATTGCAAAGTGCTTCGAGAGACTGGTTTTATTGCCTCTGAAATCCTGTCTGCCCCATACCCTGGATCCCTATCAATTTACCAACTGCACCAACAGGTCAACGGAGGACAACTTCACTGTATTCCTCTCTGCCCTGACCCAACGGGAGGACAACCCCAACTCTTATGTCAGAATGCTGTTCATTGACTTCAGCTTAGGATTCAACACAATGATCCCCCCTCAGCTGATCTCCAAGCTGAGCCAACTCTGTATTAGCATATCCCTCTGCAACCGGGACTTGGGACTTTCGAACGGACTCAGTTTGATAAGTGAGACAATCTCTGCTCCTCCACTCTCACCCTGAACACCAGTCCTTTCCATCTTGACCCACGACTCTGTTCCTGTACATCATTCATTTACTAGAATCAAGTTCATCAGCGACACTACAACAGTAAGCCTGACTATCATCACACTAGATTATATTCATGCTCACCAGTGAATAAGCCATTTTAATTTGAGAAGTAATAAGGCTTTTCCTCTGGTGCCATCATCAGGTATGATAACAATCTTAAGGTGAGTTCAGAATGAACAAAACGTGTTTTTGTATCTCTCTTTATTTATGCAAATTTGTCCACAGGACTCTGTGTTAATTAGTCACAAACAGCCGAGGGACGTAATGATGCAGGTGTTTGTTTTACCGGACTAACAGCAGGAACCTACTCTGTTTGAGTGTGTGAGAAGCGAGTCAGAGATTTTAAATTTACCAGCCATTTTCCTCTGAATCTTCTAATCCTGCTGTCTCTGTGTACTCATGAAGGGGAGTCATACAGTTTTGGGATAAGTCTGATTTACTGTGCCAAATAAAAACATTTTTACCTCAAGCAGACGTGTCTCTTAGTCTGTGACATCCAGATGAACCTGCAATTGTTTGCTTCTTCTCAGTGTCTCTGCATGCAATCAAACTCCCTCTGACATTTGCTTCGAGCTCAGTCAGAACGCATCTTTGGTACACTGTACTTTTTGGTGTGTCATGAGAAAGACGGCATTACATAAAGTCGCAAACCCTGAGTATTGTGAATTATCAACAAGTTATTTTTAAGCAAAAACAGCAAAAATCTATAGACTCCAGATTCACAGTTGTAAATACTTGCGCCTTTGCTTTATCAAACATTAGAGTAAACAAAAAAATCTTTTGTTTTGGTCCAGATGGCAGCACAAAGACACACAAGACATATAAAGAAGCCATCTTGATCCCTGGGAATATAAAATTGGACATTTTTAATATTTTCTGAAATTTTAAAGACAATGCCATCACTGAAATTAGGATATTTTTGCTCAGACTACTGATTGATAAAGAAAACAATCAGGAGATTAATCTATAACTATCTGTTTAAACACAATGCTTGTAAATTATACAGATTTGCTGTATTTCAATTATTTAGTGATGTAAACATAAAATCATATGAAATATAAAAGAATCAACTTCAACAGATGTGTACTAAAAGTTTAGTCAGGTGGTCCACTACAGCTGTGGGCAGATTGCTGTGCTGAGAGGTTACAAAGCATAACTTTAACCTTTAGCACATTTGCAGGGCATCAGATTTGGGACATCGTCATCTGTGACTATTTCTCCCTCTGATCTATGTTCCTCTGGTGCGCTTTTGATTTAAAATGTTCCTTTGTATCATGATGGCACAGTTGAACATCACATTTTGTGAATTTTTATAAGTGTTAACATCTAATACATTTTCTATTCCACAGAGGTTGACGCGTGGTAATAAATACTGACGGTAATAAGACTTCATTACTGTTTTTGCACGTATTTCTGGTTTTTGCATTATTTTCCATGGTATTTCTACGGCCTACTTCAGTCATGCTCTCCTTTATGTTAACCTGCTGGTAACTGAACACTTCTACTTCATGTCTAAATGAGCATCCTGGAAAAGTTGCAACAGTAATCTTACCACGGACACCAGTTTATCACTTTTAACACGGTACAAATCTGAACTGAACCCTGCCACGTCAACAGAAAGGCACATACAGATGACAGTACTTTGAGTTGTGTGAAGCCACTTTGGGGAGGCCTTTTACATATTTCAGTGCCAATATTGCTCCAAAAATATCCCAATGACTACAGTTGCAATTACAGTGCTCTACAATTTAGGCTACAAACCTAAATGTCTATAATAATAAAACTTTCCTACAAGAAAATCAGATACTTACAGCTCAGATCAATGGCACTCACCAATAGTGATTGCAGTCTGGTTTTGTTTTCCCCCACCAAGCGTTAACTGGAGCTGAGGTTTACTTTGTTACTTCCAGCCGCTTGTAGAAGTTTTTCTTCTGAGTTTGTTAAATACCTACAGCAGCATACAGCAGCAGGATCTGCACATGTGGAAAAACAGAACAACAGCACCAGTAACTTGATTAAATTCTTCTAATTATGAATTATCTCCAACATGGAGGCAGGGTCAGCCTGGGTCAGGCTCTAACGGCAAGTCACACTGTGTACGTTTTTTTCATTTCAGACAGCTGAGTTGCCACACAGAGTTGCAGGTTTTAACCTGCAGTTAAATCATTATTTGCATAGCAGCTGTCCTCAGGTTGACTCCTGAGCTCCATCACAGTCTTTTGAATACTTTTTTTATTATCTTCATGAAATAGCAGTTAGATGTTATCACACATGGACAAAGTTTGAAGTGATTAGGGAAATCTGAAATAATGTAGCAGTTAGTTTATGAGGACAGTTTGATAAGCTTGCTATTAGTTTAGTCTTTGTTTATTAGTGCATTAATCCTGGTGTATGGTCCTGTCTCACGTGAATGACAAATATCATGTGTTAATGGCTTGAATTAGAAAAATTTGTTTATTTTTTTTCTCTGCTGTAATATATAAAATGTTTTCAGAATCATTAGAGATGTACAAAGGTTCCAGCTAGGTACAGTTACATGATAAAAACAAAACAAAACAAAACAAAAAATCACACTAATGTAGAAAAACAAAGCACCACAGATTCACAAAACCCAGAATGTACAAACACATACACAGAAAATGATATACAGAAAGAAGCAGGACACTGTAGTGGTACTACATTAAAAAGGAGGCCAAATAAACTATAGAAACATGTTAATTATCCACACTGCTCGGACGCGTGTTGTTGTGGTCACGTATGACACTGACTGATACACTTGGAAGTTAGTGTGGTGATTGACACTCTCTGAGTTAAGTAAACTGAACTGCTGCTCTCAGGATCACTGCTTCTTTCACTCTATATCTCTAAATTTCCATCTTATTTCTGTATTAACTTTCTCTCAGTCACTGTGGTGGGTAGAACTGAATGAACGGAAAGGTGATCTACATCTGAATGACATAATACAATAGTGTTTCTAAATTCTCTGTAGGCGTGAACGTGAGTGTGCCTGTCTTTCTCTATGTGTGGCCCTGTGATAGACTGGGTGTCCCCTGCCTTCACCCTAAGTGAGCTGGGATAGACTCCAGACCCCCCACGACCTTAATGAGGATTAAGCGGTGTATAGATAATGGATGGATGGATCATACAGTAGTCACAGACTGATCCCTTGTCTGAAAAAGACTGAATATTGCTGAGGCTCTATGCATGTAAACAAAGTGACCACGACACTGTAAACACCTTTCAGTCAGTAACATGTAAACAAAGTGGTGCTGAGTGGTGTTTTGTGTGTTCTGGTCACTGTTTGACATGCAGCAGCGTCCACAGATGTTCCTCAAGTCCCACAACTGGCACCTGATGGAGCCAATCAGCGTCGCACCTGGTCACGTGCTGCAGTTGCCACACAGACGGCAGCCTGTTAGCCAATCAGCGGCCTGCACACTTTCTTCGCACTGCGTGTGACGGCGGAGCAAAACAACAACAGCGTCTTCATGAAACCTTGTCAAGCATTATTAATCATGACTCTTTCTTAAGCCCACCCGTCCACGTCTGTGACAAACACACGGACACTCTGGTGTTTGTTCCAGCCGCTGACAAACCCCGACAGACGCCGTGCTGCCTCTGAGCATTCATGCAGCTTTTGTTCCCACTTGTCGACCAAAACGCAGTTGCTGGCCAGCTCTCTGCAGTGCGATTAACCCCAATCTTTCGCAGCAACTAGCTAAACCGGTTTGTTAGGAGAGGATAAACTATGAGTCCTGCACGTTTTAGTAACTACTGCGGAAAAATCCCACCGAATAAACAACATGAGTGATTTTCCGGAGCCTCTTCCGCATGATGTCGCTCAACATTTGTTAGAGAAAAGTGTCCCCAGGCCCGCTGCTGCAGCTTGTGCAAATGAAAATGCGAATTTATAGGCGAAATGGTGTGGTTTAGTGTGGGGGGGTGAGCATTTTTACTAAACATGTAGTGTCGGACATCGCCATCTGAGGTGCAGTTAAGCTGGCTAACGTTAGCTTTGGTGGGCCTGAGTGCGCCATCATCAAAACAGAGACAAAGCAGGTTAGGTAAGCTCGCCTCTTTATCCTGGCGTTACACAGCCAGCAAACACAACACACAAGACAGCCTGTCGTGTCACCGCTAACACAACTTACACAGCTATTATTGAGATAAACAGGCGAACAGACGACCCGGTAAACTCGCAGACAAACGGGAGTTAGCGGTAAACAAATGAAAAATACTCACAATGCCGTGTCGCATTTACACACTCCTTGTAACTGGATGCAGCGAGCAATGCGACGGTCAGTGACAGTCACTCTTACACGATAACAGCCCCTTAAAAAGGCTGAGGACTAGTTTACTGAGCAAACCGGGTAGTTGGATGGAAAGGTAAACTAGTAACGGCCGGTCGTTGTGTCGAAGTGGTAGAAGAAAGAAACAGCTGAGAGGAGGATGTAAACACACGTCACGTGGTTTTAAAACGTCGATAGAGGGAAGCACTGTTGCTCTCACTGCTATCTATCTATCTATCTATCTATCTATGGAAACATGCATTTTATTTTTTTATAATAACTTAAATTTAGAATCAGCAAATATGACTCTTGAATTAGAATTATAGAATTAGTTCATCTTTAACTCTTATAGAGTAAATGGACCTCTATCCAGTCCATCTCAATGGTGATTCTATCTATCTATCTATCTATCTATCTATCTATCTATCTATCTATCTATCTATCTATCTATCTATCTATCTATCTATCTATCTATCTATCTATCTCTCTATCTGTCTATCTGTCTATCTGTCTATCTGTCTGCCTGTCTGCCTGTCTGTCTGTCTGTGGGAAAATGCATTTTATTTGTAATTAAAAAACTTTAATTTCAGATGTTGAAACAGCAAATCGTGCTCTCGAGTTAGTTACTTTCTGCCTTAATAGTACATTGTAGTGTATTTTGGGGTTTAATTTTAGAGTCAGATTTAGTCAAACTCTCGACTGCACTTTAGATTAGAGATAATCACACCATTTGTAAAGTAGTATTGTAGTATTTTTCCCCCTCTTTTTTCTTTACACTTCAAAGACCTGATTAGACCTCTGTCCAGTACAGTCTTGCATGCCACCTTGATTTGGTATTTATCCATCTATCTATAAAATACAATAAGAAAATGAACTGGAATTTACTTTGTGTTTATTTTATTTTATTTCATTTTACTATCTATCTATCTATCTATCTATCTATCTATCTATCTATCTTAATTATAGTACTATTGTACTTTGGCAGCTTTATTGGATAAGCACAGTGAGAGAGACAGGGGAGAAGAGTCGGGGGAAGATATGCAGCAAAGGGCCGCGAGCGGGAATCGAACCCGGGCCAGCTGCGTCGGGTACCAGCCCCTGCACATGGGTCGCCCGCTCAACGAATTGAGCTATACGGGCGCCGGAAGTCACACAATTTAAAGAAAACTAATTTTGACAGCTTTACAAACTTGAACAGCAAAGAGGGGAAATGCACCTAATCTAGTATTTTTTCATTCTTAGACTGTAAACACCTTTGACCTCTGTCCAGTACCCTTTTATGTTACATCGTTTCATTCTGATTTAGTCTATTTAGCTTTAGTTTATTTAGCCTGGAATGTACTTTGTGATTTTTATTTCCTAACAGTAACCTCTATCCCTTTGATTTGAAACTGAAATTTAATCTCAATGTTGGTTCTATCTATCTATCTATCTATCTATCTATCTATCTATCTATCTATCTATCTATCTATCTATCTATCTATCTATCTATCTATCTATCTATCCATCCATCCATCCATCCATCCATCCATCCATCCATCCATCGTTCCATCCATCCATCCATCCATCCATCCATCCATCCATCCATCTATCTAATTGCCCCCCTTGTTAAATCATGAATTAACTGTGGCTAATCACGTTTTTTGGAAAGCAAGTTCAATTTCATTGACCACACCCAAGCCTGATTACCTCCACACCTGTTCAATCAAGAAATCACTTAAATAGAACCTGTCTGACAAAATGAAGTCGACCAAAAGATCTCAAAAAGTTGCAATCCAAAGACATTCAAGAACAGATGAGAAATGAAGTAATTGACATCTATCAGTCTGGAAAGGGTTACAAAGCCATTTCTAAAGCTTTAGGACTCCAGCAAACCACAAATGGAGAAACATGGAACAGTGGTGAACCTTTACTACCAAAATTACCCCAAGAGCACAGCAATGACTCATCCAGGAGATCACAAAGGAAACCAGGACAACATCTAAAGAACTGCAGGCCTCCTTTGCCTCAGTTTATATCAGTGTGCATGACTCAACAATAAGGAAGACACTGGACAAAAATGGCATCCATGGCAGAGTTCCAAGGCCAAAATCGCTGCTGACCAAAAAGAACATAAAGGCTAGTCTTACTTTGAAAACAAACATCGGAATGATCCCCAAGACTTTTGGGAAAATATTCTATGGACTGACAAGATGAAAGTTGAAATTTTTGGAAGGTGTGTGTCTCATTACATCTGGTGTAAAAGTAGCACAGCATTTCAGAAAAAGAACATCATACCAACAGTGAAACATGGTGGTAATGTGATGGTCTGGGGCTGCTTTGCTGCTTCAGGACCTGGACAACTGGCTGTGATTGATGGAACCATGAATTCTGCTCTCTACCAGAAAATCCTGAAGGAGAATGTTCGGTCATTAGTTCGTGACCTCAAGCTGAAGCGCACTTGGGTTCTGCAGCAGGACAACGATCCAAAACACACCAGCAAGTCGACTTCTGAATGACTTTTAAAAAAAACCAAAATGAAGGTTTTGGAGTGACCTAGTCAAAGTATGGACTTGAATCTGATTGAAATGCTGTGGCATGACCTTAAAAAGGCTCAAAAACCCTTCAGTGTTGCTGAATTTAAACAATTCTGCAAAGAGAGTGGGCCAAAATATCTCCACAGAGATATGAAAGACTCATTGCCAGTCATAGAAAACACTTGATTTCAGTCGTTGTTGCTGAGGGTGGCCCAACCAGTTATTAAGTTTAGGGGGCAATTACTTTTTCACACAGGGCCAGGTAGCTTTCAATAGTTCTTTTCCCTCAAAAAATAAAGTCATCTTTTAAAAAACGCATTTTGTGTTTACTTTGGTTATCTTTGTCTCATATTTACATTTGTTTGATGATCCTAAACATTAAAATGGGGGAAAACATGCAAAATAAAATAAGGATTTGAGAAGGGGACAAATACTTTTTCACAACACTGTATCTGTGCAAAAATGCATTTTATTTTGTAATTAATTTCAGATGTTGGATCAGAAAATCCTACTTGTGAATTAGTTACTTTCTGCCTTTAAAGATAGTAGATTGTAGTGTATTTTTTGGTGTAATTTTAGAGTCAGATTTAGTCAAACTCTTGACTGCACTGAACATTAGAGATAATCACACCATTTGTAAGAGCAAAAACGAATGTCAAACTAATTTTGACAGCTGTACAAAACTTGAACAGTTAAAGGGGAAATGGTAAAAACATGAATAATATAGCTTTACTTTGTGCACGTAATATAGTATTTTTTTCTCAATTTTTACGCTTTAAACGCCTGGTTAGACCTCTGTCCTGTTCAGTACCCTTTTGTGTGCCATCTTGATTTAGTATTTATCCATCCATCTGTAAAATAAAATTTTTAAAAAATTAAAGGAAAAAAAACAAGTCTCTCTACATTTTATCACTTATTTTTATGTTAAAAAACTGTTTTTGAGATAGTAGTTTTAACTTGAAACAATATAGAATCAGTAAATGTCACTCGAGTTAGCTGCTCTCTATTATCTGTACTCATCTAATTTTACTTTTCATAGATTTGTTGTGTATTTTGTGGAGAGTTAAATGTGGTT
The DNA here is from genome assembly GCF_022539595.1 of Amphiprion ocellaris. Lineage (NCBI taxonomy): Eukaryota > Metazoa > Chordata > Actinopteri > Pomacentridae > Amphiprion > Amphiprion ocellaris. The sequence continues at coordinate 19,868,372 of NC_072775.1, forward strand.
AAAAGTAAATACTATATTGAAGATTTTACTTAATTACAGAAAAAAACCAAAAATCACACAGTTTATGGAGAACATATTTTGTCAACTTTCCACACTTAAAAAATAGAAGATGTAAAGTATAAAATAATGATATGCCTTTACTTTGGCTTCTAAATATAGCACATTTCCTATCTTACACTCTCAATACCTAGTTTGACTTTTAGATGTTGCATTTTGACTTAGTATTTATTACCTTTACCATGTTTAGTTTACTACCTCTCACTTTTGTTTAAAACAATAGCAATGTTGACTCTGTCTCTATCTGAGCTGGCAGTCAGCAGCTTACCTAACGAACACAGCTACTACTGACAAAAAGAAAAACATGTGAAGAGTGAAATAGTTCTGTCCCACGTGAAAAGCCTCTTCATTATAATGCCAAGAGAGTATAAAATTAGACAGATCCGGGAAAGCTTCATGCACCTTCTAACCTCAAAGGGGTCCCGTAAGGAAAGGCCTAAATTTAGCCTGCAGATGGTTTCTGGCCTTTTGAGGAAGTGTGGGAATAGACGATGACCAGGTTTTGCAAGGAAGCAGGAAAAGTGGTATTTTACACAGGTCAAGAGTAATAATAGCAAAACACTTTGTAAGACATGGCCTCGGTGGACTGTGCTGATTTCAGTTTGTGCTGCAGTAAATGCTTAGCGTACTGTGAGCTGCTTTCCCCTGCAGGTAGTCTCAGGTGAAGAATTTGTTTACCTCCTCAGTTGGTGGTTTAATTGCACAACAGAGATATTGAGCTCCACTTACATGAGGACAAACTATTAAAAGTACAAAATATACAAGGATGCTGACTGTTTAATCTGGGTTCATTCGAGTGTCTGTAGTAATTGAATACCTACTCATCCAGGATCATTAGTCACGTCACTCATGGACCACTCAATAGGCCTGACTAATGAATCCAACAAGCTCAGCATTCCCACTCCAAACATGCCTGTTTTTAGCGTCATAATTAGTGTCTGAAACATGAAACCAGGGATGGAACCTCGGATATTAGTGAAACTGAGGTCAGTGGTTTTATCTACCTCAATAAAAAGCAAAAAAGTCCTAAATTTACTGATTTTGAATGAACTTATCAGTATTTTATTAGTGTCTCGTATTCAAACTACTAGGACTCTATTGTCTTTTTTCAGAACACCTGGGAAATCTAATTGAATTCGAAACAACAGCTCTGACATAAACACCATTCAACCATTCATGCATTTTAAGAGGTCACTGAGGTCACACTGGGTTGTGGCGGAGAAGTGGACTGAAATTCAATTGAAGGTGTCGCATTATTGCATAAATGAAGCCTCAACAGAGCCAACAAATGCACTTCACTTGACATGAAAATGGAATCTGGTAAGTTCCTCCTCTAACTGAGGAATGTCTTTGTTGGAAAATCAAACAATAGCTCTGTGAAGAAATGGTGAAAATGTCCATAAACACAAGGTAGTACAGTTAAATCAAAAACTTTCCTTGTCCAAACAGTACCACAGACTCTGAGACCAACAATATCCAGATTTTCAGCTGTGCTACATATTTTCGAAAACAACTCGACACTCATTGTTTTTCCATTCCACTTTTGATCACAGTACATCTTTGTGTGGGGTTCATAATAACTTAGAAAGCGAAATGTGCCCTAATTTTTTGTAAAATTACTCTGCATACATTGCCCTCCCATTAATATAGAAAGAGGAGGGCAAAACATTTTTTACAAATACTACATATGGCATGTATATGTATATATATATAGTGTGTGTGTGTGTGTGTGTGTGTGTGTGTGTGTGTAGCTGTTGCGTTGCTTTACATGTCTGCACCCACTATCTGCTGCTGCTGTCACAGTCTCCTCACACAGCATATACATTACAGGAAGACGGCCTTATGTGACGTGCCAGGAAATGTGTTTGCAGTGCACTGCGTGTCAACCAGCCTGTTATTTCATGTGTTCTTACCACAGTGACAAACTGAACGCTGATTATATACATTTTGGCTCACATGCTGCCTTTGTTTCAGTGGCACGTTGCACACAATCACTCTAATGCTCCACTTGAATGTCTGTTGAAAATAGACATTGAATATACGAGCATTTAAATATGTATTGGAGGCTATTTTAACAATTATCCCCTGAACCATCTACATAACGGTTTATAGTCACTGTAATGCTGCAGTTAACAATTACTTCTATTGCCATTTAATCCTCATTGCTAAACTGTTCCTCAAATAATCATTTTAGTTCACAAAATGTCAGGGAGGTGTGGAGTAAAATGTAATTAGTATTCGCATCTAGAAGCTGAAAGGTTTGTAAGCTTTGTAAGCTTTTCTTTTTAAAAAAAATCACTTAAACTAATAATTGATTTCAAAACGTTGCTATACATTTCTGTTAAGAGACTAATTAATTGGTCACTGTACTGAGGAGAGGAGGCCACACTTTAGCTCCAAGGTCATCCAGTTTTTGGTGTTTTGAGTAGATTAAAAAGTGGAAAATCCAGGCTAAAGATGTTGCTTAATTTTCTATGTTTTTCATTTTATTGGGTCCAATTTTCATGTGTAGTTTGGTCACTTTATTGACCTCGTAATTGTTTAATTGTATTAAGCTGCACTAATGTAATGTTTCGATATTTATTTTGAGAGTCATTTTTACTACAGTGTGTGTTTCATATATTAGCTGCTGTAGATCTTTCTTTACTTGTCAAAGTGCATAGGCAACCAAAACTAATTTAATCTTGGGGAATCACCACAACTTTATTGGCTGTTTTGATAATTTATTTCCAAGTAAAGATGATCCTACAGCCATTATAACGTCTAACGATATGTTGTTATTCTTTATCTTATGAAACAATAAATATTTTTAGGCTGATTGCTGGCTAGGTGACGTCACATGGCTCTGAAAGAAATTGTGATCTACATTTTTTAACACTATGACATTTTATTGACCAAATAATTAATCACATAATCTGAAAGGAAAACTGGTAATTTAAAGGAAGATAATTACAATTTGTAGCCTCAGACTGATGGTTTTCGGTTAAAATATTTTAATTAATTTCCACTAATCTTTGGGACATTCTTTGCTTTCGCGACAAGGAATGATATACAGGAAAGCTCACTGGAATCGAGCCCTTGACGCTGTTGAGCATCTCAATCCCAGTGACATTTCTTCATTTTGAATTTTAACCCTAAACAGCTCCAAAGCTGCACACAGAAATGTCAGCATCAAAGCTCCATTGAGCCATTTCCTCTTGTTCTAAATGTAATTCGTACATTTCACCACTAGGTGGCGCCAATGCACCGTGAAAGCTGATATCTTTGACTGGTGGGAAAACTGGCTTCACGTTTGACTGAAATTGGGCACAAAGCTTTGAGAAACCACACAACCGTTTGAAAAGTTTATTTCTACCATACACAAACTGTACAACACAGCGCATATCTGTTTATTATGAAATAGTAAAAGTAATAGGAAGTTTCAATTTACAAACTACCTCAACTGAAAAAAGCATTACATTTTAATGTAAAAGAAAAGAAAATACAGTACAATTTCATATCATACTAATATCGTTCCACAGAAAAGCATTTCACATTACAAAACATCAAATACTAACAGGGAAAAAAATAAATATTATTCACAAAACTTCCTGAGCAAACAATGTGTGGTGTAGGAATTAAATATACGAAATTATAAATAAAGGATTGTTAGGTTTAAAGATTGTGATTCAGTTTTTAAAAGATAAAAATTAAAATATTGAGTATTTGGATAAAATAGGGTCTTATTTTTCTGTAATTTGGCTCATTTGCTGTTACATTTTTTTCTTCAAAATGTCCTAGGCTACATGTTTTTGACGTCTTTTTGCAGAAATGAAAAATGTCTTGCTCAAATGAATTACTCATTTAACTCTGGGGATTAACCTCATGTAAAATTGAGAGATTCAAATGTATAGTACCGTGACACGACCACAGCGTCCCATTTTCCTCTTTTTGTTGAAGTCGAGGGCAGTATGGTGAACTAAAAACACAAAATAATTAAAATACAAAAGTGCAATTGATGCAAACAAACAACTGATTAGCCAACAACTATCATTTGTCTATGTTTTCATTTCTTTTTTCTTTTTTCTTTTTTTTTTTTTTTTGCATTTAATGATTGAAACTGAAATGCGAGTTGTAATGGTAGTCAGCTCGGTTTTGAAATAGCTACTATTCAAATCTGCCCCAAGAATATTCATACTGTAAGACTGGTTGAAATATTAAGGCCTGTAAGCAGTTTTAGATAAGATAGGAGTAGATGTTTTTTGTTTTTTTTAATTCACTCCTTCCTTTTTGTCTCTTCTCCATGCCAGCAAAAATTAAAATAAACACCAGACTTTCAATCTCAGTCGTGATATTTCAAAACCTGACTCTGAGATTACAGCTACTGAGACAACGGTATTTAAACAGTCATCAGGAACGTTTCCTCCTATGAAAATAATTGTACTGTATAATAAATTAGACACCATCCACATAATACTGTCCTACCACAAAACATAGTACTTGTATATTTTTATGGATTCATATACATTTAGGCACATACTATATGCACACTCCAAAGTGTGTGCACAGAAGGCAGTTTAATATCTATATTTTTAAAAAAGAAAGACATCTTGACAAAGTGAATTTTTGATTTTCGTTGCACTCTTCTTGTGGCACGCTATGCAAAGCAGAATCTGACATTCAGTTCACCAAATGATGTTGCATTTTTGCTCAGTGTCACCTCCTGGTTGCATCCAGCTGTTATTGGTTGAGTAGAAAAAGGTACAGTACATTTGCATTGCATGTTTTGTTGTTTGTTTTTTTTTTTAATCTCAATGTTCACTTTGTCTTACCATACATTCAGTTTCCAATAAAGAAAGCAAAGCAATGCTTAAAAATATTAATGCTTAGTAGTTTTGGTAGGTTTTCACTTTGAAGGGAAATTCAACTTATGGTCTAATAATAATAATAATCATAATAATCATAATAATAATAGTAATAATAATATAGGTTTTTCAACACTAGATGGCGAAAGTATGCCATGAAATTGGAATGTGCTTCTATGTAATTTACAATGTGCAGAAAGTCAAACAGATTTCTCAAATATTAAGCATTTACAGTTCTAGAAATAAATAAAAATCAAGGAAATAAATACACTGATGAACAAATATAATAATAAATAGCGATATTATAAGAATGACATGAACACGTACAGATTAAAATCAAGCAAACCATACAAAATAATTAAGTGCAAGAAGGGTAAAAAAAAAAAAAAAAAAAAATCTCACCAGGATAAACATATCAAGTGAATGCAGAAACAGTAAAAGCATTACAAATCTGGCTGGTAATTTTCTCAGTGCAGTATATTTACCGGGAAATGCCAAACACATTTCCGAAAGCCTTGTCTTATACATGCAGCCAAGCCAGCACTCTTCAGTGAAATAGAGCTATCTAGTGCCATTATCCCAAGTCAAAGAAACCTCTTGGTAGCTCTACAGCTTAAACATGGATGCCCTTAATAGCCTGTTTGATATTATCCAAGAGGGCCTTGCACTCTGGAGAGTATTCATGCTCCGAGTTGTTGTACATATCAGTTAATGTGTTCACATAGGCTTCAAAATTATGCTCACTGATGGGTCCCTGCAACAAAAACATGTTTGACTATTAGTGAAAACAGCACAGCAGAAAATGACAATTTGAAGAAAATGAGATTTCTTTTCAGGACAGGTTAGACATAATGAGTTGTATTGGAGTCTGTGGTCAAGGCTTACTGTACCATTTGAGGCAGCTGAATGTCTGTAAGACTGTTAATGAGAGCTTGGCTAAGGCGAGCGAGCTCCTTCAGAAGGCTGTCATTGTGCTGTTCGATCATCTTGTTTTCCTCTTCAATTGTCTTCAGGTTACATTCCATAGACGAGATCTGCTTTCGGGTACAAAACGAGAAGAAACTCGTCAAATTAAGGAAGCAAAGATCTTGAACCTCTACAGAAAAACTTGTGGGAGTAAATACTTACCTGGGTTTGGAGTTGCATCATGTCTGCTTCTATTTTCATGTTAGATTCATTCAATTCTTTGATTTCGTGATCCAAATGTTGAATATCTTCTTTGTTTTCAACACCTGCGTTAAAGCGGATGATCTCATTTATCAGAAAATGTTGATATTCCTGTGCCGGCATACATGTAACCACTACACAATGCATTAGTATTTTCATACAACACATAATGTCAGAGTAGCTTACCACTGCTGGCTTTCAGTTTGATAGTCATCATCTCTTCTTCGGAGTGCTTTTTCTTGATACTCTGTGCGTTCAGTGGGCAACCCGACAAGCTAGTAGCAGGCCATAAATGACAAGTTTAGGCAGGAGAACGTCACCAAACTTTAGCATCAAGGCAGATTATGGACGGCTGTAAAGGTGTTACTGTACAATAAGAATGCAACGCGTCGAGTCGCAGTATTGTTTAGAGATAAAATGGAGGACAGGCGACCTCACCTTCTGTGAGTGGCAAACACATTATTGGCATGTCCAAGGCCATTGCAGCCAGGCAAGGGACAATGGGGCAGTTCCTGTTTATTGGTCTTCCAGACAAAGGGCAGTCCATTGATGGATGACTCCTTCTGTCTTTTGGCAGCAAGTGGACAACTGCCTGCACTGCGGTGGGATGTGTATTTTCCCGATATATGGCCCTGTCCGTCACATCCAATTACTGGACACCTACCAGAGAGACAAACAAAGAGTTGTAGACACTGAAAACCTGCACACTCCACTGAAAAATTTAACAAGCTTGCATTTAATAGCGTTTTTGTGCCACAGACTAAACAAAATTATTCAGCTGCCCTAAAAAAAACAACTACTTTGTTGTTTTTAAAAAAAAAAAAAAAAAAGTCATTCTCTGAGATCATTTAAAAAAATCTCTTTCAATAACTAGACCGGAAGATTTGTTAACCATTAAGTTGATTAATCCTTGCAAATGCTGATTAAAAATGAAGTCGCCAAAACTAGAAATGGACTCAAATAATCACATTAACTATGAGTTACTAATCCACTGAAACTTGAGTTGGAATGAACGCTCTGTTCGGTGCATACGTTTTGAGGTGAATGATATTTGTGCTTGAAAACACGAGCACAACTCATGCTGAATATCATTAAGAGTTTGTCAGTTGCATTTTCAGGCCTGTTTTCTGCAGGTCAGTAATGGAGTGACATGAATTACAGATAATTGTCATGTATCCCCTCATGCGAAAGAATGTAATTTGGAGGTGGCTAACCCTTTCCCTTATTGATAAAGGTGAAAGGTCACCTGAGATGATACAAATGGCACGCATGCTGTAGAGTGCTGCCGCAAAAAGCCTGTTTCAGCATTTTGTTACTCGACAGCACAGCAGCACTTAGAGGACGAAACAACACCAGTCCCATTACTTACATCTACCACAGGTAGGTAGCTTGATGCAAGGCACCCGGACAATGGAGGCATGCCATATGGTCCACTATTTACAATAATCTAGGGACATTTGCTACCCTCCCCCTTTCTCTCCCTTTCTCTCTTAATGTGTATGAGATCTATTCCAGTCTAATTCCTAAGCTCATGCCCTTGCATTAGTAATTAAAAAGAAAAAATCAGTGTCCAGATGTATAAGTAAACAAGAGCTCATATCTCTGACTTTGGATTTAAACTGCAAATCAATTACATTATTTTTTTTTTCCAATAACGCTTTCACAGACAACAATGATTAAGCTGCAAATGAGTGCAATGCCATCGGCAATTCAACATTTTCTTAATATAGTATAATTATAAAGAAAGCACTCAGCGAAGAGTGATAAGCCAGATATTCCATTCAGAAAATAGGAAAAATACAAAACCCCCTAGAAAAATCCTACAAAACACGCTGCTAATCCTTAGAAAATAATTCACTAATGTTAGGACAAGAGAAGTATTATTTTCTTTGTTTAACTTAATGGCCTCCAGGTATAAAGCCCAGGGCACAAAAAGCATGACGCATAACCACAGTGTTTTCTTGTTTTATATTTAATACAAACAAAAAAACAAACAAACAAAAAAAACCCACATGACAGCATAGGATGAGAAAAAAAATCTCTTACTTAAGCTCTTGCTCATCTTTGTCATCCTTGTTTGGTGTGAGCTTCAAACCTCCTTTTCTGGCACGTGGACATCCTGACAAGCTGAAAATGGTTGGAGACAGTGAGTTAACATGAAGGAAATCTATTCAGGAGTTACAATCAAAGCTAAAATCAAACAGGCAGCTGTGAGCTTTAAGGGGTTTCAATTGCACATGTTTAAGAAAATAAAAAAAAGAAGTTTCACTCTGCATTAGGTAGATAGATAGATAGATAGATAGATACATAGATACATAGATAGATAGATAGATAGATAGATAGATAGATAGATACATAGATAGAGAGATAGATACATAGATAGATAGATAGATAGATAGATAGATAGATAGATAGATAGATAGATAGATAGATAGATAGATAGATAGATAGATAGATAGATAGATAGATAGATAGATAGATAGATAGATAGATAGATAGATAGATAAATAGATAAACAGACAGCAGACAGATAAAAAGGCAGCCAAATGAATCCATGAAAGCAAGAAATCAAAAAGTGCAGCATGTTTGCAGCATAAAGTGAGACTTTCACCATCTGTTTGAATGCCATGCATCTGACAAATGTATTTCATGCTCAGTTGTGATGATTTCTCTCAACTACCTTCTGTGCGAAGCATAGTTCCCAGTCACATGTCCAGATCCATCACAACCAGGTGTTGGGCACCTGCAGGTTGAGAGACACACAGACCAGGTGCTTTTTACAGCAAAAGACTGCGAGCAGAGCAGGGGATTCATGCTAATATGCAGAAAAGTAGTACAAATAGCAAGCAACTTCATGTTGAGTACACAGAAATCATGCATAATGTGTGCAGAAAGGAAAGGAAAGGAAAGGAAAGGAAAGGAAAGGAAAGGAAAGGAAAGGAAAGGAAAGGAAAGGAAAGGAAAGGAAAGGAAAGGAAAGGAAAGGAAAGGAAAGGAAAGGAAAGGAAAGGAACCCCAGCTGACCCAAGCTGAAGCAAAAGAACAAGTTGCCTACTTTAATGTGAAAAATCCTTTAGCAACAACAACAGTTTTCAAAACACATACTTTAGTTCCTGAGAGTTGGCTGCCATCAGTGATTTGAGTGTTTTGTCAGCCAGGGGACATCCAGACACACTAGAAAGGATAAAGAGCTAACAGTCATTTTAATTCACTCTTTGATCACAGTTGAATTAAATAATCTTAATACAATGTCTCAATGCATATTTATACACATGTATTTGAAAACACAATTGTGCATCCTCTTCAGAAGAGAGCTTTTTCATGTCACCGCATTAAAAAAAGAAGACATATGATACAAAAACTCTACAATCTATGTGACAAGTTTCCAGATGTAATAATCAACATAATTAAACAATAAGCACCGTTTCCCTTGTCTATATATCTGTTGGCTGGTGCTAATGAGAGTGTAATTAATTACAGTACCTCCGATGCGATGCATAATTCCCCGTCACATGGCCACTGCCGTCACAGCCTGGGGTCGGACAGCTGCGTGAGAACACAAAGCATTTAATACGCAGATTACTCCACTTCCCACAGACTTTGCCAAGCTCGAACTGAATCTTTCTTTTACACTGAGAACCTTTTCATGGGCATTTAAGAGAAAAAAGAGTTAGTACAGCGGGAAGTTTAGTAGAAAATTATTATTACATTGCTCGACATCCAGTTTAATGATGTCGCAGAATGCCACTGAGGAGATCTGAGGGGGTGCTGTGCTGCGGAAACTAGAGGATCCTACTTTTCTCGTGAGGACACCCAGCAGAGCATGCACTCTAACTACAAGAGTCAAGAGTTGTGTTAAGCTGATACAGGACATACGGGGAGAGAACTCACTTTCAATTAGATACATTTCTTCTCCACATGAACCTGCAGACACACCAGTTACAATCATATGTAACACAGTGAGTTTCATCGGTGTGTTTTGACCCACTTCTATCAATCTGAGTTATTCAAATCAATACAGGGTTTGGAGTTACACATTTTTTTATTATTAATACTAACCATCAGCCAACTAAAAGGGAAGATCACTTTACACATATTTGACTGATGCTGCAGGATATTTCGCTATTTAACCCCACATACCTCAAAAGCTCTTTCTTGGAATCTCTTAATAGCAGCTTGGCTTTGGGGCTCATCATACTGCCGTCCCCTTGATAGTGTTGGTCCTCCAAGGAGACCTGATCATAATCCTCCTGCAGAGAAACAGAAAATAATAACACGACTTAACTGTCCAAAATATCAAACCGTAGTCGGCAATGACCTAAAAGTGAATAATTAATGAAATCCCTGTATAATACTCTTAAAACAAGTCCTGGGGGTTCGAGCACAAGGCAAAGAGATTATGCTTAAGGATACTTATACTGTAGTAAACCATACATCCATTTAAAGTCATACTTAATCCACATAGTGCTTGGATGTATAGCCATGACGTATGTATCTCATTTTTTTCTCCACAGACAAGATTGTGCAGTCACCAGATGTTGTGCGTGATTTAAAAGCAGGGCAGATCTACTACAAGTGAATACCACCTGTGAAATAAAAGGACAGAAACCTTCAGAGCCCAGTTTAAGACTCATTCAGACCCTTGGGCATAAATGATATGTGGAGAACAGATTAGTGCTCATCCTCAGTGTAAATATATTAAATACATTTTACAGACTAACAGAGCTGACTTGAGCCGCTGCTTGGTCTTTAAAAATGTCACCTTAAATGTTCCTACGAGCACTGAGTGTCAATCAGTGAGAAGATTATTTCACATTGAGGAAGCAAAGGTATTTTTCTTTTCTATTCTATGACTTTTTCTAGGCTGTTGCAGACTATGCAGACTATGGGCATTTTTTTAATGAAATCTGACAACCTGAGGGCCATGAAACAACATTTATGTTGGGAAATAAAATATTTTAGGCTACTAAATTTAAAAAATATATATATATTTTTTCCAGTCTCCTGAAAAGAACTGTTTGTCTATTCTGGTAATAATTTACTAAAATTAGAGAGATTTCTGAGCTATTTTAGATGAGAGTTTATTGATTTCAGAGGAAAGTGGCAGAAAATAGATTTGAATAGCTAAATAAAATTGAGTGCTGGAGGACTTTCACTGAGTATTTTTAAGCTCCAGGCTGCAGTGTGATTACTATTAAAACGATTAGCCTTGCTCTCTGTCTCTGTCTCTTATTTGCTAAGTGTATTTGCAATTTGCAGAACAGAAATGTCTTTGTTTTGCGGCATATAAATTATGCATCATTTGACCCTAACAGTCTCATCCTACACCGATCACATTTTGTATGTGTTTAATGCAAATCTTATCTGTTTCGATTACATTCAGAGTGTCAGCTGTGTGTGTTTCTTTGTTTTTTTTTTACCTCTTTGTCCTGTAAAACGTGTGCTTTGCTGAAGTTGACAGGGATGGGGCTCTCCCAGCTGTCTCTCTCACACAGCGGCTGGTAGAAGGAGGGGCTGATGAGAACGCTCCCGCCTTTGGCCACAGCAGACTCAGGAGGGGACAGTGGGTCGTGTGGAGGTGTCTTGGTCGGGGCTTTTACGTTTTCCTTGCACTTCTTCATACTCAAGTCCAAGGTGCCGTTTTCGTCCACCTCTATGAGCATGTCCTAAAAAAAAAGAAAAAAGAAAGTTGAACCTGCTGCAAAAGGGTGTATTAAACAGAGTATGCGGTAAAAACATCATTGCAAACAGTGCTTACATATGAAAACAAATGAACCACAGGATAAAAATAGAAGGCATTTTCTAATTACACTCACAGGAATGTAAATAAGACAGTACAATGCCTCATTAATATGACAGTAGTGATATGGTAAACTTGAACCCAACAGCATTCCTCTGTAAACATTAAAAATGACTTGAAACGCGGCGCAAACAAACAATATATTTAAATAATACATACGGTGGTTATCTGACACCAGACAAAGTACCAAACTAAGCCAGCGTTAATTCTGCTGAACAAAAAAAAAAATAATCACTGGTGTGTAGTTTTTCAGTGACAGCTGTGTCATCTGTTTTCTAGGACACACAACCAAGATGGCAGCTGGGGGGGTTGCTGGTTTTAGGTCATCATTATTATGGCAAAAAATTAAAAAGCTTAATGTGGCATAAGTTTCCCTGCTGACAGATGTGTTTGTCGTTTTTGTGCTGAAACGCAATAGCATGATGACTTATGGCTGTTTCATGGTATTAAAAGTTGTACCTCATTACAGGCTGAAATCCTTTTCCATAAATGAAACCAATTATTCAATGCATATGTTTCATTAAACCCTATACATCATTATTTTTTGTAACAAAGGGAAGCCTTTCAAATTAATTAAAGGGGATAATTTTCATGGACATTTGATGTGGCTGTCCAGTTTAATTATCCAGCCATTTGATGATGTGTGTCCCTAATGCAAATAATAGCAGTGTAAAACGGAAGGATGTACAAGACTTTTTGTGATTTATTTTGATTTAATGTCAGCTGCAACTAAAAACAAAAACTGTAGTTCTTTTGGGTATTACTGAGAAATTATTCATGCAATTCAACCCTCTGGCTTTTTTAAATAAGTAAAATCAGCCTGTTTTCACCTTTTCAAACCAGCGTTTTGGTGTTTTTTTGTATGTGATATTTCTAAGCATAATATACATATGCATGTAAGTTAAAGCATCCAGCGACATATAACACTCTAAATATGGCCCCTTTTTTCAGACTTGAAAGCTGTTCTTTATTTTGTACATCTTTCCAAGACAACTAAGCTGTAAACGAGAACAGATGATTAACTTGCTAACACTGTTTTATTCATTCAGTGGGCTGGTACCTGGTACAGGGCCACATTCTCAGCTCAACAAGCTGGGAGACAAGGATCTGTGCTGTGTAGGTGTGGAAACCTTGAATCATCTACAGTACAGTGTGCACGTATGTAACCCACAGAATGTGATCAATATTAATCATGAAGAGAGTTGGGAAAAAGTTGAACACAATGCCATCTATCTCCAGATCTTAACAGCAGAAGAGATTTTGGATTTGAGCACGATTCCAAGAAGAGTTTGTGTGAATTAAACTTTTGAGATGTTAACTCCTTTAGCTGATTGGCTTAATCCATTAAAATGCTTTTAAAGACTATCTGGTGTAGACACACAGCCTATGCTGGATCATATAACTAAGCAAAATATCCTCTGCCATCTGTAGCGGGCAAGATGCATTTTCAGACAACAGTTCAAGGTTTTTACATGCCAGCTGATGTCGAAACAAAATACAATACCACATGTTTTATTAAAAAAAGACGAGCAGTTGTAATTGGGAAAGAAGGCTGATTGTATTTCTCCTTTTGATGCGATTACACAAATTTTCATTTGTGTACATTAAAGCTTTATGGAGTGGAAACCTCCTTGTTTTTCTGCCACCAGAATGCCAAGCTGTCTTTGCCAAATTCTGCCTTTTGATGTCTTCCCTTTTTATACACAAATCAGAGTTCCTTTAAAATGACCACATTAAATACCTTTCCAAGTGGTCTAATTTGATTACCTTTGTGGAGGTTGCCAAGGGCCGGCCGGCGACAGCCTCCATGTTCTTCCGGTAGCGAGTGGAGAGGTTAAGGATGGCGGCTGTCGCTGCTGCGGCTTGGAGACCATCTTCTTTTTTGAATTGACTCGGCGGGCTGTGCTGACCAGAGGTGGGCAGGCGGCCACCTGGAGCACCAAGGAAGCCAGGATACTGCTGAGGTGCTAAAAGACAAATAATTAGCAGATCATTTAGTTATTGAGACACCAGGTGTTCAACCCAAACTTAAAAGTGCCCAGAAAACAAGTCGTATGTTAAGAATTCTTGGTTTTAGTGACAAACACTGAAGGCAGTCCTTAAAAAAATATACATTATATACATATTGCATCTGCATGATGAAAATGAGCATTAGTTTTGTGACTGAAACAGAGTTTACAATTTTTTATTTTTTTTTTGCCATCCACAACGGACTAACTTAAAAATCACTTAATTTTTTGTGTCAAAAAATATAAAACTTACAGTCAGGAAAGTGGGACATTTCCTGGTCCTGGTTGGCCCCCATCAGAGGCTGTTTGCCGAAGACTTGTGCATCAAAGCTGGCGTAATCAAAGCGGATTCTGCTGTACTTGTCCATGTCTTTTGTGAGGCTAGTTTGCAAGGCTGCTACTGGATGAGAGAGCCTGTAGTTCAACTGGTTCATCTCAAACTTCTTTATTAAGCCGATGGCTCTACAAGGAGGAAAATAAATTTAAAAAATGCTTTAATGTGTAAAACAATCACCTAAACACTTATGAGGAAAGCGCCCAAAAAGTTAATATAAAGCAGTAAAGTGTAGACATTGTTTTTAACCATTGAGAGATGCCAGTGCTTTTGTACACATAGAGTCTGGGATCTGATGTGTGTTGTAGAGCCACAGCCAGGTTGCCAGACTAATTAATATAGTAGGAGTGGGCATCCTGCCCATGATGTATCCACAGGGAACAAAGAGTTCTGCTCTTTTATCATCTCTAATAGAGAGGAACTCACAGGACCAGAAACCATTGCTTATGTCTGCTTGGAAAGCTTGAAACAGACAGCGCGTTCTGCTGGGATCAGTGAATAAAAATATCCCACACTCTCCTCAACAATAATAGTATTTATCGCTTTTTTGCATAACCTCAGCTACGCTGGTAGAACTTCAGTCCACTATAGAGCTGTACTATAATTATTTTTCCGTTTGTGACCACACTGAGAGCAGTGGAAACCCCGAACGTTATCTGGCATTATACCTCGGTGAGCGGTCAGGTGTTTGTCTGCATTTCAGGCTCTCGTCCTGAGGTTTGGAGACTTTCACTGCAGCAGCAATGGGGCAGCCGGAGAGACTGGTTGGGGAGGAAATCAAACACATTAGCCTAATACTGTAACCCATCTATGAGCAGAGTGCAGACTTTCTAATGGCCTTCTCCTGTGGACGTACCTCCGGTGGGTGCTACGGTTGCTGTTGACATGGCCCCTTCCTGTGCACCCGGGTGTAGGGCACTTGAGGACATTCTCATGCATGGCCAGGACTGAGGAGATGACAGAGAACAAACACATGACATAAGCTTGAAAAAGAGAATCGTGTCCAAAATAATTTAACATGTGAGACATAGTCAAGCTTAGAAACAAGGATGGTAAATACAGAAATAAACTGAGCATTTTAGAAATAAAACAAATACATTTTCACACATTAAATGATGATTTATATAACCGGTACATTAGAGCCTATAGAGCAAAGATCCTACAGAGACAGAGACAGGGAGAAAAAAGCAAACGGCTTTCTCATTGTGAGGAATGCTGTAATGTGGCTGAAATGTAAATAGCTTAGTGCTAAAAAGGAGCGTAACAAGACAGCTGATTATATTCTTCAAAACAAACGCGTCGTTAAAGGTCCGCTCTGTATCCTTAGAAACTTCTTTTCTGTACATATCCTCCAATTAGTTTGTTGGAGTTGTCTATTTATTTTTGAATACTGCGTTAGCTAGCCCTTTGATTTGCAAATACTGCTTCCAGTCTAAGAGCATGTGCTTTTTTGAAAAAGTTAATTACTTTTTCTGTTCCTTTTGTAACATTACTGTTTAATGTTCAATGTTTGTTGAGTTATATTGAAATGACTTAACAATCGCCAATGTGGGAAAAAAAAGAATTCAATATTCACACATTACAACACATTAGAAAAAGAGAAAGAGGAAGAAAAAAATCCTTTAAGTTTATTTGAAAAGTTTTGTGCACATCTTTGAATTGAACTAAATGTATAAGCAGCTCTTTCTTGTCTTTGGTCTCGTGCTAAGAGGATTTTAACTGCTGTGACTGATTGTAAATTGTAAAACTAGCAGTTTCTGTGAGCATAAGTCATCCATTATACATAAAACTGCTTATGTGACTTACTCTCTGGGGGAACTCGGACTTTATGTGGACACCCAGACAAACTCCTGTGATGTGGGTACAGGCCTGTCACATGACCAGTGCCATCACAGCCAGGAGTTGGACACTTTATATCCTTTTTATCTGTCCGTGGAGAATCTGTAGACGCAGCAAAGAAAGATCTCACAATAAATAAACACAGCAGGACCACTATACTGGTGCCAAAATGTAACAGCCTTCCTGTCTTTATATGCATCAGCGAAGAAATAAGTGAAATGTACTTTTAATGCTTTTGTACTGCCCTGAATGTATATTGTAGATAGGTCAAGAGATTGAAATATCATGCAATGCCAGACACTTTTTTTTTTTTGCAAAATGCATGTATTAATCTGCCGTTTTAGTTAAGGCTGCAGTTTAACACAGAGCATTCACTTCTTAATGCCCATCCATCGAAAGATTACATCTAGGATTACATATTTAGCTGCAGTCATTTGAAGAATCAGAGGGAAACATGAGAGGTACTTTAGGAGGATTTAAGACTTATGGTCATGGTTAAATATCCAGTTGATTCCTATCAAAATCCAATATTCTGAGTAGTAGCAATTCCATCGGAAAATTTTGTTCTTCTTTATTTTAGTCTGTTTATTTATTACTTCACTTGTTGCCAAAATGTTTTTAGTCCTTAAGAGGATTTCCTCCCTCTGATTTCCCCCCTCCCCCTGCATATGCTTCTTTTATTCCTTTTTAATGTTTTTTTGAACGCCCCAATCATCCAAATCACAAGTGGTCGATCTGATTTCCAATGTATAAAGGTCCATGTGTAAATCTACTGTTTTTCATTGTCAGCTGTGTTTTTCTTCACGCTCACTTTGCATTGCAGGTCATTCCCTTCACATTAATACCTTTTCCTCCGTGGTAGTTCAATCTGCTGTCCATGTCCATCATCCTCTGGTGCCTCCTCTCATTGGTCATCTGCTCCATGAGGAAGCGGTCCATCTCTCTGTAGGCATGGTGCAAGACCTGTCTTTGCTCTGTCTGCAGAGCTATGGCCTGCTCCAACAGGCTCATGTTCACTCTCCCCCGGCTCATTTCGAGGCCTCTCTCGTGGAGACCCAGAGCCCAGCTGTCTAGCCGGGGCGGCCTCTCCACCTCCGCCTCCCCCTCACTGTCCTCCTCAGTGGGTAACAGCCTGTATCTTAAAGCTTCAGCCTGAAAAAGACTCGCTCGACCCATCGGACCACCTAATTCTAGGTGAGGCTCTTCTTTCACATGGCCATTCCTGCTTGAAAGGTCTTCAGAGGCTCTGGAAGGACTGCAGTTTGAGCTGTTCAGCTTAGCAGACAGAGACAGAGGCTCCCACTCAGCCTCCCTCATGTCTCTGTACGGACTCTGTGGTGATGATGCACTGCTCATCCTGTCTTGACTTTGGTCTTCTTCTTCGGTATTAAGAAGCTCTTCATCATCTTCATCCATCAGAGGTTCAGAGGTGTCTGGCTCACACTGTGGAGAGCCATTAGATGTGACTTCCGACCATCCAAGGGAGTTGCTGGATTTTGCTGCCACGTCATGGCAGCCATTTCTGTTGACCACTCCATTGACCGCATTTAAGTTTCCATCTAAAACAACATGACAACACTTATCATTCTGTGTGCTCAAGTCCTAGTGTACTAAACTTGCTCTTGTGCGACCCTACTGTCACATACAGGATAAGAATTGTATGTCCTTGGTAATCTTCTGCAAATCCTTTAAAGGTTTTAAATTTTGTGTTACTCTTCTATGAATAAATACCTTGACAAAAACATGTTTTTTCTAACCATCTAGAGGATTTATAAGAATACATGCTGCGATGGAAATGATAATCACAAGGTGGTAAGATTTCCATGCAGTTCCTCAAGCATATTTTAGATAACACATACATAACCCTTTTTCTGCTAGTTCAACATGAAACCTAGAAATGAGAAACACAATTGTTTTCCACTTGGTTGTTGTCTCCAATCGGAGCAATAACCCAACATAGATTTAGGACAAGATTATGAAAGGATTTGCAGTACTGTAGAAAGAAAACATCAGTTTTTAATTAGTTATGTGTATTTTTAAGAGCAAGCTATGCAGCAACATGTTGTCATCTGCAAAATGGATTTTAAAAACACGTAACTGTTGTTTGTAAGGATGAGAAGAAGGAAAGTGAAGAGGATTCCTGAAAACACAGATGGAGGAAACCACAAACATGGAGATAAAAGAGAGAAATCTCTAAGATGTTGCTGTGTGTGTGTGGCAGAACGCGGTTTAGGAGAAGCCAGCCATACACCTCAGTCAAAAAACTGACAATAATATTTGTCGGGAAAAAAGCGTTAAAGGCACAGCAGCCAAGAGTGCCCACAGACTGAGAGGCTTACTTAGTGAACATGACCCAAACCTGCTGAAAAATGCAAGTATTTGGTTTAATTTGATTAGATTTTTTTAAAAAAATCATCTACAGTTTCTTAAAAAGATGGTTATGGGCACATTTACACAGAAAAGGAGGGGTTGTCAAACTGTTGAAAGCTGGAATGAAAATAAAAATTATGAAGCTATTAAGACTTGACTGAAACAGTTAGCCGAATTAAAACAGTCCTTTTTAAAATGTTGAAATGTTAAAATTACACACATCTAATGTGTGTGATTTACAGTGTTGTGTGGCTGTGGAGCCATAGAGTAGCTGCTGATTGAAACCTGTTCTATATTCTACACGCCACTTTGAGTCTGCAATTGTGCATATATTAAGCATATTAAGATCTTTCAATTTTGTCTCTTGGACAGTTAAATATTTTTGTGTGTTTGTTTAACATTTCCTAGTTAACAAAATAATTTTTTGGAGTTTAAAAATATTAAAAGCATAAAAGAGACCAATAAAAAAAACAAGATGCTACAGGAGAAGACTGATTATCTAATAAAGAGTTTTGGTTTTTTTTTTTTACAGAAAATTAATTATTCAGATTTTTGCTTTTTAAAATCTTGGGTGCAACCAAATACAGTAATATATTCAGTAAGTTTTTTTTGCAATACATATATACATTTCTTAAATTTGACACTTATTTTATATAATCACTTTTTCTCCAGCTCATTTTCCTGAGTGGTCTTAATAGTTTAATTTGTGCTGACCTCTGGCCATGCATCTTTTAGAATAAATCCAGAAATCCCAGTCATATGTACAAGATGTGTGCAGCCTTATGCACCGAAAGTCTGATCAGTGGAACAGACAAAGAGGGTTAGGGTGATCCGTGAAAATGCATGTGAAACAACACTTTGTTAACACCACCGATCATATGAAGTCATGGTCAGTGATTAGCAATGCAAAGCTATCATCTGGACTGATTCAACAAAATCTCTCTTGATCCTCCAAAATCATTCAAACTTATGCTCTAATAAAGCTCTTTGGACTGTGGGGGTTTTTACTTTCAGTAGGCTGAACTGGACGTCTCTATCCTCTTAAGTAGCCAGACATTAGAGACCGACCCAAAAGTAGGATTCAATAGATTGAGAACATAGATAGAGATGGATTGTGACAATCAGATCACACAGTGCAGAGGACGATAGAGATAAAGGTATCATCTGACAGCTACGACTTATTAATGGGTGAAGCACAAAAACTTAATCCTTACTAAAGGAGCTTTAAAATATGACAGAAATCGTGTGGCACTAATAAAACAAAGCAAATTTTTTTTTCTAAATATATGATTTTATGCATTGTTAGGGGCAGTGTAATTTAAATGTATGGCTTCATACACATTTTTCCTGAGAATACTGTATTCCGTGCCGTGAAAAATATTTAAAAAGAGGTGTCTAAAGACGAACCCTGTTGAATGAAAAATTAAAGCCAGTTACACGTATTTACATATATGAGGCAAGCAACAAGGGTTTTGTTTTTCATCCAGATGGACTCCCAATCCTGACACAGCCGCATACAGTCAGACAAGCACACAGACATATACACACACAGACAGAGACAGAGACACACACACACACACACACACACACACACACACACACAGAAGTGCAGTGAAAAAAGGAAAGAGATGGAGGAAAAAAACTTGGATCCCTCCGGTGGTTTGTGTGTTGGAACAGGTGAACAGTTTGTACTCCAGAATAGCCATTACCAGCACTCTGCAGCAGGGCTGCAGTTGGCTGGAGTTGAACGCAGTGTGGCTCAACCAAACGAGAAGCTTATTTTTCTCCCTTTTTGTTAAAATGCAGATATGACCAGCTTCCCACTGCAAAAATTCTTACTGCCTCCAGTTCACTTTTCCAATTTCTGTTTTTCCACAGAAAATAGCCCTCAAATCTGACAATAACAGCAAAATATGTTCTGAATATGTTTATCTGTATTCATGCTTATTTGACAGGTTTTAGACATTTTTTTACTCTGGCTGGATTATGTTTTGTTTTAAGGTAACTCCTCCGAACATCGGGCTCAAATAAGGAAAAATATACAGCAGTCAATCAGTGATAAAAAAAATCTGGAATACATAACAACAAAAGGAAAACTGATGATGCCCAGTGAATTACTTAGATAATTGTAATGTAATATGAACCCAGGAAACAAATAAATTCCATTTCCAATGAATCCACACAATTCAGTGAGCTACTCTCCTGGTCCATTTAACTACACACATGTGTACTATAATGAGCTGTAGACATTATGCCTAATTATGTATTAGACTGTGTTAGAGGGCCTAACAAAAGCTTTTGAAAGGGACAATTACGTTTGTTGCTTAGTTACATCGTTAAAAATATACCAAATCAGTGCAGATTATAGTGGGCGAGAATGCACATGTACACCACGAGCATTGTTGCCAAAATGCACAAAATTCAATTCATTAGGAAAAAAGAAAACATTTTTGCTTGTGAAAAGGACAGGGGCATAAGTAAAATAAACAGTTTTTAACTGGTGTGTTCCTGTGAGTAAGTAAAGTCTTTGTAAAAAAAAAGAAAAAAAAACATTTGTAAAACAGTGGAACACCAGCCAAGCAATGGTGACAGCTCATTTGTTTTTTAACAAAAGGCAACTTCAATAACATTTTAAATGAAAGAATGGAGGAAGTTTAATTTAAATCAAACTGATCTGGTGCACGCCTCCATTCAGTTTTTCATTCTATGGATTCAATGGGTCTGGACTGGCTATTGAAAAAGGACAGATGAGGGGTCTGAAATCTGGCCTCATCAAAAGAGGGTAAAGCCACGCCAAAAATATCATGGCAGATCAGCTGTCAAAACTTCAATTTGTGGACGTGAGACACAACTAATGTGGACCCAGCAGTGTAGTCTTTCACTTCCACTGCACAATGACTGCGGCTGCTGGCTGATGGCAGAGGGAGGGAAATATGAATGCAACAGATGGGATTTTAAAATTCAGCGTCAATTGTTCATCAAAACAGACAAAACAACAGGACATCTGTTTACCTGCTGGAGTGTCAATGTTCCTCAGCTCTTCTTTGTCCTGTGGCGGTGCCAGGTCCTCACTCTCCTCTTCACATGCTTCGCTGGGGCTGTAGTGGCGGGGCTTCATCAGCAGGGACTTTCTCTTGTTGACGGGGGCACCCTGCACCCCTTCCTGAGCACTCCTTTTCCTCGCCATGGGCCCATATGGGCTGGAGGGAAGAGGGGAATGGACAAAATGCACAGCAGGGTCAACATGGGCCTCAGTTGGCTCATTTTAAAATCCAGCTCGTAAAATTTGAGACTTTTTGAAAATACAAGTGATGAAGTTAAAACCTTCTTTATCAATCACATTAAAGTATATAAATAGTTCCTTTTTGGCATGAAGATGAAGTAGTGTTTTCACATCATAATTTTTTTTACCTGTGAGTCTCGCTGTTGCAGTCGGCCAGCCCTGTGAAATAAAAGCCAAGAAATAACAAATAAAAAGTCATGTTTGCATTTTAACTACAGCATCTGTCACCATATTCTAAATCAAGGGTTCAAGGCGGCTCATGACTTTTGGACTGTTGCTAATGAAATTTTACCCTGCCTTGTAAATATTTGTTTTGTAGATAATGTTATAGGGATGATATGACGTGGGCTTTATCCAACCTTTTACCATTGATTTTAGTCCTTTTTTACAATGCCACGAGCTGTAATCAGCATAAGGATGTAGAAGTGGCCTCCTCATTGATCTGAAAAGCTTTTCATTCAGTCTGTTCATTCTCTGGGAAACCAACAGTAGCTCATCCTTTGACGGCGTTGACAGCATGATCTAAAAGGGTAAATCAATTTTCCCAGAGGCCTGCATAAATCTCATTCACAAGTTCTACCCCTACTCCCATGAAGCACAACCAATAATAACACTTTTCATGAATTTCCCCAGATGTAGTAATAGCTCCAGCGCGAGCATGAAGGCCTCTGAGGCCCTGAACACTTGCATAATGACATATCCAGTCTAGAGGTTTTCAATCACACAATATATACACACTCCTTAACTAATTTGAGCCAGTGTTCCAATTTAATGAAGTTATTCCCCTCTGAATAATGAAATGGTGGTGCAGTGCTCTTCAGACCGGTAAGATAATACATAAAATTGACAGTTATAAAGTTGGATTGTTGAACTGATACCCCTAGCCCATGGTGATAAGTGGAATGTGTGTGTGTGTGTGTGTGTGTGTGTGTGTGTGTGTGTGTGTGTGTGTGTGTGTGTGTGTGAGAGTGTGTGTGTGGATGCGTGTTGTTAAAAGCAAACCAAAACTGAAAGCTGCGCTCACCTGTGCTACTGTGACATGTTTTCAAGGTTTGCTCCTCACCTTCAGAATCCATCTGGGAAAAAAAAACATTGAATGTACAGATGAGCTGCTAAAAGACACATTTTAATGCGCATAAAGTATTCACTTTTATTCCTTTATTTCATTTTAGAGGCCAAAAAGGCGTAAACGCTTAACAGATTATAGCAGATTTTTGGCAGGTAAGCATGTAGTCACCCAGAGCCATCCAGCCTTTATAAATCTATTTTTGCACAACAACAACATCACAAAGAGCTCTTAAAAATACCAGTGATATGCAAACATTTAAAGTATAATGTTAGGAGAAAAAGTTTCAAAGGTGAGTAAAAATGTAATGACACTAAATAATGACATTAAAGTACGGACAGCACCTCACAGTGTGTGTTTAGACAAAAATAGTTGCTAAAACCCATCCACTCTCGCTGGCTGTTGCTTGTGGGTCCCAAATAAAACCTATTAAACATAATTATTCCAGGCTGATGGTGGCGTATAGTGGTCACAGGCCAGTGAAATCTGTGAGTCATAGGATATGCTGTTACTTTTCCCTGGTAATGGGAAACATGACTCCTCTCTCTCGTTTGCTGTTGTGATTGAAGGCACTGACCTGTCATACATTTATAATAGGGGAGCAGGTGTGGCAGTGATGGACCTTAATTTCCTTTAATAAACCTTTTATGTGCCACACTCTTAATGCCACGCCGGGCCCTCAGAGGTCCTGCTCATAATAGGTTCATTACTTTTGATTACTACAGCCTATTGAGACAAACAACTCCAAAACACTATAGATTACATTCTGTAAAAATGAATGTACCTCATTAGTTTGTAACACTTTTCCACAAAGACATGCTTCAACATTTTGTATAAATTTGTTGTTCTGAAAGCAAAATGTTGCTCTTACATCGAGCAACCTCAGA
Source organism: Amphiprion ocellaris (assembly GCF_022539595.1). Taxonomy (NCBI): domain Eukaryota; kingdom Metazoa; phylum Chordata; class Actinopteri; family Pomacentridae; genus Amphiprion; species Amphiprion ocellaris. The sequence goes on from NC_072775.1 coordinate 19,892,028, forward strand.
TTATAACATGGGCATTAATCAAAGTTCAAATGATGTTATCAGTGCACTGAAATATCACCACTGACTCATAATATTAGCAGGGTGTTTTGTTCTTTCTTTATGTGACATTTCAGACGTGTCCATCTTATGTAAATATTTAAACAACAGTATTTTATCATGTATGTTTCTGCTGTGTTTAAATCTTCTCTGGTTTATCAAGAATAATATGTGTGTAAAAAATAACAGGATGCTACAGCAAGTTTAATGAAAATAAAAAAAATAAAAACCAATTTTATAAGAATTGTTTAAAGATGTGTAATGTTTGCAATTTTCTCAATTGATAATCAGTCCAACGTTTGACCATCTAGTGACAAAGAATTCAGTTCTATGGGGCTTATGCTGTACTGCACATTTGACTACACCTCCTTTTTTTTTCCTTTTCATATTTACTGGAGGTTACATATAGTATTCAGGTTCACAGGTCTGCTTTCAAAGAGCATCAGCATTTCTGATGCATTGTTTGCAGTGATGTTGGCAGAGTGCAGTTTATATCTAATTTATATAACAAGGCGTGAAAACAAAGAGGTATTTGCTGTGTTCTCACATGAAGTCCAACAGAAAATTACATGAACAAACATGTGATGCTGAGAGTTCACAAAAGCGAAAAAAAAAAATACATACAATCAGAGTCAAATGTGGGCATTTATTTTGACATTCCCCTAAACAATCTGTCTCAAAACATTATATATGTCGCCTTTTCATTATTTTGCCATGCGGCAGTTTTTTTTTCGGTCTTCCATACATTTTGCAGAGTGCCATATGGTGTAGATTAATGACATTAAGAATTTGATTACGAATATAAGACAGGGAAATAACAATGCTCTTTAGATTTAGCATGGCATTTAGAAACAGTGTACTGTATATACATTTTATAAACAGCGTACATTTTTATGCAACTGCAACTCCCTCTGTGACATGCATTAAGAAACACAAATGTCATGATATCTGCATAGAGCTACAATATAATGTGGAATAAACAGTTTCTTAAACATGTCAATACTACTTAGCAATGCTAAATGGTGGGTTATAGTCAAATGCTCCAAATACAATATTTTCTTAAAACAATTTATTTTCTTTACTTAACACACTTGATCGTATCCCAGCATAATAACCAACACAATAACTCGAGAAATAGTCTAAAAACAATGTGTTTTTTTAATTAGAAACACCCTCAAAGTGATAAACTTTGTGTTTTGTTGTTGTTTTTATATTTTTTTCAGATTCTATAATAGAATGTTGTGCGTCACAACAATGCACATTTCTGTCGACTTGCTTTCTTAGCTACCTTTATTAATTGTTTACCTGCATTAAATGTTGTGTAGTTTCCAGCTACTCACATAGAACATCATAAAGAAAAAAACAGGGATTGCTGTACGATCACTTCGGCAAAGGTTAGCATACAGACTAAGATCACTAAATGCAATAATAGGAATGATAACACCATTTTTAGACATTTTACTGAACGTAACACCTTGCATCTCCGCTGAAAGCACAGCTGACATTATACCTGGCTTTTAATGTATTTTCATGTCGTCTGTAGGCAGTAATTGATGTCTATTCATTGCTATATTTGCAATTTACACTCAGCTAGACATCAAACTTGGTAGAAAACGGTGCCGGATTACAGTGAATGTAATACCTGCTTTAATGTTATTTGTAGTTAAAACACTGGTATGCTTCCTGAAGCCTAGAGGCCTTCTAATCAAACAGTGCAGAGGAAATATCTTTCTATTGCAGTTTCAAAAAAGTTTTATCAGGTACAACTCCAGTTCAGACAACCTGACAACTAAAGCCAACCATCACTTCAGAAAAAGCAGATTCAGCAATACCTTTTAAAGAGTATGTTATCTGCCAGCCACCCACAGCTCTGCATAAGTAAAAACCAATCTCAGTTTGTGATCACTGTGGTCAAAGGAGTGGTGACACTCCACCACTTACCATGCTACTTATCCCAAACACTGTTACACAATCATTTAGCCCTTTCTGTCCCTGACAAAACTTACAATATTAACTTGTATTTGAATGTAAGCTCAGTCTGTGCTTCGTGTGCGACACATTATTTACCTTTGATTGTAGTTTTCCGAGCGCTCTGTAGGACAAGACGCCAGATCCACTCTGTTCACCCTGGTTGACGCTTTCACACTTATTATCTCTCAAGAAGTGATCATTTAATTCATTATCTATTAGAGAAAACACACAAGACACAAAATGTATACAATTTTAGCTTACAGTTTGTAACAGTTTTTTATACTACGGCGAGCCAAACATATGTTTTCCAACCAACTTCTGCAAGGTTTTATAAATATATTTCCATTACTGTGCAACATGGATGTGAACGTGCAGTCAGAAAAAGGTGGAAAGAGCATATTAACATCTCACATGGAATAAGGAACACGATGCAAATTGATTGCTTGACAGAGATCAAATTGCTTGCTTCTAATTAATACAAAACATCCAAGAGGGAAAACAAGGATGAACACAATAAGTACATTAAGCCTCTTCACTTCACAGATCTTATTATGGAATTATTTATTTCTGTTAGCTTTGAAAAAAAAAAAAAACATCTTCTTAATTATAGCTCACAGAGCGTTTCCCCAGAAAAACAAAACTGGGGGGAAAAAAAGAAGTGGGGGTGGGTTGGGGGTTATTCACTCAGTTTCATTAGCATATGAAAAAAGACTCACTACTATTCGGGCTGGTTCGTCATCTGCTGAATCATATTTATGCCCCCCCACCACCACTCACCCTACCCCAAACACACACATACACACACTCCAAGTACAACATAAATAATGCTTCTCAGAGGACTGTTTCCCTGCGTCTAGGGCAGATTTCTCAGGGGGAAAGGAGGCAGCCTGATGCTGAGGGTCTATGAGATTTTCTGTGTTAATCTGGCTGCTAGCTGTCCTTGAGCCCAGCCCATTCCCCCCTAACCCCATCTGCTAGCATTCCCACCACAGAGGAGAGAATGGGCTGTGACTGGGGATAGAAAAAGAGAGAGACCTTCCCAGTCCAGCAATCATGAATAACCATTGCCTCGCACCATTATCAGAGAAGCTGGATCCAAGCTGAGATGGTGGAGAGCAAATGTCTGTAAAACACCCTGACGCTCGTGACATTACTCTAACCACACTCTCACATTTTGTTGTAAGTGATGCTATTATTATTATTTTCATATAATGCCTTATTAATCCTGTTCAGCTGCTGTGGATATTCATCACTGACCTTGAGTCTTTGTGTCCCCTTGTTCCCAGCTTATCCGTGCACTTGGGACGCTCTCATGTAATTAACACAGACATTATTGTGATGGAGTAAAAAACTCTCCGTGCTGATACCTCATCTTGAAACCAATAAAGCAGGCCAGAGTAGCAAAGTAAGATTCTGGAGACCATAAAATTAATTACATTATTTACATTTCCTTTAGATAGGGGGTACAGGCGAGATGATAGAGGCAAATGAGATTACACAAAATAAGATTTTGAAATGTCAGTGCTGCACACTCAACCAAGCAACTGTTATGATTAGATTACTCTTTTAATATAATTACTGTCTAAGGCTGTGTGTGGAAACAATGCATACATAAAAACAGGAGCCGCGTCTTAACTGATTCCCATCCTTTTCTCCACGAGTCTTTTTCTCTTAACCTTTCCTCAACAGTATCATTTTGAATTATAGGGAACGGATGGGTGCTCTGTGCAAGGTCACTGTCTGGTGTGTACTCACCCCCTCCCCTCTCTCCTTGTTTTTGTTTCCTCTTCCAGAAGCACACTGAGTGAAGGGTTAAAACTGGAATGGATTTAATTATGGAATGAATGGAATTATAATGCGCCTGCAGCAAGTTTTCCTCCTTATTTATTAAAGCAGCTGATGGGCCAGGTTTGATGAGCCACTTCTGGCATAATTGAGTCATCACACAAAGAGGGTTCCTCGCATTCAGAGTGGTTTTATCAGCAGCAAACAGACCTGATTACTGGCAATTACACTCTGATCTAGGGGAAGGAGAAAAAAAGGGTAAATGTGCGGGGTAACTTCTGTGTTTATAGTTTACCCCGGGAATAATTTTCACATTAATTTTACATGCTAAGTGTTTTCTGTTTATGTATAATAAAGAGCAAATGGTAGGAGATAGCACCTTTTACTTTCATATTTCCTTGTAATGAATGTCTGCGAGGATATAGTGAACTGATCGCAATTCATATTTATCCTATAGGAGGTTTTGCGGTGTGCAGAGACTCAGCTAAACGTATACGGTGTGTCTAGCTGACACGGAAAGGTGAGCTAGCAGCGATATACCTGCTTGGAAAGCGCTCACACCTAATCCGTGGAAAGCAGGTAAAATTATATATGGAACACAAGTGATTTGCGTCGTTTGCCATTTTTCATTGAAGTGCAAATGGTTTTCGTGGTGAGCAAATTAAGCTGTGGACAGAGATTAAAATCAACTTCTGTTCAGGGTGTATATAGATAACCAACTTTTCTTTTTTTCTTTTGTCTTTTAATCAGATGCCCTGCATCCGGATACCAGCTGGACGTTAGCTGGGATATATTACAGGAGGGGGAGGGGTCAAAAAAGGTCTGGGAGGTCTATTTCCTGTTTTATTTTCTATCTTTATTCTTATATTTCACAATACGCAATTGTAGTTTACTACTGTAGCAAAACTATCAGTCCATCAACACTTAACAGCACTGGCACATTTGCTTTGTTAAGAATATTATCACATATTTTAAACTGAATCAGAAGACAAAAAGATGCAGAACAGTTTTTTTATTCCCTTCAGTCCTTTAATTTATCAAGATGAGTTTATTTAGCACAATAAAGTGAGCTCTTAGTGAAAGAAAAATATTGGGCTTTTAATTTACGCTGTATGTATGTATACACCTCTTCAAATAGAAGAAAAAAAATACCGTATCTTAAAAAAATATTCTGCCAGCAATTTATGAGCATTCCTCTGTGTAATAGAGGTTTCTGGATTCATGCAGACACAGTCAAAATCTTGAAGTCAACTGCGATTTCAGATATAACAGCCTCACAGCTACCCTGACGGCCAAGCAAAGTGTTTGTGCCTTTTGCCAAAGAGTACTTTTATAGAGAAGCGTATTGGCATCTTATCACTTCTCCAAGACAGAGATGCTTCAATAAAAGAACACAGCTCACAGAATTCTTAACAGACAATTAGGAGCCTGGCTAGCCACTATCGCTTCAATGATTTGTTATGATGGCATAACTACAGGGGAAACTTGTTATTGGACAGAGTTAGCAAGAGTCCCATAAAAGAGTCAGATGGTGACACCTTTGCCGAGGTGATTCATGAATCTTGTAATCGCTTTCCAAAGTCATCCCAAAGCCTTCCCTCTAAATTGAGTTCATCTGGAGCCGGACCACACAGAGGCACCAAGTCCAGATTGTTTCTTCTGACATCAAAGAGCCAATTTCTGTTTTTGACCAAATTTCTGGTGCTTTTAGTTCCCTTATCGTATGAAAGGCGCCTAGATGATATGCTATTTTATTTGTGAATTTCAATCCAATTAAGAACACCAAAATATTGAGACAAATAAAATTTGTATCTGCTTTCACTACACTGTCCATCAATAGCATAATAAATGGAGCGGCAGACAATTCATCCATTGGCAAGACTCCAGTCTGCCAAACCAGTCTCATGTTAGTTTGAATCTTTGAATTCTGTCATGAACATGGTTTTTCAAACCTGTCTAATTTAGGGACAGGTGTTTGGGGAGAAAGAAGTTCCAGCCCTGGTGTAACAATGAGCAGAGTAATCCTGTTCATTGTTCCTGCCCAAGGAGCCCCTTTCATGGAGGAGGTTGCATGAATGCTACCAGGTGGTCTGCAATTTGGAGAAACGTAGTAACCGTTCCAGCTAATCCCCCGTCACAAAAGGCAGGTCTCCAGTGCTCTGGGGCTCTCCGGGGCAAAGGGAAAAGTTTACCTCGAACACACAGTGTCTGAAAGGAGTCAGGGACTCGAGCAGTGATTCCTAATCAGATTGCGCTGAAGTGAACAGCTCGCATGGCAGCTGTAGTTTTCCCAGGGTTAATTACCTTTCACTGCTCTCTCTAAATGAGTCAGCTGTTCCTGTCATTAAACAACTCCACTCTATCTCTGCTCCTCTGTCCTCCTCACACATGTGCACATGTGCACACGGGTGTGCATGTTCACACACACCCGTACACATATAGAAGTGCACCTTTGTTTTTCACCCATTGTTGTTCATGTGCTGGGTTTGCCGATCAAACACTTTTAAAACATCAATTATTTGGATATTATAGTGACTTTGATCAGTTAACTAATCAGTCAGTGGTCACTGAAATGGAGGTTGCTGCAGTTTTATTTAAGCTACTGATATTTATGCAGATAGAAAGCAGTAGTCCCAATGCACCTCCCCTACCCTGGTGAAGAAAAATAATACCAATCTGTCAAGGTCTTATTCTAAACAGCTCCACTGGTACTAATTGAGTGCATATAGGAAGCAAACATGTTCTCATATGCGCACACACAAACACGGGCATACGTACATACACGCAAACATGCGGATACACATGCATGCATGCACACACAGAAACGCAGAGTCCAGCTTTGATATAGTTATGCTGTCATCAATTCAGAACAATCTGTCTGCTTACTGAGCTCAGTGGCTCAGGATGTTGGGGGAGTTTTAAGTGATTTTTGCCACTGTATGGTAAAATCCCTTGGCCACCTGGATTACAAACTCTAGTCCTTTAACTCATGCCAGTATAAATCCGTGTTAACTCGGATTTACCTCTGGCATATGAATTCTCAATCTGCGTAAGCTTTGTTTGGAATGAGTCGAACATAAGTATTTCATGCAGTAAGGATGCCCAGTGGTGAATTCCTATTTCTGTGAAACACACACTGGGAGATAGTTGAGGACTAAATCAGTTATCAGAACAACTAGAAAAGCCTGAAGCAGTGTTTTGTTACAGTCAAGAGGTGAGACCCGTATAGCCATTCACATCCAGGTGGAAGTGTGCAAGGCTGCACTGTGAAATCCACGTAACCATGGTGACAGATATAAACTCAGAGCTGTGCACTGTGGTCAAGAGTTTAATCAGATTCCTTACACCAAATTTTGCTGTGCTTATTGTCAGAGAAACATTATTTGCTCAGTTGTTCAAACACAAGTCCTGGTCTGCTACCAAAGCGATCATGATAAAATAAAATATGGCATGAGCAGCCTGGAGGATCTAAATTAAGTATTATCCAATATCCATACAATCTCTCACACTCACACACACACACACACACACACACACACACACACACACACACACACACACACACACACACACACACACACACACACACACACACACACACACACACACTTCTGGGCTAGCAGAGTTAAGCCAGACTATTTTGTACTTAAAAGGTTAGCAAGGCTGTTTTGTGAGTTTGATCCATGCTTGCCAAATCAGCAGATGGTCCATGAATATGATTATATGCATCAATAAAAGGAGTAATCTTTAACAAAATGTAAATTTGACTTAAGTCCAGGGTTTTATATACACGATGGACTTTAACCCACTTTCCAGCCTGACAGTAGAGCATGATAAGCTAATGCACTTAAATTTTGTATAACAGTAATCACGACCGATGCTCCAGTGCTACTTCTAAACATCAAAATAAGGAGTCGGAGGTAAGGTAAAAATATATTTGCACAGTGTTCAAAATGTGCACATTTGTGTTGAAACAACATCTATTCACTTTTGAGTGAGCATCTAAGGAATTCAGCAATCAATACAAACTGAGCCTGGATGCTTTACAAGACCCTTTCTCATGCTGTCATGCTTTTCTCTGTTGTATATTTTAATATTTTTTTTAGATAAACCCTTGGACAACACTAAGTGAAGCTTTACTCAAAAATCAACAATAATCATCACAGAGTAACCTTCATCATAAACAAATGCAGGCACAGACAAAAAATTTAAAAAAAATACCCTGCTAGATTTTGTGGATAAAAAAGCAAGTCATCGCTTCAATACAAACTAACATAAAGTTCAAGTCCATGGCCAGAAAGTAAGTTGCATAAAGACAGGAGGAGAAAAGTTTCACAGCAATTCAGAAGTTAAGAAGTAAAATGTAGTGATCTTACGCTGAGCCACATAAAACAGCATCACTGTTACTGACCCAGCCATGAATCTACTTACTTGAGCCTGAGGTTTACACAGCACAGCACATCCTTACAAACACAATCACTTGTCTCCTGCATCTAAATGCACTCATGTTAACATGTCCGACAGGGCAGAATCGCGAGCTCGACTTACCATGCCCCTTTTAGCCTTTGTTTTGCATCTCACAGGGACATCGGGGAGGAGACGGAGCAGAAGGATATCGAGGTGGGGTACAGGGTAGTCCAGAGTCTCGCTGCTGAGAGAGTGTGTTTGGTTTGGTGTGTGTGTGCAGGGACACTGTGATATTCACTCGAAACGCTAAGCTTTTTTTTTTCTTCTTTTTTTTTGTAGCCTTTGTGTCATTCACTTAACAACCAATCTCATTAGCTGCTGGGCTACAATGGGCTGAATTATTTTCTGTGTAAATACACCACATGGTGATCCTCAAGGTAAGACCTCTGAAGGTCTTTTTAATGACATAAAAAAAAAATCAATGACTACAGTCATTTAGAGCAATTTTAACTGACAAATGAGATTTTCAGTCTAAGAGAGTGAAAATGTCTAATTATATGACTCTAATTAAAATAACATAGTGTTATGTATTTGTAGCCTAGACTTGATGATTATACTTGGAACACATGTATAATATTAAAAGGGATGAACGTTCAGGTGTGCATCTACATAGCTTTTTAAAAAATCTTAAAGGTCCATAGAGATAAATTATATGACAAAAGATAATAAAGAAACTCAGCATCTCAAAAGCTGTGTCCACATTTAGTTTTTTAGCAAATCTCTTGCTGCTGTGCTTGTTGGTGCAGAAACATGAATGCATGTAAAATGTAACTATTGTAAGTACTTGAAGTCATGACAGCTGTCTATAAGCATCAGGGACATGTCTATTGGCCAACTTGACCCTTGTTAGAAAACAAAACAAATACAAAAAGAGAATACTGCAGCCTGGGACTGCCGAGCCGGGTCACTGGAGATTTTCCAGACAAACGCCGCACAGGGGAGGGGAGGGGAGGGGAGGGGAGGAAGAATAAAAAGGACAGGCTCAGAATCTCATTTTAACAGACCGCACACAATCTGGGCTCCCACAGAACTATCTCTGCCTGACCGCTTTCTATTTATCCCTTATCAGTGTTTACCAACCGCTAGTTTTCTTTCATTCACACTGTGAGGCAGTTCTCTTACTATCAGTCAACAGCTGACACCGTGGAACAGCCTCAAAGGCAAGAGGAAGGGATCAAAACTAAACCAAAGCTGTTTAAACAATACAACAGAGGAAATAAATTCATAAATCCTAATTCTTCCCAACCCACAAGGGTATAAGCAGATCCTTTATAGTTAGGCCAACAAACAAAACCACAGCCAATGAGGTACATTACAATCAAGGTAAATTCTGAAATATATTTAGAAAAAAGAAAGGCGGAAAAAAAATCCCATGTAATATTAATTGGGAACATTTCATAGTCTTGCCCTCTCAAGCAAATATAAGTATTCACTAAAAGGATTTTTCAGTTGCATTTAATTGTCTTTTAGGAAAATCCCACCTGAGTCTACATTGTTAACATTTTTAGAACATTTTGCTGCATACTACTAAAAAGCTACGCAATATAAGGGACATTACACACAAGTCAAACATTTTATTAAAGGTTTTATTCTTACCAAAATGTTACAATGGTTATTAAATGCTTAGTTTTAGACTGTCTGGTTTGGATCAGTCCACTTCTAAAACCAAACATAAACGAAAAACAAAAATGACTGTAATTCTGTTTAATTTTATATAATAAGGATTACTGTTATCTAGAATTCTATATGCTTAATTATATATTATAACATACATTTTATTCTAGGCTTAATTTTAATGTATGTAATATCCCTAATATTATTTTAAATTCTATGTTGCCATTGTGACAAACTCTAGACACTATATGATTTCTAAATGTGCACACCGATCAGTGTTAAACAATATTATAAGCTGCATGTAAATATTATTTAGCGTATGAAGGCTGAGAGAGAAATAGATACATTTGAAAGGTATTGTTCACACTGTTGCTTTACATTTTTTTTCCAGTAGGACACACAAACAGCACTGTTTTTCTGGAATACTGTTCAAAAGTTAAGTAATTAATTACATTTATCCTTTCACCAGCTGCTCAACAGCAGATGGATCATTTCTGAGACCTTGTTGAATTAAATCCACATAATTCATTTTCCTGGATTAACTAACTGAAGTTTGAGTAGGGGAAAAACAGGTAACACAATGTGTATTAAACTGACATGTATGCTGAGCTTTTCTTGTGTGTGCGGTTTTGTCGTTTACAATGTAAACACCCGACGGCAATTGACTTATAATTAAAACAAGCTTTTAGATTTTTTTCTTTTAAAGATTCAAAAGCCTTAAACTTTAATTCTGTTTAATTTTATTTCATTTTTTTTTGCTGGATAAATTAAAACAGATATAAATAAAAAACATTTCCGTCACAGTGTGTATTATTGAGTAGGTGGAGGAGTTTGTGAATCCAGTTTTGTTGGGCAGCAGGTACCATGGACAGTTCCTGGAGGCAAACAGAGGTTACATTAATGTGTTGTGTAGCAACTAACATCCCTGTGCTTTGAAGAGGAGGGTGTGGAGCACAGAGGAATAATGCCTCTTACTTATCACCGCTTTACCACACAGCCCTGCCATAGCCTGTGCTGCTTTTATAATTAAAACAAAGTGTGGAGGTGCAACTTTTGTAACCTCGCTGCTGTCTGTCTTTCTTTATATGTTAGATTCTGTATATAACTTGGCAAACTTTTTAAGGGATTATTGAGATGCGACTATGTTATACAATGCTGTATTATCTAATATCTTTTGTGGCTCTTTTCATGTTTATTAAGAGACATGAGCTGACTGAAGAAAAGCTGATGGAGTTGTGATTAAATGGAGACTAACAGGCAGAATGACACCTGGCATTTCAATGTATTTGAGCAGTGAGTAACATGAGCAGAAATTCTTACATAAAAAATGATTTAACTTCTCAGCGACAGAGGCTAATGTTTCTAAAAGACATGGCAATACACATGACTGACGTTGCAGATCGAACTAACTTACTTGTTACTTTATATAAATACTATATAATATTATGGTCTATTTTATATTTTTAATATTCTGTTGATTAAAAGAAAAAAGAACAGAGATAATGTTAAAGTTGTGATAATATGAGGAGGACTACACGTTCATACATTAACCTTGTCTTAAAGTCCTTTCTCATTTTTTAAAATCCTGCTTTTGTTTAACAAGGATCAACTTAAAGATGGGCCATAGGAGTAGATTCTGAGCCATTAGTGTGCCGCAAGTTACTAGTAAATGATGAACTTTTCTAACCAGCATCCATCCTCCTAAATCAATAGTTGCTCTGGAGACTGTTGAGTGCTTTGACCCCTCACAATTTGTTCAAAGCTAAGTCTTGCCCACGTCTAACACAAAAGTTCACTTGTAGACTGTGTTACTATCCCTCTACATTCAGCATTAGCATATAATTTTCAAACTTTACCGTAGTTACAATGCAAATAATTATAGAAATTCAGAACAGCATGTATTGCTTTGGCCCTGCTGAATTTGTACAAATATAAGTCTTGCCATCAGACTATAATGCAAAAGCTGATTTCTAGATAATTTTCTGCTGTCAAACTACATTCAGCATAGACGTATAGTTTTAAACACTTACCATATAAATGACAGAAAGCCAGAACAGGATGCAATAAAATACTTGACTGACTGCTCAAACATGTTATTGGAACACAGAGTCAATGTTTAAGTGCATTAGGCTCATTGGTCTTGTATGTACAGCTGTCACTGTCAAAGCCACAGGCAACCTGACAATGCTTTGTCTCTACACACAATACGAACATGTGTTATTCTAAGACAAGCTTATACTCTACACAAATGCTGTGAATTTAATCTAGGTAGACAGTATCTCATGCTATCTGGATGATCAAAAATAGGTCATGCCTCTCAAAAAGCAGTTTGAGCCATTTAATCTCCTCTCAAACTGTCTGAAACCTGGACAGAAGCTGGGCTCGCTTTCCAGCAAAGATTTTAACAACACTGATTTGTATCAGGCGAGCAATGTTCATCATCAGTGCAACATTTTTCTAAATACCCCTGGCACTGTTCAAAACAAATGCCAGCGCCATTCTCTTTCACCACATCATCACATAAAATCTACAGAAGGCAAGTTCAGCAGCTGAGTAAAATCTAAGTGTAAATCTGAGTAAGTTTCTAACACTTATGCATTTCAGCTCCTTTTCTGTATTTCACACAACAGCATCTAACAGCATGAGCTAAAAGGCTTGTCGTTCACATGTGCAACACGGCGTATCAGTGATGATAAATGCTGACCAAACTGACAGTATATTAAATAAAAAGAACTTTGACACCAACCTAGTGCTGTGATCCAAAAAGTTTGATTTTCTCCCAGTCTCTTGATAGCTGAGCTGGTGCTGTGGCTTTGAAAGGTAGTCCCCAGGAATATGACATACTGTGCCTTTGACAGCCTCGAGATAAGCACCTGCGTTCGGGTCCCTTTTTACGTCACACCTCCCCATTCACAGCCCTTCAACATGATGCACATTTGCACATCAACAGCCACCAACCCCCCTCCTCGCTCTACTCCCACATCCGCAAAACACACAAACAGGCACACAAGAAGGCAGATGCGCGCACTAGCCGCTACTCATGCGCGCGTACACTCACACAGACACATGCACAGGCACCACAGATTTGTGTGCACTTACTGAGGATGCAGCCCACATGCAGGCAAACACTCGCACGTATACACATATACGCTCACAGGTGATTTATTCCTTTTTTAAACTCCCTCATCCAGCCTTATTCATATATCGATCCTCATTCTATGTGTTTAAAAAAAACTTTCACTTGCTTTGTCGTAAGACCAGGGCATATGCCCTCCCAAGCTCCTCATACATCACTCATCATGCAAATGAGAGGGAATGTCACTCCTCAGCAGCAGATGGCCAGGGATGATAACAATGGCTCAACAGACCAGTTTCAATGTCTGCGACTTTATCGCTACGGCAACAACAAAAATAGATGATATGAAATCCTTGTCTGTTAATTTGATTTCCCCCCCTTTTTTTCATGTTTGTACCTGTCAGTCTGTTTCATTTCTCCTGGACCATTTGAATGGAAAAGCTTTGTCTAAGGTTTTCTGTCATAAGAAGTCTGGCTATCAGTAAAAGGCAGAGACCTGGAAATTATTTTTGGTGACTATGGAAAGCTGCCGCCTAGCAGTTATTCAAGTAATTAGGAGTAATTCCTCCCTGTAGGCCATGTTAGCCTCCTGAGTTAGCTCATGCGTTCGACAGGCCTGGATAGAGACAGGGAAGAATAAAAGAAGAAAGGGGCCCCGAGAAATCACAAATGCAGCTTTTCAAACACCCCCAGCCAAAGTGATGTCACCCTGCGTCCTGCTGACTCCTGTTCATACAAGCCCCCATAGCAGAGAGTAAACAGTGGAAGCGTTTAGCAAACAGGGCCAGATTACAATGACAAAGGCAACCACACTTCTGGGTGGAGCCTGGGGCGAGGGGGGCAAAAGAGGGGGGTGGGTTGGTGTGGCTCAGGATTTAAAATAAGTGATACCCATGAGGAGGCCCCCCTCAAGATCCAAGCGTAGCCCTTCCCCAGCTGATGGTAGGGGCCACCCAAACACGCTTATCTGTCGGTGATGTCCCCTCCAGTCCCCAGGGACTGACGTGTGAACACAATATGTAATAATAATGAATTTTCAGTTCTTTTTTCTGTGATTTGTGCATTTGGTTATGCAAGGCTGGGGACTTGAGGATGGAGAATATCATTACTTAAGGTTTGGCAGTTGATCATCACCTTGTTTAATGCCTCATTTGAAAGTCTAATTTCTAACTGTCTTCAAGAGCCAATTCATGGTACACTGTGAAAGAGACATACAAAGAAAGCAGACATGCTCTGTTGTACCCCCTTTCCACCATTTGTGCCTGATAATCGCACGAACATATGAAAGTAAAGAATCATCTATCTAAGCATCTTATCAAATAACATGTTCTTTGTTTGCTGATGCAGACAATCTCGCTGTGGGGGCACAACAAGCTTGTTCTAGGGATGATTATTTCATGTCCTGGACTAGACATCGGCATTGTTTGAAGAAAACACAAAAAGAATCAACTCATGTTAAGCAGTCTCGGTAAATTGTGTGATGGGAACATGTTGAAGACAACACAACAACACCATTACAAAATGTAACATTTTCTTTTGGCCCTAACATCTGTTCAAATCTGTTAAAAAAAAAAAAAAAAAAAAACCTCATTCAGAGCCGACATACAACATAAACTAGTGTTTTGTCAAGCTATTTCATCAACTGAAAATGTGGGCATAACTGGAGAGAGCTGATGGAGAAATGAAAGAGGAGTGGGTTGGACAAAATTACATGTCAAACAAGGGTTCACATTTAAAAAGTCCTGCTCATATTTGTAGAAAGTGTTTGATTGCATTTAGAAAGGTATTACAATGGGTCACATCTGTGTCTAAAAGCTTTTTGCATTCTGCTGCAAATTATGTAAGCAAAGTGAAGTGTCACAGCACCCTGTTGTTTTGAGCACTATACCTTCCTCCTGTGAAACCTACACAAATATGTTTAACTGAATTCTTCTAATGCACTGCAGGATCAAAATGTCAGCAGTATAACTTCAACAAACCCCCTCACTCAACACCCCACCCTGTAATTTCAACAAAGCAACAGGACTAATTTCATATGGCAGCCCGTACAGCCAAACAACAATGCATGTTCACTGTGCCATTGAATGTGATAGACGTGTAAAAATCTATATTAAACTGTGGTTAATTTCAGTTATAATGCTGTAAGCTTGCACTAAAATGACACAAATGCCTCTTCTTGGTGGTACCGAACCCTCATTGTGCAACCACTTGATGCCCCTTGTTCATCACACAAAGTCACATAAAAGGACTAAATTAAATTTTAAAAACAAATATTTGCATATGCAAATTTGAGGAACCAAACATAAGTACATGTTGTTGATATGGCTCCAGGATGTAGAACTATCTTTATGTTAATGTCAACAGACAGGGAATATTCTTTTGAAAATACAGTACATTTTTCATGGGGATCATTATCTACACTGCATGTCACTGTGTCTCAGTTAAAAGAAATGATTAGATTACTTCCCAGCAATCCCCTTTGGGCCGATTTGTGTGTGACCGTGGGCAACCTTACAATATGTTTATTCAGTGTCCTTTGAAGACACTTCAATAACATTTGAAAATGTTTTATGGACCAATATAGGTTGCTTTTTATCTCTGCCTTGAACTGATGTCTTTAGAACCAGGGCTATTTGAATTTGTTGTCCAAACTCACTAAATCCTCCTCTCGTGGGTTATAATATAGTCCAGTTGTCATAATAAACTAATGAAATGGCTAACCGACCAAAGACATAGCTTTAAAAGATATCACAGGTAATCAAATGTTAACTTTTCAGGTTAAAAATCATAATTATATGAAAAGCATCAGTCACTGCCTTACTCCTACTACTACTCCTATGTATATGTATCTGACTAATTTTGTTGTAGATCGCACTGACAATAAAGATATATTCTATTGTAACAGATATCCTATTCTATTCCACTACTACTACTGGTACAGTACAACACTAGGAATCACCTCTTGTTTTCTGCATTTACTAGCCTCAAATGAAAGCATTAAATTGGGACTAACAGGCCAAAGACTCAGTTTTACAAAATATGACAGTAACCATACTTCAAGTTTGGTGGTAATTCTAAAAAACAAGCTAATCCACAAAATATGTTGATTAATACGATGGAATTTCATAAATACCAACACAGCTACATATTTAAACTATTTACTTTATCGGTTTCAAGGAAAAGCATTATCTATTAGTGGTTATTCGTGCTCTTTTTCATGTTCTGCCCTCACATGAAAACATCTGATTGAAGCCAACCAGCCTAAGTTTTACAAGATGAACAAGGAATCAAACTTTTGTGGTGTTGAAATCATAACAGCCATGTATTCCATGCATAAAAAATGTTCACTCGCTTTGGTTAGATTTCATATTTATGTTCATATATGCAGGTCACAATCCCGTTTAGCAGTAAAAATGGAAAGAATCAATGGTAATGGTCACAGCTGGTTCCTTATGTTTACTGCCCTCAACTGAGAACATTTGATTCCTTACATTTAACAGATCGATGCTTGACTGGTCAGTCGATGTCTGCCTTTTCACAGGTCGTGGATTCACTTTGTCGTGTCATTGAGAGGTTAGGTCCTGAGCCGAGTGTCTCTGGGGGTCCCTGCCCATCTTTTCTACTCAAGCAGGCAGACAATGAAGCAGACACGCCTATAAATGGCGAGATAGGCGCTTGGATGTTCAGCCAAAAACGAGCATCTAAACAATGGTAACAGGTGTGTATAATGCGTGCTTTGATAATGACCT
Source organism: Amphiprion ocellaris (assembly GCF_022539595.1). Lineage (NCBI taxonomy): Eukaryota > Metazoa > Chordata > Actinopteri > Pomacentridae > Amphiprion > Amphiprion ocellaris. The sequence continues at coordinate 19,908,726 of NC_072775.1, forward strand.
TGGTGGCCGTAATAGTATGTCTAGACACAACTAACAGGAGGCATTTCTGTCTGGTCTCAGAAGGGGAGGGGGGCAAGATCCTAAGAATTAGATATTGGCTAGTGACTGTCATTCATTAAAACTAAAAGAAAATGTGCGAGATGGTGTAGCCCAGAACAAATGTTTTTTTTTTCTTTTTTCTGTGGTACTGGAAGCATGAGAGGCATCAGAAAAGTTAAGTCTACCACTCAACAAAATATTTGTAGCGCTGTATGCATAATAAGCTAAAATCATCTTGAGTATTCAGAGATATGCACTTGAATAAATAGAAAAAAACTCCATTAATGTGGATGGCTTGCATTTTTTGATTGCGCCAGATACAGGAAGCTTGCTGACATGAACTAAAATGCAAATGCCCTTTGAGCAAAACAAAGAAATTGATTATGAAGTAAGTTTCTAGAGCACAAGTAGCTGGCTTTGAGTGATTAATGGGGGTGGGTCATTGATTTGCTTTTGTTTAGATCTTGGTTAACTTTCTGGAGACACAATTATAATTTGTTTTCAAACAATAAATCCAATCTAGCTTGAGCAAATTAAATTTCCTTTAGGCCTCTTCTGTGTCATTTTACATCTGAAAAGGATTGCCGTTTCTGTTTGTATTTGTTACATTTCTGATTGGATATTGTTTCTCTTGATATAGTGGAAGGTGAGAACCTCCTAAGATTAGAAACATTTGTTTACTAGGATCTCCATGACTTGTCAGCTACGGTGCCAAGGGTTAATCTTCCACTTCTCACTTCAATAGCTGTATGTCACACACATCAACATTTCTGATGAGCCATTTATCTACAGTACATGTGAAATACTGCATACATGTTGTCTGAAACATGCCAAAATGTTGTGAATTTGTTGAATGAACACATATTGTCTATCTTTACATTAGCTTTGCTAAGGTTTGCTGAAATGTGTTTGAAATCTTGCAGCACAATGTACTTTCAGTATATTTGCAAGTCAAATCACTGTGTTACAGACTACTTTATTGAAAGGCTTTTGCCATATTCTTCAGCTTTACAACTTTGAAAACTTCCCCAGATCCAGACATTTATACTTCCTGATTTCTCGCATCATCTCTCCAAGATAGTGATAATACGATTTCTGTGTTTTTGCGCTGTTGAGAAACAAACTGGATTATGAACAGATCACTACATAAACAGCTTTCTAAAAGGAGGCAGCTATTTTAAAAAAGGCTGAAGAAATGCAAAGAGGGATTTAAATTTTAATTTGAATTTATTCCAGCAAGTGAAAGGTTCTTTTGAGAGGGGATTTCAGCAAAGATGATGGTATTTAAAAGTGATAAACAAGCATCTAAACCTCCAGTGGAAAACAGTCATTTTGCTTCTTTCTAGTGTAGGGGAGGAATTGGGCTTGCTATGGTCACATCCAAAAAATAAGAATAAGTAATAGTAGTAATTAAAATGTAAATAAGTGAGATCCATGGAGATATTTCAACTGATTCCTGTCATAAATTGTGTAATTAACATTTTGTCTTGACACACCTTGTGACTCTGGATGCATAGCTATATGTCCTCAGGTGCAAATTCATGTTCTCTATGTACTTGGCATAACATACTTTATACTGTATTGGATGCTTAAAAAATCTTTCACACTTATCACATGCAATTTAAATCCTGTGCCTCAACACGACAGAGGAACACCAGGCAAAGTTCAAAATTAAATGCCTTACAAATTAGAATTTGTGTTAATTAAGGATTGTTCTTGTGCAGTTTGAGGCAGTATCTGAAAAAATCAGATTTTTTTGCGAGTGAATGATTCACTGTGGGCAGTCACATATCGCATTTGTGTGACAAAGAAAGATTAACCAAGGCTGTCATCTATTATATTTATAATATATGGATTATAATGCTGTGAATGGATTTCAAGTGATTCTATTCTCTTTTAGATGACCACTAAACTTAAGCAGAGAAACCTATGCCACACAAGAAAGACAAAGAGTTACATCATTTTGTTGAACAGTTAATCCGATCACGGACAGTGTATGTGCATTTGCTATCTTCGGAAAATGCCAGCAAAGGCGCTAAGTAAACCTATTTTACAAGACTCCCTCACAAGGATACAGTGCCAGTATCGGGATAAAATTTCACACAGCGGCATGGCTCAGTCACATAACCTAAGCAGGCTTAGGAAAATGGAACACTACAAAGTATTGCACTTTCTTCCTGTATGTCTGTTGCAGCATACAAAATGCTCAGATGACTGATGTGAGTTTGAACATGAAAGCCAAAGAGAACTAATGGCTGAATAGCATGTAGATACTGTTGTTAATGCTCTGAGTTGTTTAAAATGGTAGATTATGGAAGTGTGCACCTGGCATTCTGCAGGCTAGCCTGGCAACACTCCTCCCTTATAATTATAATGAACACACAGTAATTCAGGGTTGAGGCTGAAATACGAATGATGTCCTCTGAGACAGCTTGTTTTAATGGTTATGCAGAAGAGTTCCTAGAAGTGCAGATGGCAGATGCAGTGCCTTTGAAGCTATTTACAGATTGTACACTACAAGGTATGGAAAGACCCATAGTGTGAGGCCATATTGCTTTTTTTTTTGGTGTGTTCTTGAATTAGACACTCGGCTGGCTTTTAAACCCTTATTCAAAAGCTTCAGATATATTTTCGAGTATGTTTACTGCAATGTTGATACCACATTATACTAACAAGTTAGATACCGTAATTAAACAGAGAGACAAATGCTCCGTAAAGACTGCATGGACTGTATGTTTCATTCAAATACCCCACTGTTCTTATTTTGTCCACATAGGGGTGCATTTGCTCAGAACTTGGGTTCCTTGTCTATACTGAAAGCCTGACTGCAGTTTATTTGGGAGGATAAAGCTCTATACTGTAATCAACATTTAAAATCAAATAACTACAATAAGAAAACTGAATACTAATTTCCATATAGACACGTGAACATCTCCTCCAGGAATCCGGTGATCTCAATTTATATGTTTTGAATAAAAAACAAAATATGTCCCATAATTACACTTCTAACGCAAATAATGGCATTATTTAATTTGAAAAAGTTAGGTTTATACCTGTTTGCACTGCAAATATTCAACCGGTGTGTTTTTTTTCTTTATGTACAGCACAGTTAATGTATCTCTATCCCTGGCACAGTCCCAGACTTATATAAAAGAGCGTGGCGCCTTTGAATCAGTCCGCTACTGTGATACAAGAGCAGGTATTGAAACAACAAAAATGTTAACTCCAAGAAAAAGTTTTGCCGCATTAAAGTCACATAGGAGCCACATTAGCATGTGAAAAGAATAAACAGGAGCATTCTCAGTTACACACTCCACCTGGCTGCAAACCAACGTCCTTGTCAGAAGTCCACCCACCGCACTGGCTAACACTGAAAGACCTCCTGGGGACCGCAGTGACCATTCACTCGGTTCTCTCTTTTTCCCATGCACCTGTGACTGTTTTTGTGTTTGCTATTTTTTGCTTTGTCTTTTTCTGGCAACACTGTATCATCGGAGACACACTTTCCCTCAAAAGGAATTCTCCTGCCCAACAATGTGGTTTGTTTGTTCACCGGATATGGCAGGCCAGAGAGTCAAACGAGAAAAAAAAAACAAAAAAAAAACAAGTCACCACAGTAATAATTAAAATTGCCACAAGAAAAAAATAAGCTGAGAGGCACATTAGTATGAATGGACTTGAAATAAGAAAATAAGGTACTTTTACCAACTGGTTTCTTGCCGAGTTGGGGGGCTTCACAGGTGCAGTTGGACAGGCTCTCCTCCTTACTCTCCTCGGACGGCTCATCCGGCTTCTCCATGGTCCTGGACCTTAGAGAGCTGCTTTTCCATTTTCCAAAGGACTTTGCCACAATCGCTTTGTCCGCTCCTTTCATTGTTTTCTGTAAAACACATTTACAGCATGACTTCCCAGGTTTATCCCTCTTGTGAGCCATCTGCCCCCTTTTTTGGCTCTCAATAAACCTGGGCTCATCTTTCCCAAACCCAAAGTAAGAGAGAATTAGGGCATTGTGTGCATATGCATTCTCTTAAGCATTCCAGAAAATTTCCTGATTGCCCTGGCATCTTTTTTAGAGAGCGCTTGGACATTGTTTTTCTCCTGACATTTTGCAATCCTGTGTGGAGAGAGTGCTACTGATTGAAACAGTATAAAACAATACTTTGCAAAGTACCCACACAGCAAACAGTAAATGGAAACTGAAAAAAAACAAACATGTTTTCACATTTAATCCAACTTAAAGGAAATAAAAATAGCACATTATGCCCTAATTGAGTGCTGTACCGTCCGCAAATACTGTTACAAGGCCGATCAGGATTAGCAGTGGAACATACCTAGTTATCTATTTCTGAGTGCCAAGACTGCTAGCAGTGGGCAACTAAATTTCAAAAGCTGGCAAATCCAGTTGTCTCCTAAATACAGAAAGTACTTAAATCCAGAGCTAACAGAAGAAAAAGACGGATAAAGGGTGCTCTGCATATCACCGAAAAGCTTGTGCACTTTTCAGAATCACTGGCTAGGTTAAACAAATATGCTAAGTAGAGATCAAAACAATCCTTTGATCTGCAGCCTAGTTTCCAGAGGAATGGCTTGGCTGTTGTTGTAAATAACTTGTATAAATCTATATACCATTTGCCTTCAGGTAATATCAAAAGTGCCAGGGATTCACAGGCAAATACCTTGTGGTTAGGAAATAGATCAGATAAAAGCATATAAATATTTCAGCAACACGGCACCCTGTCATTTCCTGTATTAAAGCTGAGGTTTTTAACCCCATATGATCATTTTACTTATTTCGTTCTAGCATACAGACATGAATGAGGAACATCTGATTACAAAAAAATACTTTCTACCCCTTTCTATTTTGTAGTTAGGAAAAATGTTCCTACCTCCAGCATGCCATTCAGGTCAAACACAATGTAAAACATTGTGCTAAACTTCATACAAAAGAGGCTTGAAGAATCAGAATGCAGAAGCTATGCAACTTGCTGACTAACTTTGCCCTCTGTTTTGATCGGGCACACAAAGAAAAACGCTGTCCATTCAAAACAGACAGCATAACTCTTTTCAGAGAGGGGGGACCGTGAACAAACGAGGCCATGTCCTGAGCTGCAGTCAGTTTCCCGTCAGGCCTGCACAGTGCACGGTGAGGGCCGCAGGGACTGGGACCGGCTGACACCACTCTCACAGGCAACAGAACTACTTTTGTACACACTATCATCCTCTGGAGCTTTTTTTTCCCCTCTTTTATCCCCAAATTGGACAAATGTGCCTTTTGGTTTACAGCTTGCTCTACCTCAGCCCCTTTGGTCATGCTTCATAGACATGCTGACAATTTAAACAAAACAATGTTCTTGCAATATCATTTTATAGCAAGTTTATACTGTGTAAACAGCTGGATATTAATGATAAAACACAACACGTAGCTAACAGCAATATTTTAGTTTAAATTAGTCACATACATAAAAAAAATTTTATAAAGCAAAGAATTCAATTTGCTACCACTGCAAAAACACAGAAACCACAAATTAAACAGAAAAACAATAATAGTTGTGCTACTATAGTTTATTTGAATTTAATCCTGTGCTAGTCAATTGGGTTAGGATATCTGATGCTAACTAGCTTACACAGGCTTGCTAACTAGCTAACTCAACTAGCTCACTTAAACTGAACTTTGTCAACTCAAGAATAGCGATAGCTTAACCACACCTGATATGTCGAATAAAACTTGACAAATGGGAACAAAGTCAAAGAAAAACATTTTCAAAGTTAGTTAAGAACATACTGACCTTCAGGGTTGGCTGTTCAAATGACAACATATTTACACCTTTTATAAAATTATCTTTGCTATTAAAAATGCATTATTATCCCATGCTTTTTTTTTTAATCTCACTATGCCAATGCTAACAGGCTACATGAACAAATATAGCTAATAACTTGTTAAGATGTAGATCCTTTAACTGTTTATCAAATGTTATTCAAACTTTGTGTGGTCAGTAAAGAGTGTTATAATGTCTGCATTTGCAGTAAAAACTATTTTTGGGAATGTCATTATGTCAGCTCAAAAAAACAGAAGCCCAGAGCTTCCACTAATACACCTTACTGATTTTTGGTCCCACTGTGGAGCCTGGAAATTTGGCAAAACTGTATTTTTGAAATAACTGGTTTGTAATAATTTACAAGAGCACGTTTATTTGGAAACACTCCGTTTATATCAGCTTTTCAAATCCCACATTCAAAACATGTTTCTTGAAGAACATAACCAATTTAAATAATTAAGCGTTCTTGTTCTGTTATGTGTGAATATTGTACATTTACTGTGTGTTTCACGTGCTGTGCCGATATGTGATACCTGCTCTGAGGGGGCTAGCGGCTTTTATAGCGGTTAAATGAAATGACTATCAAGAATCACAGTGAGATTAATAAAAATTAGACAGACGTGAACCTTAAAAAAAATCAAACATTGCATAATTTCATTACTACACACTATTTTTACACCTGAGGAGAGTTTTAAATCCTAAAAAACTCCTCTTAGGTGTTTAAAGGATATCATGGGAGCTTTATCGAGCTCCTCCAGAGTCCTGGAAAAGCAAATTTGAGAGAGAACAGAATGTACCATATTCTTGACCCGTCTGCCTCAGATGCTTGCTGTATATGGAACTGAATACTGGACGTGAATTGTATCATTCTCTGTGTCAACTTGTTAGATGGCAGTTGCTGTAGTGGAGTGGTGAGAGCGGCACATATGCATTATAGGAGAAAATTGTGAAATGACAGATTCCGGGTGTGATACTGAGGGAATGACTAACTAATAGGAGGGGTGCTCCAGGCTGTTAGCTTTGAAAAGCAGTTTGCACATTACTTTATCTTGTCAATCAGATTCCTGGAATGGAAGAGGTGACTGATAACTTGAATTAATTATTTTCTTATTGCATGCATGTGTTAATTCATGTTAATTTATGTCCCTTACAGGCCCAAGCCAGAATATCCAGAGTAAAGCGCCACCTCTGGCACCCAGATCACCACACCACTCTCTTTGCATATATTTATATCAAATGAAAGACTTTTTTTAATCCTGTTGGAACAAGGACTGACTGCCAAATTTGATTTTAAAATGTACTTTTAAGCTGTTCATGGTTTCCGTTCAACAACTGAACAACACGGAGCAGTATTTATGGCTATGATGGGATTTGAAAGTTACAGATTATTTTTTCTAAGCAAATCCTGCTCCTTAAATCATAGCCCCATCCTTAAAGAAGAGGTAAATAATACAGCATAAGGTCAGCGCTAAGGAGGCATACCTTCCACATTCTCTATTTTTGTACGTAGTAAATTTAATTTATTTTAATGATGTAGTTCATTATACAAAGCAAGGTTTGCATTAATGACTGTAGCTTTTTGACTGTATCTGAACAAAAACACGAGCAGCAGCGATTCTGTGCAATGCACAGAGCATACTTTAAACAATTGCACTTCATTGAACATCTTTAAACATTCTGACAAATTTAACTTCCCCTGAACATAGAGGATAAGAGGAAAAACATTTCTCTGATGAGAACAGAAACAGCAAGAAGTTCTAACAAGGAAAAGCCTGCCAGGTGGCGAACTGGCTGCACCAACAGAACGCACAATCTGTCTGCTTCTCCTTCCAAACCATTGACAGCTGCCATCACCAGCCTTGCACACTCGCACTCAGTGGCTCCTCAGCTCCCTGCCCATCCCTCTTTAGTGTTTCCTGCTAACCTCAGAGACAGGGTCACCTGGCCCCCTAGTTGCCCGTCTGTGGGGCCCTGCTGGCCCCCTGGAGACCTGCCTGCATGGGGATGCATGGCTAACAGAGGTCTAGCAAATCCTCTTTAATATGCAAACCAAGGGGCTGTTCCTTTGACCTGAGACCATAGCTTTTCTAACAGTGAAATCCAAAAATATTCAAGTGATGTACAACGATGAGATTTGATGAACGTTTTTTGATCTGCTGCTTATTTGATATTACGCATTATCAGAGACAAACAGCACCATATTCAGGTTGTCTTCAGTCAGGGAGGACATTTCAGTTTAATCAAAGTCGTGCTGCAAGATGGAAGATTATGTTTTCTCCAACATATCTGAAAAAAAAAAACCCACAGTTTTGCCATTCTTGTTAAATTGGAACAGCATTTTTCCACTGGGTAAAACCTAAGCACACAGATGCACAGAGGCTAAAGTGAAGAGTGTTCCACAAAGCTAGCATTGCAACTGGGCTAAAAATAAAACCTGGCAAAGTTATTCTGATCCCTTATTGGTCCCATAGTTTGATTTCACATTTAGCATTTGCATTCCCCTCCGCATAAACATTTCATTCTTCCCCTCCTGCAGTACAATGAGACTTGAGTGACTTTGGCAGCAGATTTTGGATCGGTGCTCCTGAATCCACCAGTGTATGTTATCAGCAGGTAAACAAGCTTTCGAACAAAGCCATAATGGAACTGCAAGCGGCATAAAGAGGCTCATCTCAAAAGCTATACAGCCCATCAAAGCTGGTGTCATTTCCTCAACACTGCACTGCAGCTGGAAAATGCATGGCTGTTAGTTACAGTTTAAATCGCCTGTCTATTTTCAGACACTTCAGAACTATTTGTATTGATTATTTACTTGTCAGTAAGCAGCCAGATTACCAAAATAAGACAACAGATTTTAATGTTTACTGGATTCTTTTCCGTTTTGTTCTGTGGTAGGAAATCAAAAACTGTGTCATGCACTAAATTAAGGGGATTTGCACTATAGGGTATTTGAATAATTATTTTTCTTCTGAAAATGAAATAGTTCTGTCTATATTTGGAAGGATTACTGATGGCATTGAACTTAATGTGAAAATAATTTGCCCTTTAAATACGTAGTTAAGCTATATCCTACACTTTTTGCTCACCAGATGCAATCTTGTTAACCACACGCCTGGATGCCTGTCACCAAACTTTCCACATATTTGCCTTTTGGGTACAGCTCAGATGCACAACTAAACCTACGCACTCTCCTCCCAGTGAGTGGAGAAGCCTCAAAGCTTTCCTTTCATATGCTGCATTATCTCTATGGCGGTAATTATCCATAAAACTATGCCATCAGATGGTTATGATTTCCAATATGAACCCAATAAATGTGTTTAAAATTTGAATTATCATATTTATGTGGATATGTGTTACTAATAGTGATTATGTTTGTCATGTGGGTAGAAAATCAACCATCTTTATATTGCACATTCTCACATATTTCTCAGACATTTCATCACACATTTAATCTGCCCCTGTCTAAGATTTTCTACTGAACCTGTAGTCAAGGCAGAGGGGGCACAATAACGGATGAGATTATGAAGCATGTCTGTTAAAGCATGTCTGTTTGATCATCATTCTGTTTAGGTGAAGTTCTCTACTTGGTCTCTTCAGTCTCTGACAGCAGATATATAACCTAATCTCTTTCCCTAACCCTTTTCTTAGGAATGAATAGGGTGGAAATGTGATGGCATTAAGTCGATTTACTCCTTGGTTTGCAGTTTCAGCCTTAATGCCTCTTGGCTCTTCTTCAACGCACTCGTTCCATTTAGATTTCGAAAATATAAATGTTATGTTAAGGCTTTCCTATTTATTTTCATTTATCCATCATTTGAAGTTCATGCATATATTTCCTCTACAAATAATGCTTGTTTATTTGCAGCACCATCTATCTAGTATAGTGTCAGAGATATTGGAAAATCAAATACAACTTGTGTATTATCTTCAAATACAGAATATATCAGTAACAAAGGGCGAGATCTTAGACTGTATGACATTCTTTGTGAGTCGTCTTTGACATCGTTTTGATATCTCACATTTACTCATCTAAACCTTAATTTAGTGCATCCAGCATATGTTGACATGCAAAGAAAAGCTGTTATCATGTGTCTTTGAATTTCAGCTGATGGCATTTGGAAGCTGCATTAATATACCTGTCCTTGTACAATTACTGCAGTGTATTTGTGATGAATCTCTGCTTCTGCGCATAAAACTAAGTTCATGTTAACTTTTTTGCATGTTACAGATAAAAGTATGTTGAGCTTTTGCATAAAACAAATTGCTAATATTTGTTTATGTGGATGAATGTGTTTCAGAAGACAGTGACCTCATTTCACTGTCAAGGAAACATTTGTTCAAAAGAAATATGAAGTCTTTCTTCTTAAATGTGCTTATGAGTTGCAAAAGGATTTTTAAAATTTATGTGTGATAGTCTTGTTATTGATTAAAACAGGTTATTAGAGTAATATTTGGCTATAAGAGCACCTCAGCTCAGACAATCTCCCTGATGAATTGATGTACAAAATTATAGAAAGAAAATCACTTTTGAAATCAGATTTCTATTTCTAATAAAATGCTTTTAAACAATTTCATTAAATTTTTATTAATGTTTGCCTGTGTATCCTTATTTATGTATATATGTACGTAATACATATGCAGCTGCTTCTTTTAATAGGTGACATATCACAAAACAAAAACAAAGATTCATACGACATCACAAGTTCCGAAGCATGCTGCTCAACAACAGCCAATTTTATGATTCACAACTGAACACAAGTAGTCAAATATTGTAGAAAGAAGTCTGACAGCAAGTCAAAGGCAGTTTTAATGGTGGAACTAGCAAGAGACTACACATGGCAATGTTAAATCCCATTCAGCCTGATGAGAGTGACTCCCAGCAGCACTGAGCTCAGTGGGGGGTTGTAAACATTTACACTAAGAGCCTGTCCAGTGCACATGGTTGGTGCTTGCCAGCCACCTCGGTATCGAATGTTGTGTTGCATATTTTGTCATTCAGGCCTGTCCCGAAATTGTAGGAATCACACCATCAGTTTATGAAGGAGCCATCCAAATGTGACAACAGGCTTATGCTAAATGGAGAAAATAGAGCTAAACATTGTTAAAACACCCCTAGACCCACATGGTAGAGAGTGCTCGGCGGAGAGCTGCTATGCTCCCCGCTGTGAACTGGGAAAGTGATGTTGGTGGGCTTCCTTCTCCATGAGGGCCGCATCGTTCTTGGGCCCCGATTTGAAGCCTTTTTGAAGTCTGTTTTCTGCAGCAGTGTGCCAACATTAATGTTTCCACAAAAGCAAAAATGCTAAATCAAATGAATACACTATACTGTGCTATTCCACGTTGACTCCTGAATCCCCTAGAAAATTATAAAAGCATCATTATGAAAGCTATTTACTCTATATGCCATAAAAGCTTGTGTATTTTTTTGTCTCATACAAAATAGTCCGAATAATATGTCTTTTTTTTTCATTAATACACAAAATGTTCATTGTGAGCAAGTGAACAAGTCTTAGTGAGAAAAAGCAATTCTGCTGCTGTAATAAGTTTTTGTCCATGAACCAAAAAAATTTAAAAACCTGTGAATTAATGTATTATAAGAGTGACCCTATTTGCATTGCTTGGATTTCTTATAATCAAATATAACTCCCAAATAAAAATTAAAAAAACAAACAAAAAAACTCTTGGCCATTAAAACAGCTGAATGCGTCTGGGATCAATCCTTTATTGTTTCAAAACTCTATCTTTTACAATACAGTCATTTATTGTTACATGTGATTTGATGGGTAATATACAATGTCTTCCGATAATGAAACACAGTCACAAAGTATTCCTTTCTACATATCAATATTCTATGATAGTGAGAAGTTTGTGCTGATATATTTACTTAGTTCTGACAGCTCAATTAACTTCCCTTTTCAAATCAACAAAAGCATTGTTTTTGAAAGTGCATTTCAAGGATTGCAAAGACGACTGTTTCCATCAGTCAGTCATAATGTACATTTCAGTATTGACAGAGGGCCATACTGCTTTGTGAGTAACAAACAGCATTAACTACGTTTCCAACTACAACATTTATCTGGATAAGTAAATCAAAGAAAACATACCAATATGCATGCCATGAACATTCCTCCATAAACATTTATAATAAATGTATATTTTTATTTAATTATGCTGATAATGACACAGTATTTTCCACAAAAGGACAAATGCTGATAATGAGAACTAATATTTAACATCCAAATTTTGTTCAATTTCACACACAGGTCAAATGGCATAATGCCACAGTGTATAGGGCAGTGCCCTAATAAGGTTAATAGCATTTGGTCCACAATAACAAATCTGGGTTTAAAGAAAACAAAAATGTGACAGCAGGTGGGATTTTGAACTGAAACGCAAAATAGCATGATGATGATGATTTTAATTCTTTCCATTTAAGGTCTTTCGATTTTCAAGTTATGAATTATGATGTGAAGTTTCTGTTCAAAAATTAAACAATATAAATATACATTTTAGCTCATTACTTGGCTATTATACTTTTCTGTTCCATGGAACAGCTTTCACTCTGTAGAACTTGGTTCCTAAAGGAACCTTGAACCTGTTCTGGGCCTGGAAAAGAAAAAGGAGAAAACAAAGAGAGCTTAGTGAGAAAGAAATAAGGTTCAAACGGTTTACATAATTGTAACAACATTACTGACATTACTACAGTTGACTTGAAAAATGAAACAAATCCTTACTCAGTGTGGGTATTGTTACAAACTATTAATGTGACTTCCAGGCCCACACTTGTGTATATAACAAAATTATTTATTTACTTAAATATCGACGTATTTGAAAATATGAGCTAAAAATATTTTATAACTTTCAAGTACCTTTTTTGCCTGGCAATATTCCTTTTCCATCACCTTTCCAAGTACCCACGGCCGTCTTGAGGTCCCTGATGCTAAACAACAAAATAAATCACCTCGTTAAGCAGTGAACACTCAGGAAACCACTGATAAATAATTATAATTGATATTTGCAACATAAAGCTTCTTTAGAAATGGTAGCAAAAATAAAGCATAAAAGAAATTGTATTTAATCACCCATGTACAGATTGTATTTGGTTATTTTATAAATCCACTCATAACATAAAACCTAGCAGGTCACTGTCATTGATACACCTTTTTTTTTTCCCCATTATTAGTAAATCATTAAACAAATCCCAATACTACAGTTCTCATCGTGATCTCAAATGGTTTGGTGAAGCTGACCTGGTTTGAGGTCCAGTGCAGTGAGAGACTCTGAGTGGAGGAAGTAGAGGGTGGGTCCGACTGTGAACAGCACGTAGTTGTCATGCCTTTCATCCAGGATGATTAGAACCAAATCGCCTACCTGGAAACTGAAACATCAAAAGATAGGCAGAGACAAAGGGATGATGACACTCAGTTCTGCAAACTGATAATAAAAATGAAAACACATTAATGGTAATTATATAATAATGTGTATAATTATGACAAATGTAATGATGATCACAGTTTCAACTGCTAATAAAAATGCTAAAAATCACATCAGCAAGGACATGTTAAGGCCGTGTGTAATTTTTGATTCACTTACTCTCTGATGGCGATTTTGTCTGAATGCCGTGACGACACAGACGACATGCTTTGAGACATCTACAAAGAAAAGGATTAGAACAATGTGACTGGTGTTACACAGAAAAGTTAACAATACTGACTACAACTGACTTTCCATGGGACTTATTTTAACATTTGTGTGAATGGGGATTTGTAAATTACAGGTTTAGTAATTAGTATTATTACCTTTACCCACTGACACTGTTATGTTAAAATCTAATTCTAGCTGTACCGTTCTTTGTGAATAAAGCAATATCAGGATTGACCGGAAAGAACCACAAAAGCAAAATCTTAACATTTATATTAATATGTATGTTTATGCTTCAATAACATTCATCATTTTGCACATTCTAATGACACTCTTGGTAAAAAAAAACAACTCATTTCTTCTTTGGCCTCATATGTCAAGATTTTACTCTTTGATGCTACTGCCACCTAGAGGAGCAGATGTTACATAGCCCATAGTTATAATAATGAACTGACCAGTCTCTGACTGAGGCGCTTGTTTTCTTCTTCCTTCATGTGTAAAGTCTGAAACACATATTAGATGGATTAAACAGATAAAGACATACAAAAACAAAGCTTTCTGTTCTAGCAAATGTACTAACATAGGTGCAGTATGTATACTTACCCTCTCAAGTAAGATTATCCGCTGTTTCTCCTCTGACATCATATTATCACTACAACAACAACAAAAATACAGATCAAAAACGGTCAGCTGTATGCAGTATAATAAAACATTAAGACAATTGTATATATGGTCTTCTAGCAGGTTTTAATGGGAATAAAAGAAAACTTACACTGTCTGATCCTAGCCTGCCTTCCTTCCACTGTCAAATGTCCCTTTTGTCCATCCATAGTTTACACAATAGACTCCTTCTTCAATAACGCAAAGGTCTGTTTCTCTGGCTAGCAATCAGTTACATAAAATCCTAACAAACCTTACACTACTTATAAATGGAGCCTCCTTCAGGGCTGATCTACTACAGTTTAATTTTACACCAACACACGAGAAAACAAAATCGAAGTATTGCAGCAATGTGTGCGTACAAAAATGAAAAGAATTGGTCATGAAAGTGGCGAAGCATTTCAGATACTTAAGAGCATCTCACTGCTTGTACCAGCATGTCTTTGCATAAAAGTATTTAAATTCTAAGTCCAACTTGGAAACTAAAATCCTAGTAATTCAGATTACACAGCTGAACAGTTTTAACTGGGAAGAAAGACTGTGTGTATCCTGCCTACATCACTTGTCCTCCATGTTCACTGTCAAAATTCTGACCAAAAAAAAGGCTTCTGAAGCTTGTGTTACTCAACAGGTTTCTAATACAACATTTACCAGGCTTAAAGCACAGGCCTTAAGCAGGTTGAGACTATGCATGTTAATGTGTTGTTCTCCCCAGTGACTTGGTTTTGTGTGCATGTAAACACGGAACTGTAAATTATATAATGTGACAACACAATCACTGGGACATATCTCACACTGTAAACAACACAATGTTTATTGTAGGGTAGACGCTTACTGGACTGTCACCATGCTGGCTTCCACTGCTGAATCAACATGTTCGTCATCTCGAATGGCTGCCACAGAGGCCAGTCTGTCAGATTCAGCCAGGGGCTCAGAAGAACAAGCCTCAGAAACAGGCAGAGCTCTAGCTGTTGCTCCAGCCTCTGTGACCTCGTGAGCAGAGGGGTTTGAGGCAAAGAAGGCAGAGGAGACCAGTGCAGTGCTGCGCATGCGGTTAAGCTCTTCTTCCAAGTGTTTCTTTTCCTGCATCACACTAGCCCGGTCCTCAGACAGTGTCTCTATCAGAGCTGCAATACGTTAAGATAAATGAGAAACACTGACAGACACAGCATGCCTAAATATGCATTCTAAAAATGTTTCAATGGATGGATATAGCAACGAGTAGTAAGGAATAGGAAAACCGCTGAATATCTTTTGCACATATTTTTAACAATACTGTGTTACATCTCTTTTTGACAAAAAAAAGTATGTTTTTAAAATGAGTAACATGCTTTAAAACACAAATTACACCACTGGTTACTAGACATATTTAAAGAGATACCAAAAATACATTTTAGACACAAAAAATGACACTTTTCACTAATCAGTCAGTATGAATAGTACAGCACTCACCTTTGTCCTTCTCTTGCTGTTGAGTAACTTTCCGCAACTTCTCTGTGAGCTCATTGATGATCTGCTCCTTCTTCAGCTTTTCTCGGGTTAGAACAGTGTTGAAATTTGTCTGGACAAACAAAAAAAAAATAGTTTTAAACTTTAACAAGCTAAGCAACTATTTTGATGACCACACAAATGTTACATCAAAGCACAAAGGATGGTTTTTAACTGCTAAGTTCTAAAGATGCAGGTTAGCCTGCAACCATGCGAGTTCTTGTATTGTATTGGACTTTATCTCTTCACTATGTATTATATCTGTCAATAAATAAACAAAACTGAAGCAGAATTATATGATCCCAACTGTTACATTAAAAATAGGCAACTAAATTTGGCATTTTCTGTGCAGAACAGCACTCTAACCAGATTAAAATCTGAAGGTAGTGCACCAGAGAAAGGTCTGATGTCTCCATAACAGGAATGCATAGTAAACAATGTAAACACTAAATCATGCAATACAAATCATATGGCAGAGTACAGAGGAAAAGTAAGAGGAAAACCTTTCTGCTTTCCATTTGGTGTAAAGCAATCAGAAAGATCAAGATTAAGGAAAGCCTAGAAAACAATGGATATGCTGAATAACTGAATTAAAAGACTGATCTGCAGAGTTGCAAGGCTCAACTTAAAACAAATGAAACTGTCTGTGCAGTAACTATTAAAATCAAATGTTTCGCAAGGTACTCATTACTTAAGGGTGCACCAGAGAGAGGTCTGATGTTTCAATAACAGAAATGCAAAAAAAAAAAAATTGTGTAAACACTAAGTCCCTTAATCTGAATCATATGGCAGAGTAAAGAAGGAAAAATAAGAGTAAAACTTTTCTGCTGCCCCTGTGACTTCCTTTGGTGCAAAGCGATCAGAGAGAAGAAGATTAGGGCCAGCACAGAAAAAAAATGATTTGCTGGATAAATTAATTAAAAGACTGATCTGTAAAGGTGCAACTTAAAATCAAACTCAGTCAGTACTACTAAAGAATAAATGTTTCACTGGGTAAGTACTTACTACTGTATTGAATTGCTCAGTTTAACATTCACTATTCAGTAAATGTAGTTAGGAAAGCAATTCACATCTCACTACATAGATTGCCAGTTTATTTGGTCCACCTGACTAAAATTAAATGCATTTAATACAACAGTCCCAGCTATGCGCCCTACTCTCATGAAGGTTAAAGAGATGCTGATTAAACTTTACAGGCATTTTGGGGGCTGTTGTTTATGGTGCTGTGGAAGTGTATTGCCTTATCCTGATTAGTGTGTGTGCAAAAAGCAAATAGCTCTATCAGATGTAAGCTTGGAACTTTAGTACTGCTTACGTTTCAAGCAGTTTAAAGATCAAAATTATTACTAGGAAGAATATAGCATCAATTAAGGCAATATTAATTTCCTGTACAATAAAAAAAATAATAATAAAAGTTAAGTTATTGCTACACATCAACATCCAAAGTACAGCGCCTTTAAATATTGCTTAGAGCCCAAATACAAACCTGCTGTTCTGCGATTAGAGACGTCTTGAGGTTCTGTATCTCCTCATTCTTCTTCTTCTCCAAGAGCTCCATCTGTGTCTGCAGGGAAGCCCTCTCCTGCTGCAGGCGCTCTTGTAGTGCTGAGTCTAGAGACAGAGGTGCTCCGGCATCTGTACGCCCCTCAGCGTGCAGCGACAACCCTTCCTCACTGAAAGCCACACAGTAAACTTTAATTCTGACAAAGGAATTATGTAATAATAGCGCCTAAATACACATATAGGGAAAAGATAAATAAGAGTTAATTCTTAATCAACAGCTCAATAGATTGTTCACATATCCAACCCTAGATTTTCTTTTAGTGTGTAGTTCTATATACCCTAACCCCATCCACTACAGTCAGGTTTTGTAACTTAAAAAACAGATAAACCAATACTTAATTTCTATTTGTGATATTTTTGTAACTAAGACAAAAAAAATAAAAAAAATCACCTTTTTGAGGACTGTCTCTCATGAAGCTCATTCTCAAGTTGTCTGATTTTGTCTGACAGTCTTTTCTCCATCTCCTCCTTCTGCTGCTCTAACTCTTTAAAGGCATCTGGTGTTGCAGCCTTCGCGACCTCTTCTTTTTCAGCTGCCTGTCTGTCCTGCTCTAGTTTTTTAGAGAGCAGGTCATTTTCTGCCTGCAAACTGCTGATAACAGTCCTCAGCTCCTGCTCCAGCTCTTGGAAACTCCTCAACTGCTTTTCTTTTTCTTCACTGAATGCAGCCACTTTCTGATCTAATTCTTCTTTAACTTTCTGCTGCTGCTCAGCATGTTTTTTCTCAGCATCCTGGGCTTGCTGTTGTAGAGAAGAGAGCTTGCTGCGCAACAAAATAGTCTCCTCATCATGCCTGTCCACCAGCTCTGAAATGCAGTGGTCCTTCTCAATCCTCATGAGAGTCCTCAGCTCTGCTAGATCCACTTCATACTCCTCATTTTTTGCATGAAGCTTTTTTTTGATATCTGCCAGCTCTTCACTAAGAACTTTGGTCTCAGCCTCTACCTGGGACTTCACAGCCTCTGTCTGCTGCATCTTGGTTTCTTCTAATAAGAGCTTCACCTCCTCTGTCTCTGATTCTTTGAGGGCTAGCTCCACCTCTAGTCTGCATCGGAGTTCTGCAAGCTGAGTAATCCGAGCTTCTAAGTCCTTGACTTGGTTGTCCTTCTCTCTAATAGCAGTAGCATGGTGATCAGCTGCCTCACTCATCTTTGCACTATTTTCAGCAGCAAGATGTTTCAGGGCCTCCTGGTTATCCTTGGTGAGGGACTCCAGTTCTGCCTTGTGTTCCTCCTTCATTCTGTCCTCCAACTCCTTCAAATGGCACTGTGCAACAGCTTCCAACTCCTGACGGATCTTCTGCTGACTACGTTCAATCTCAAAGTGCAGATTCTCCAGCTGGCTGGTCAAAGAGTCCCTTGAAGCTGACAGCATCTTGATCTCTTCAGTTTGATCACTGATAACCTGCTCCAGGTTTTTCATCCTGTCAGTCTGATTACTCTCCATTTCAACCCATCGTTCTTTCTCACTTTCATACTGAGTAAGTTCTTTCTCTTTGCGCTCCATTAGCCCCTCCAGCTCCAACATTGCACGCTGGACGTCTCTGACAATATTCTGGTTTACTTGGTTTTCCTCTGTTAGCGTCTGAACCTGCTTCTCAAGTTCTTGCCGACTGGTCAGAAGCTCACTTTGGTGCTGCTCCTTTAATTCCAGTTCACGGGTCTGGCAGATGTTGGCCACAATATTGTTCACCTCTGTGGTCATACTGCGCAGAACAAAGCCAAAGTCGTGTTGTTCTTTTAATACTAGGCCTCGCAAGTGGTAGAGGTCGTCCTTCACACTTCTTAAGTTGGAATGGGACTCCTCCGCAGCAAATCGATACTTCTCAATAACTTGTTTGAGAACAGTGATCCTTGAGTTCTCCCTCTCTAGTGTTGTGGTATCCTGCATTCGCTTGTTGTCAATAGCATTAATGACTGAGGAGTATAGTGACTCCACCATCATTTCAGGGCTTGTGGGGTCACTGATAGGGTTTGGAGAGGTCAAGTTCCCTTCAATCACAAACTCATTGACAGCAGACATGAAGTCAGATTCAGGACTCTCTGCTAGAGAATCTAGGTCAAGGGATCCTTGTTGCAGGACTGGATCCATATTCGGATGGCCAATAGTTTCAAAGTCAAATGTTTGTGCATCAATACTGTCTGGGGATAAGTCCTCTAGAGGAGCAGGGACAGGAACATGTAGAGGCTGGCAGCTGGGTCCCTGAAGGCTAAGAGAGGGAGGCGTTTTGGACGACATCGGCGTTGTGGTTCCAGGTATGCTTTCAGACTGTGGAGTGAACGCAGTTGATCTCTGGGCACTCTGACTACAAGATGCCTAGAAAGACAGAACACAGTAACATGCAAGAACAAACAAAAAGCTCATTCAACCTGGAGTTTAACCTAAAAATAACTGACAAAGCAAAATTATACTATATGTAATAACCACCGTGGGTTTGGGATGATCCAAAACTACTACTGCTAAGTTTGACAGTCAACAGAAAAAGAAAAGTCAATTTGACAAAGTTACCCTTCAGCATATATTTTTCCCAGCCACAATTGGAAAGAATTATGATTAGTATAAATGAAAAGTGGAAATAATGATGCCATTACCCTTTGTTCACTTAGCAGGTCAGTTATCGTTTGAGACATCTCATCCACACTCTGTGCAGCTTGGACCAGCTGCTGAAGTGCCCCTACATGACGATGTAAGGGCTCAAAGTCACACATGGTGGGGACCCTGTAGAAAAAAATATTGGGAATACAATAAAAGAGTAATAAAAAGCATGTTGTGAATATTTTTGTACAAGCAGACTACAGCATAGGTCTTCACCTTGCCATTTTTAAGAGATACTGGTTTCATTTAGGCCAGTTTTCACACCAAAAGATCAAATTCCAGTGTTTTAGAAAACTGCACTTAGGCTTTTAATACTGAATTCTTAAAGGCATTTGAAATACAACTGCTTAAATTGGCTAGTACGTTCATGTGACAGGCAAGTTCATATGTAAAACCATGTAAATGATTTGAGGACAATTACTTACATAAGGAAAGGCTGCACCTCTACAGGACAACAAGATTTCAAGTATTGAAGATCCTCAAGTGAGATGTCTGGGAGTTCATCATCAAATCTTCTGGGCTTTCGTGTCTATAAGCAATAATGAACGGAGAGAACATAGATCCCATGAAATACAGTGAAAAAAAATTGATACACATGGCAAAACAATCTTGGCCAAAAAGGTCACACAACTTACACAAAATGATGTTGGAGGCCATGAATCAAGTCCTCGAAACAACCGGTTTCGGAGGAAAGACTTTCCTGAATAGACAGAAAATAAATAAATAAATAGGTCTAAACTCTGATCTAACTTGCAGCTGAAGTGCTTTTTCAAAGGCACATTTTATTCTGCTGCAATAACTCAAATGCCATCAGCTGGGTTTTTCGAAGAACACTTACTAAAGAGTTTCCCAAAGGATTCCCTTTTGAACTTCTCTGCCTCGTACAGTCGTTTCCCATCCTTCACAAGTGCATAGGCCCACTGAAAAGATGATCAAAATGAGTTACCGTACTTTCCGCACTTTGAACCCTGCGGCTTATACAATAATGTGGCTAATGTATAGATTTTACGGGCGAGTTTCATGCCATCAATACATTTAGCCTCGTCACATCAGACCAATGAAATTACCAAACAGGTCACAGTGGACCAATGAAACTGTTCGAATTAAATCAAACGCACTCACACTAAATTCTTCAAATCAGTCATTTTGCGCTTCATGCACACACTCTCATCATGGAAAACACACGAAGAAATGCATATGATGCAGCTTTTAAGTTAAAGGCAATCGATCTGCCTGTTGAAGAAGGAACAGGTACGTAAGCTTGACATCAATGAATCGATGGTGAGACGGAATTGGCAGCGTGAACTGACTCAATGCATTTTACTGCCGTGTTACAGGCACTGTTCGGGAAAAAAGCATTTATTTAATTAAAAGTTTTTTAAAAATTCTGTGTAAATGTCTCATGTTCCAATGTGGACACCTGCGGCTTATATATGTACAAAAAATTTTTTCTTTTTAAATTTAGCGGGTGCGGCTTATATTCAGGTGCGCTCAACAGTCCGGAAATTACGGTGACTTAAAATCACACCATAAAGTAATAATTGTGTTTCTCGCAAAATCTGCAGTGTTAATGTTGTCTTTAATGTTATTTAAATTCCAAATAAAGAAGTCTTGACTTAAGAGTACATTGTTAAAGACACTTTTGAAATAAAATAGAAAGGGAACGCAAAGAAATGGAACGAGTTGCTTCCTGTTGCAACAACTATAATCCCCCCCCCCCAAAAAAAAAATAAAATAAAATAAGTTGAAAGAGGAAAAATATAAGCATTCAGTTATTAGCTTCCAACTTTTCCCACGTTCTGAGTGTATTTAGACACATCCGTATATAAAATAAGGACTGTAGGCATTATCAGTTGGGGCTAATATGTATGCAGCAGTTGTTGGCAACAACTCAAAGACCTGATAAAGTATTTTGTGCTATGCTAATGTAGTGGGAGCAGCCACCAATAACATAAATTTACACTTGTAGTCCTTCACGTACCTGTGCAATAGGATATTTCCCCCAAACATAAAAGCAACAGAAGTCAAAATAAATTAACCATAAAATGAATTCAAACCACGTACTTGTAGCTGAATATGCTCTCAGTGCTTAACACACCCTAAAGCTTCATATTAAAAGATGTTAAAGAGCTTCTGCATTGTATCACTATATCTGAATGCACGGTTAGTGTCCAGTAATGACTTTCAGCACTGACCTCTCTGTAGTGGCGCATAAACATTTTTCTTCTGACGACTTCGACAACTGCCAAGCAGTACATCTGGGGCACAGTACTGAGGGCCTCGACCACCCTCACTCTTTCTATTAGCTCTGTCAGAAGTCTGAGCAGAGCCTGAAGCTTCTCCCCATCCTGGTCTGCATGAAGCATCACGTAACAGCACCATCTAAAATCATCAACACCATTGAAATTGTAAACATGATTGCCTGGACCATGGGATTTTAAAAAACAAACAATAAGACTGCATTCAATAGAACAAGCCACAATCAGAGTAAATATCAGAGAAGTGGTTTTCAGTTATACTTCAGTCTGACTTGAAGGTTGTTTGCAAGTTCTTGTTTGGCAGTGGTGCACTTCTTTTTAATGTCTAGCAGCTTCCTGTGGTTGTTGAGCATGATCATCAGCTGGTTGGTGTGACTCAAACACAAGTCAGGCAGAACAGATGTATCCTTCAGGTTTTCAGCCCGTTTCTGATTGGCCAAAAATCCCTGCAAGCAATGACATGTAAGCACAATGTATAAAAAGATGGAAATGGAGGTCGTCATTTAACAGCATTTATCTCAACATACCTGAGCAAGTTCTTTCTGCTCATTCACCAACTTCTTGCAGCTTGCAATCATTTGGTCTAGAGCATACAACCTGTCCTCAAGCCCTTTGATGGCCTTCATGTTTTGATTATCTAGCTTGGCAATTGTGTCGCGACAATCTGCCAGGAAGGGCTGAATGATCCGTGGGTCAAGCTGAAAGATACAAGATCTCAGTAAAGCCCCATTTTTTCTGCACCATTTGTAACCGCAAATTTAGAACATTACTTTGCCATGTCGATACATCCACCACTCACCCTATTGATGGAGTCAAAGCATTTCCTTACAACAGATTCCACATCATTGGGTCTGTCTTGTACGTTGATCCAGTCTAATAGTGTCACATTGAATGAGGACAGGTTGGCGAGCTCGGGCGTGTCATCGTCTAATAGTGCAGCTCTCAGCCCACCACTGTCAGTCATTTCATTTGTTTCCTGGTCTCCAGCTGCCTCACATGTGGCTGTCCCCGAAGCAGAGAAAGATGCGGATAGCTTGGAGGGCATCTGTGCTTCTCCAGTGCAGAGCACAGAGTCAGTGGATTTTTCTTCTTCGGTCTCATCTGAATCCTTTTCTGGGGTTGAACTGGACTTTTCCATGCTCTCTCTGTAACTGTGTCTCGTCAAACATTCCAGCAGAGGTATCCTGGCCATCACAGCAACCGCTGTCCCTAACCTGCAATCATAAGAGCCGGTTAATTAACACTTCATTTTCAATGTCTTATTTATCTATTTCAAATTCACACCTATTGGACAGGATCAGAAAAGTGCTAAGTATCACAACCTTGGTAGCAACACTTACTTTGAAAGTTTAACTTTAATTTCCTCCAAATCGTGTTGATAATTTGTGTATGCAGTGTTGAATTTCATGAGCAACTTCTGATAAGACAATGTGCAGTCATCCAGATTAGCCATAATAGCAGCCCAGCCTTGGTGTTGAAGGTGTTCATCATGAACCAAACGTTCACAGAAAGAGCAAAGTTTGTTGGCAACTTCAAACATTTCCTGGAAAGGTTGAAAAAATAAATGCCATAAGGTCAGTGTCAGAGGAAGTAAACAGGAGAGCCATAATATTGAATTACTTACAGTGATATTACATTATAATTGAGATGTGCAATGTAATGCAGCAAAAACTCAATACAAAAAAGTCCCTGCGAAAGTTAGCCTTAAAAAAATATACCTACCAGAGCAAGTTGTGTTCGTGAGGCAACAGTGTGAAAGACGGCTGGCATCAGCAGGGACTCCTCCACCTTAACCTGAATCTCACTCTCAATTGAGAAGGTGGTTTTGGGGATCGTTGGATCCCGGTCACACAAGATCATCTCTTTGTTGAATAGGAATATGGGGTTGGTTTCCTAAACATCAACAGTAAGAGAATAGTAATCACAATTTCATATATGTAATTTGAATACATTTAAAGAAAATAAAAAATGCACAGACAAATTGTTTAAACTTACAGTGCCAGCACTGTAGCTGCAGACGCGTCTCTCTGCAGCCATACATTCCCCTCCATTGACAACAAGGACTTGATGTTGAATTGCAATCTTATATTTGGCTTGGATGGCATGTTTGAGCTCTAGTACACTGAGACAAAGAAAAAAAATTCTTTAGGTCACAAGAAACAGCAATCACTGACCGATACCTTTCATTAAGAGCGGTAAAATGTCACTTTCTTACGTTTGGACAGCAAGGTCAGTGTCAAATGTCAAAGTGCTGCCATTGTTGACCTGGAACACATACAACTTCATGTTGAATCTCCCAGAGTTCTTTGCACTTGCCTGTCTTGTTCATTTAGTCACTGACCAACCCCCTGCAATAGGAAAAAAAAAAAACACACAAACATGAACATGACAGCTGATGGCTAATTCTTTCCTGTTGTCATTAAATAAGTTCTAGTAGGAGGTGTTGTGCAATTTACTTAAAGCACAATGCCACAAAGATATTTGATTAATACTACTTAAGGTTTTGTTCACCTTAAACACAGGCTGTAATTACATGAAGGTTGGTATTATCACAGTCTGCTTCTTCAGATTTAGTTGAGATTTATATTCATACCATTGTAATTTATTGTCTGTTGAATAACGAGTAAAGTAGCTGAGTCACTGTGTCGTTTGAGTTAGAATACTGTCAAGTTTCTGATGTCGAAATAGTCCTCTAATACGTTGGTTTAATTCATAACAAAGCCAATCTTCTGACACTGTTTGGGGGAGTAGATAGTTGATAGACGTTTATCTGGAGAATGGCAAGGCAGAAGGCTTCACTGAGGAAATGCCAAGTTAAAGATATAACAAAACATAGTTAGCGACAACTTACCACTACCTGTTAGGTATTTTGCTGGTGACAACATAAAACATCTCACCTACTGTCTCAGACTGTGAACGTTGGTGTGCTAATTACCGTTAATAACGTTAGCCGTGAGAACGTCTGCGGGTCTCTCAGCTTCCATGTTTACCACAGTACGGATGTTTGTAGTTTCTGTTTTTAGGACTGAGCACACTCAGTCGTTGTTACTAACCCCGAGGCCTCTATTTAGTCATGATTACAGTGCCAACGAAGTGGCCAACAGCACCTGCTAGCAGGCTAGCTAGTCAATAATAACCTGCTAACTGGCTATTAGCTAAAACAGCTGTGAGGCTAGCGCAGGATAGCATTTTCTACGGTCGATGGATTTGACAAATGTAATAACATTAGCTGTACTGGTCAACGTCCCATGTTTAAATGTACATTAGCATGAGGATTAGATGTCACACAGAATTAAACAAATGATTTCCTTGGTCTTACCTCACTTTGCTCGCATCTCCTCGTTCTTGGTCTAGGTCCTCGCCTAGGCGACTTGGCTAGCTAACAAGCTAGCACCTAAGCTAGCTAGCTAACCCGTTTTAGCTTGGCATACATAGAGCTAGCTTAGCAGAGCCTTAGCTAACGTTAGCCAGACTGGACTAGATTAGACTAGAATTACTGACAGTCATGATTAATTGCACAGAATAAACATACTCCTGTTAAATAAATTTCTAATTTGGCAAACTCCAACCGGGATGGTGTAACACACGGACTAAACCACCAGTTTATCTCAGAGAGCTAACTACGCTAGCACCCTCTCAGTAGCTCTGGCTGTTTTGTTGTTGTCATCTGCTGATGTGCAGTCCGTGAACGATCCACTCAACAGAGATCCAACTGAGCTCGTACCAGAGTGGACTTGCAAGCTAGGCTAACTTACTACTGTAAGATTTTTCAAATACCTTTTTTAAATATCCTTCATGTCAATTTTTTACCTTTATGCGTGGTCAAAACGTTTGATTATTTTAGCGGTCTATGTTGAAGATAAAAACAAAATGATATGAACTAAATTAAGTGGGCTTTTTGTATCACTACTTTGTACTACTACTTGTGCAGTTTACCATTTTTACATTTAAAACTTCTGTGAAAGTAATTGTGAGACTTGTGCTATTCTGATTTTATATATTGTAAAATGTTTGTTTTTGCCGTTTTTATTTTTGCTTGTTTCAAACAACATGCTTTGGACACGAAATGAAGTTGGTCCTCAAAAGAATCCGAACTAGTAACTGATACGACCATTTTTCCCCATGTTGTTTTTCATACAGTTTTACTATAATTGACAATAGACCATTAAAAGACACAATTTAAGCAGACTCAGTAAAGTTAACTAATACTTGAAGATGTGTATGTTACCGATCGGGTTCAAAAAAATATGCTCGTCGACCAGCGTTATATTTCCCATCAGTATTTGCGTTCGTCACTGTACTTTTCCAGGTGTATTCTGGGAAAATAACAGAAAAAACGCTGTCGAGTGTTTTGCTGCAACATGAGAAGGGGTGTGGTTAATGTAAGGCTGCAGTGTGTGGATGATAGTATTTTGCTGCAGAGAGGAGGTAGTTTCGGGGGGATTGTATTCGATCTGCTGGAATTTCATTAAAACTTTGTATTAACCTTGTATAGACTTTATATAACATACCATGTATATATTCTGTATTGGGCACAGTTTTGATGGGTGAACACATAACAGCTAAAGAAGGGAAATAGCAAAGATTAAAATAAACATTGGTAAATAAATACACTTGTACAAAATTACAACAGAAAGTTGTAATTTATTTTTATAAAGTAAGTAATTTTTTTGTTGTTGAAAAAAAGCACAAAAGCCAAGGTATTAGCTACTGCTTCTAAAAATCTCTGACATCCAGCCAAACATATACAAAAAAGAATCAGACAAAAAATCAATAGTTTTTTGTCCTTTGAGTGTTTATTTTTGCTGTGTTTTCATTGTTACAGACTACACTTAATGGGCATGATCTGCTGTTATGGATCCCATTTTCTTTCTCTGTTTGTTGTATGCTTTTAAACAAAGGTCAATTACCTGTTGATGAGTACCTTTGAAAAAGTCAATGTGAAAGTGGTCCAAAATGTAACGTGATCACTCCCTGTGTCAATTTTAATGTATATTTGTGTGGGGGGAATGATGAGGTCAAGGCTTTATCTCAAATTAAATTCCTGTGGCCATTCTGCATTAAACAAGATATTCCACTGAGTTGGTCTGATTCAGTCATTCCTATAGTTTCATCAGAACTGTCAGTGATGCACAATATGAGTAACCTCTTACTGAGAGGTGATGACAATTTGTGTTTGACACAATATAAAGCAATGTAACTGACATAGTCATGTACCAATCAAACGGTACAATCTTTTTTTTTTGGTCTTCTCTCTCCTTTATTAATTCTCATTTATGTGAACTTTCCATTCATTTTTTGTAATGATCATAAGACAAACATCCCCTAGAGGTCACTATATCACAAGAATTTATTGCACCGAATTGCATCAAATGGAAACAATCATAAACCACCATGTGTTGCTTCAGACAAAAGCTTTGGAACAGCATCTTTCAGATTTGCTACCCACACTGAACCCTTGTTCAGTTCTTAAAGTCCCTGTTTAAGAGACCATTATAGCTTCAGAGAATGTCAACACATCTTGGGCAGCAGATCAACACTGTTTATAAAAAGCAGTTCTTTAACCAGTGCACTGTTGCTCAAATCCACATATCTGTGCTGTTTAACATTGCTGTTTTGAGTTTTGTAAATCAAGAGAGAATTTCCACAAGGGCATGATTTAACTCTCACAAACTCAATTAGCATATTTGATGAAGATGACAGACTACTTAGATGACCATATGAGGAGTTGTAATTATAT
Source organism: Amphiprion ocellaris (assembly GCF_022539595.1). Taxonomy (NCBI): domain Eukaryota; kingdom Metazoa; phylum Chordata; class Actinopteri; family Pomacentridae; genus Amphiprion; species Amphiprion ocellaris. Next base: position 19,936,526 of record NC_072775.1, read on the forward strand.
AAAACAGGAAAAGGATTTTACATAATACATGAGCTATGAATGAATAAATGTATATTTCCTTGGTTACCTGAAAGTAATTCTCTGACAAATAAATATGCAGTGTGCCATTCTGAATAGTAGTAATACTCATGTTTGTTCTAAATACTGTTCTAAAGTGTTATGTCTTAACCTGAATGTTCAAACTAATGATTGTAAGCTATTCACTTTGGCAAGGTAATACAACATTGTTATGTATGGTTTTTGATCTGCTAAAGGGAGCCCAGGGCCTTAACAGAAATTTAGGTCACAATAATTTTATTGATTTGCATGTCCATTACTCACACAAAGTGTTGCTCAAACCCAGTGGACTTCATTTTCAGTTCTGCTCGAGATATTAAAATTTCCAAACGTAGCAGCTTTTATGAAGGATTGCAGTAAGCATATAGGAATATTATCATATTTTGATCTGCATGTGAGACGATGCTGCTATAGACTTTGCACATCCTCTTTTAAAAAGACTATTTGTCTGCACATACCCTTTTGCACTGTCTGTGTATATTCACATTTACTATTTAAGTATGTACAAGTAGATGCGAGTGTCTAACCAAGTGTGTTCTCTAAATAGATTAATCATAGCACTAGGTAGGGACACAACAAACTAAGAATTTCATTGCAGTGATATCTTGTTTATTGCTACATATGGCAATAAAGTCACAGAACGTTGAATTATTTTTTTAAATGTATAACTTTTAAATGTGATAATGACACATCTCCCATTTTCTTATATAGCATTAAATTCCATCCCTGCCTATATTGCTGATATTTTTAAATTGAAAAGTGAAGTGTTTTCAGTTTCAGAGTGACTTGGGAGCTAATTCAGAACACTTGAGAGTGCTAATGTGTGAGCTACTGCAAGAATGTCAGGGCATCATATAAGCTAAAACACGACCATTTTGAATCAATTTTTTCAACATTCAACACAGATCTCAGAGAGCTTTCACTTGTGGGTCTATAATATATTAATAGGAAAACACTTGAATACAGATGCCTTTTGTAACAAGTTATGAAAATAGTTATTTTTCTTGCTGCAAATACATTAATCTATTAAAGTGTGAGGACCTTGTTTCCTTGGAGTTGATAACAGCACTTGAAATGATTTAATAGCTGGAACTTTAGCAATAGAAAAGGAGTGAAGAGCTCCACCGAAATAGTCAGAAAAGGTCAGTGGCCTGATCCAGGCTCAGCTATCTTAAATCACTAAGAGGCCATTGTACAGCAAGGCCAGTGGTTGTCTGCGCTCCACTGGTTACATCCTTAGATGGTAGTTTGAACTGCAGTGTCTGGATGGCACCCATTCATTCCACCCACCCTTCCTGCTGTAATTAGTTCAGTTTGCTCCTGAAACAATGTTTCCTCTCATGCATGCTCAGATTTACCCCTAGAAACAAACAAACAAACAAACAAAAAATCCCACTCTTTCCCCTTATAAATTTGTATTGAAGGGTTTATCATGTTTGCGATTTGTTTTTATGTAGTTTCGTATTTTTATGTTAAAGCATCTCTTCTAGTGCACTCAAACACAACAAACCCTGTGTGAGAGACCAAGAAAGTCAGACAAAACAGACACAGTGCATTTTCAGAGTCTTATTTCACCAGACCCTAATGTCAATAACCACCAAATGACTTTAATGTGCATATGACTGCATTTAGGCGACAGGACAAAATAGAAGCTCTTGTTTGTTGTCTGTAAAACGGAGCTTAAAAAAAGAAGCCAGAATGGTCGCAGTAAAATTAGCTTTAGGCAGCTTTTCAAGTTAACCTGTGATAGTACTTTGCTTGATGATCTCTAAAAATAAACAGAGCTCATGTTGAATTATATATTTGCTTATGACTGAAGCTTTTAAAGGAAGACATAAAGTGTTCCTGACCACTTACTTTAGTTGTTTTGTATTTTTAATAGGTAGTCTCTGTTAGATGCAAGAGAGATCTTTGACAGTGAAAACAAAGATCAATGAAAACACACAGTTTAGGTACAATAAGTAGAAAACAATTAAAAGTAGCATCCAGAAGTCCAGAGTCTAATGTACACAAATCTGCAAACTGAATCAGATGTTTTAGTCTTACAGTTTTGCATATATGATCATATACAGTCGAGAACAAAAGTTTACATACACTGGTAAAGGTCATGTATATCATGGCAATCTAGAGTGTCTAATGACTCTTACAACTTTGATTTTTGTATGATGGAATCACTGAAGCAAACTAGTCTTTGACACAATAAAACAATTATGCATTTTGCTTCTTTCATAGATTTATTATAGATTTTGGAATTAGGGCTGCACGGTGGCCTGGTGGTTAGCACTTACTTTCGACTTGCAGCTAGAAGATCCCTGGTTCACGTTCCTGCCTTCTCACGATCTTTCTGCATGGAGTTTGCATGTTCTCCCTGTGCATGCGTGGGTTTTCTCCAGGTATTCCGGCTTCCTCCCACAGTCCAAAAACATGCTGAGGTTAATTGGTGACTCTAAATTGTCCGTAGGTGTGAATGTGAGTGTGATTGTTTGTCTCTATATGTAGCCCTGTGATAGACTGGTGACCTGTCCAGGGTTTCCCCTGCCTTCACCCTAAATCAGCTGGGATAGACTCCAGCCCCCCTGCGACCCTAATAAGGATTAAGCAGTGTAGAGATAATGGATGGATTTTGGAATTAGGACAAGTCAATGATATACATGGTCTTTACAAGTGTATGTAGACTTTTGTTCACCACTGTGAACATAAGATGGAAACTAAGGCAAAACATGAGGTCAAATGAGTAATAGAGAGACAGAATTCAATTTTCACTGTAAAGACGTGATTGGGCCCTCAAACCTCCCCACATTTTGGAGAGGTTTTCTGGTAATCTGACATTGCATTGCATCACTGCTCTGAAGTAAAGACATACACTTTATACATTGTTATTCTAACTGTGCATAAATAACCAGAATGATTAGAAAGCGCAATGATTTACCTAAAACTAAAAATGTAGGACATCCTCCCTGCATTTTGCCAGCAGGATGATAGTTCTTTTGATTCTATTACTCAGTTGCCTATGTGCAGTATTTGTAGCTATGAGTTTAAGACATAAGCAATAATACTATCTCTTCATTTCTCTCAGTATGTCTGGTACGCGGCCAGAAGATGTTTCTATGGGTTCATCTGTGGTTGATGGATACATATTCAATGATTTAAGAGCGGCTCCATCTTGTCTTCAGTAAAATAATGTGATCAGAGTTCAAGTGCAGAATATTCCCATCTGAAGTGGTTTTCTAGCGAGATACACCTGAAGGCTTTGGCCACAAGACTTATTAGTGTGGGAGAAATTCAGATGGAGGACATGCATTTGGTCCTCATGCCTGCAAGTAAAAAGGAAAATCAATAATTTAGAGTGTTTCATACATACTGCTCAGCTATTATAGTATTCATTGCTGCTTCCATTGTGCTGGGGCAGCTCTCAGAGGCTCTCACAGATCATTTGTAGCCAGATACCAAATTAGTCAAGAGGGAGATATAAAGCTCATCGTTTCAACTTGTGCAGTTCTGTGAAACAGACTGCGACTTAATATTTAAGTGATTTAAGGAAATTACATTTATTCAAACTAAAAAGATCAGAAGAAGTGTTAAATAATTAAATCATAATTAAACACAGAGTCTTCACTCTTTTCCTTTCAGTTCGTGTACATGTGATCTGAGCTTCTACTCACAAATGACACTGGACTCTGTGTGTTTACATAAAATGTCAAAATAGCTCATCAAAATGACTGAATTCCCTGCTGGCAAGTGTAAATATCTTACACATTCTGCTATATAGTGCATTGCTGTGTGAAATAGCTTTAAAGACATGACCCTGAATGGATGTGCCATGTTGTGTACTGTAGTCACAGTTATAACAGCATGTTAAGTTTGCCATTTGCCAAAATGGAAAGACCTGCAGGCGGCTCGCTCTTGTGTCACATCCCTTGTGACACAAACTGCTTGCCTGAAAAGATGCAGAGCCAATTGCAGTGCCAACAAAATCATGTGTCAGTACATATGAAGCCACCTGCATAAATTATATAGTCAAATGGGAGGTTATGAAATAGAGTTGAAAGTTAATAATATATCTGAACAACCATTTAGTTCCAGATCCAGCAGCTCCCTGCTGCATTATGTTTATCAGAGGTGCTCATCCACCAGGCAGGGCAGGTAATTGTCATCATTATGCTAGAACACAAATGGAACATCGCTATGAAATGAACTGCAGAGTGGCAAAACCCTCACAGCAGATTTACCAATCATTGCTGCTATCAGTGTTGTTTACACCAAAATGGAGTGCAACAGGATGGGCAAAGTAACGTATTTTGAATGAGGGGAGTTCCAAATTTGGTCAGCAGATGGTGGCAGAAGGCTGAAGATAACACACACTTAGTCTGCACTGTGCAGTTAAAAACAAGCATGCACACTGCCTTTGCATTCTGATGATGTGTTATATATTGTAAGTTTACAGAAGATAATAGTAGTCTCTGTCAATAAGTATATCTGTTAAGGAAATTCTCCACATTTGGTGAGGTCTCCTTCCTCAACGAGCATGATGCGAAGTCCCGGTCACGAAGCATGCTGTTTACTTGGAACCATCACTCATCTTGAAAATAATAAGTAATGATCATTATCTTCAAAACAGCAGGTTCTTCTCTCTACTGAATTCATAACTGCTCAGACATGATGCTGCTGTACCAAAGAATGAAGACTTCTATGTCACATTGCAGCAGCTCAGTCATGTTCATTATCATCTCAGCAGTCACAACAGGTCTGGTTACATAATGAGGAAGATAAACAGAATTAGGTAAACATGCAAAAGAAAACCATGATTCACAAGTAATGCAATAAGTAAACGCCACCTATTTAGACTGTGTGAGAAATGATCGGCATTGTAGTTGCCTTTTAAAAATACAGAACATGTGAAGAAAAGCAGTTCCTGAATTATCTGCATCTTGTCCCTTGAAAATACTTTGATGGTAAAAGCAATATCCATCTCCAGTCTGAAGTAGTGTTTCCAACTGTAACACTGAGTGCAATAAAAATGATTGTTGCACTCTGTATTATTAATGTGTGAGCAAAGAGTTTTATGAGCCACAGGCTGCCTTAAAGCTCAGAAACTGAAATGCTTTCATTTCTTTTGCAATATATTTGAATGACTTTACATGTTCTAGATACACAGTCATACTTCTTCACAGTTTCTCTTTCCAGCACTGAAAAGCCAGTACACTTTGACCTGGAAGCATGACGCCAAACGTATCTGCTTTTTGTTTGTAGCAGTGTTTAATCAGGCCTTATCAGCAGCAGCAGCAGCACACTGCTGCAACAACAGTTGGATCTTGACTGATGGTGACAGTCATCTGGCCTTGAGCAGCTGTTGTTGTAGTGTGCATTCAAACCAGCAGGTGACTCTGTCTCTTTCTTTACTGAGGAGAAAAATCAAACGTGAGCCCAGATCACACACCAGTTCTTATGAGATTCTTTAATGGAAAACCTTTTAGACATGTAGTGAGGTTTGATAGAGCATGCAGGGACACATCAATAGAAATGTGGGTGTAGATCCACTCTGTAACATGCTTTTAGATGTAGGCCCTAAGTTTAATTTCTACTAATGGTGATTTGTGTATTCTTTTTCCTTTACTTCCTAATAAATGCAATGTAGGTCTAGAGAATTGGACATCAGAACCTACTGCACAATATTAACCAGGCCTTTTGTGCCACTGGTGGTACAACTGAGGAGAAGCTTGTAGCATTTTAATAGTATTTCTTACAATGGTGCAATGAAGTTCCTTAAAAGCACATAGTATGCGTTGCCAACGTGCGCGTCCACGTGCGCGGGCGTGTGAGCATGTGAAAGTGCGGCTCCAACCTGCATGGGATGGAATAGCTCCGGGGGGTTAGGAGACAGTAACAACCACCAACAAATGGCTTTCCCTCATCTAATTGCCGCATCCACTTTTACATGTTGCAGTAGCGACTTGTGCGGTTGCATAACCGCCAGGTATGTTATTATGATGATGTGCACGTTGCGACTTTCTCCCTCCACCAAATCCAATCACACCCTCCCCCATCTCAAGTACAATTACGTGATGGGTGACGTTTCAGCATGCGGAGGAGGGCTCTGGGCAGGGACCACTTGGACCAAGGAGGACTAAACACTATTTCATTTCAGCGCAGAAACAACGCGTTCGCGGCAGTGGAACCAGGGCGCCACGCTGAAGCCAGCCCATTGTCTCCTCCAGACAGCAGCTGAGGAAAACGGCTTTGACCAAAAGCAGCGGTGTTCCCCACTAAGGAGTGTCCAAGTGGTAGGCATTGCGGGTTTGTAAGCCACAGAGAGAAAAAAAAACGGCCCTGGACAGATCTGGCCAATAACGGAAAATGAATCACAGTCAAGTTTTAATAATATGAGCCGCGTTTTGTTGCAATTGGCGACCAACTATTGATGCTTCTGCGCCGATCGTTTTCCAGACCATCAAACCGCGCGGACTTCTTTTGTTCGCATCGCTTGAATCCCCAAAATCTAGTCTGCAAATCTGAGCTGCCGCTGTAAAAGAGTTAGTCGACGTAAAAAGAAAAAAAAAACAAAAAAAACCCAAAATGAATTTCCAGTCGAGCGTCCCAGTGTCCGGTATCTCGCAGCAGTCTCAGCCAGCCATGCCCACTCCAGGCACGGTCCCGGCGCCCGTTCCCGTTCCAGTGCCCCAGTCCATCCCGTCCCAGTTCGGATCCGGATCGTCTGCGAGCTCAGGGGCCGGACAGTTCGGTTCGGGGACTGTTTCGGGGCAGGCTGCACAGTCCGGCCCAGCGGGCTCGCAGTTTGTTTTGTCCAACTCAGCGGCCATCAGGGCAGAGATCCATCGGTTCGAGTCTGTCCACCCGAACATTTACGCAATCTACGACCTGATCGAGCGCATCGATGACCTGGCCCTGCAGAACCAGATCAGGGAGCATGTAATCTCCATTGAAGGTGAGTGGGGAGGGATCATAGTGGGGTGTTTTCTGTGTGGTTTGGTGCCTTTCATTCATTGAGGGTTAGGGGAGAAGGGGCTGGTGGTGGTGGGGGGTGGCTCCTCATTTCCTTCCTTTCATGCACACCTGGTAACATTGGCCAGTGTCAACAATCACACTCTGTTGTTGGCGGGGTGGGGGGTGTAGTCCTGATCAGGGGCTGACCTGCACCCAGCCACTGCAGTGTTAACAGTCAAATGTTCAGTTGCTCTCAAAAGAGGAAGTCTGTGTCATTGTAATTAGCTCCCCCCAAAATTAGTTCTGCTGCTTAATGGGATTTGTTAAAGAGAACCTTGTTTTTCATCTCACACGCACTGCTGACCCACAGCGAGAGTCTGGGGTTATTATTTTTTTAAAATTCTGCACCCACGTGAATTAGAGGCTGCCAAATGTGAACTCGTGTTGCATGAAAGCAGTGATTGAAACAGGAAGCAGGAGAGGAGAAATTGTGAAGTACCAGCAGAGATGGCATAATGGACATCATTGGGTTTGCTATGAAAGCCACTCTAGTGGATGTATTCTTTGTTACACTGGAAACCAAGGAAGTGTAAGTGGCTGTGAAGCGGACCTCCCAAGTATGAGGAAAGCAATGGCGTCTTGTCCAAATCAGCTGAGGACGATGCACTGCCAGATGTAAACGTCTAAAATTATGACACAGGGTTTTGTATGTGTTTCTTTCTCCTCATCACTAAACCATTTTTTCAGTCGGTGGCTGTACAACTGTGTTTTGTCCATCAAAACTGAGTCGTGGTGGATCCAGAAGAGTATTACAGTGAATCTGTACAAGTGCATGCTTCCACCACTGCTTCCGGCTCTATCTTTGGTAGAATTATCTGAGTTTGGATACATTTCATATGATCTCATGTAAGGAATCAAGTTGCAGTTCATCTAGAAACCTGAAAACAAAAAATACACCAACATTTGTTTGTAGAATAAGCTGTATTAGTGAAGCCAGGTAATTAGTTTTTTTGTGAGTGCAGTAAAAATGGAAGTTAATTAGTGTTGTAGGTTAGCATTTGAATGCTCTGGATGGTAGGATTCAAGTCATCTGTCATTTAAACTAAGATATAGCAGTGGTTATTTGGTCAGCATTCAACTACTGCAGTTCTCAGGTCCAAGGTACATGGGATATGTGGTTTAATGCTAAACATAATACAACCTAATGGAGGAGAATGATTTTGATTTACTGATTTTGAATGATTGTCAGGATTTTGACAGTATTTACTTAGAATGAGCGGTAAACAGTGATGCTTCAGGATATTGCATGTTATCTGTCAATGAAAAACAGGGACAGCTTTTGGACTCTTTGTATTGTTAACTCAACATGTTTTGAGTTTTTATATCTACCACACAGCATCGACCACCACTATAGTTATTAATTCTGGATCAAAATATGATGTAGTTCTTGGTTTAAGGACAATGAAAGAAAATCAGCTCCACATGAAAATAGAAAATCAACTGGTGGGACTGTTGTGTCTCATTTCACCTTTTCCAGGAAGAGACGATGCGCTCTTTCTGCTGCTGTAGGATGGTTGTATAATTTTCTGAATGAAGGCATGTCTTTATTCTGGATCTTGATAGGACAACACTGGAGCCTTTTATGAGTTATCTCTCAGATGTATGTTTTTTAAAAACTGAAATGTAACATTTTATTTTATTCAAATATTTTCTTTCTTCTTCCAAGAAGACAAGCAAACACTTGACCCAAAGGAAAACTGAAGTAGTCTCTGCTTTTCCCCTGTTTGGTGTCATAAACTTAGAAACTATTCAAGGGCTAATTTTGTAGTGCTGAACTTAACTATTACTGTGAATTTGTTTCCCTTAAAGATGGTGTTTTTTTCCCCCTCTTTTTCTCCCATTGTGTTCTAAATAATCCTCAGAAAAACTGGTTGTGCAAATTTGTTGCTCTGAATTTATTCTAGTATGTTAGCATTTAAACATAAGGTAGACAGCCAGCATTAGCTCATGTCTGAGGGACATTATATCTTTTAACTGGTCTCCAAGCATGCCATATGGACTGCATTAATGTCTACTGCAGCAATTTTCTATGTGATCGCTAAACATAAACTAATGATCTGAAATGTGGCTTTACTGTCTGACGTGCTTCATCTTAAATGGGATGCTCATTGGTGAAACCAGAAATCTCTCAGCATCGCACTGGCATATATGAAGCATGTCACTGGAATATAGTATATTTAGCAAAAGTCTAACACTAAGCAACAAAACAGTCTCAGAAATACAAGATATACTCCCTTCAACTGGTTGACTTTGCCGTCTGCACATAGAATGGTGCTGAACTGATATCTCTCGGCATCACTGTGTGACAAAAGGCAGAACAGATTTTGGTGTCCGTCTGATGAAACATTACATTAGCTGTTATGTAGATTTTGATGCTTTTTGATTATGCTAAATGAGATGCAGTTACCTTAATAGCTGTATCTTGAAGAGGCTTTCAAGAGCGACAACAGGAGACAGTGGCTGATTTGTCTTCACCTGCACTGTGGAACTGCAGATCTGTTCCTCTTCAATCTTGCATCAGTGCAGAGTCTGTTGCTAAGGAACCAGAGGCTCATGCATTTAGCTGAAGAAAGAGTGAACAGAAATTACAGCCCTTACAAAATGAATTCCCATCGATACTAAGGTCTCCCTGTGGTTTTGTTGATTAATAAGCCCTTTTATATGATGATGACGCACCATGCTGTTATTTTTTCTTTTCCTCATGTTGTTACTTTTGCTGTGATTAATATTCGGTGTGCTGCTTGGTTTCTGTGGATCATTTTGTACGGCAGCTCCAAAGCACATGTAGGAACAAGTCATAGTTTGTTTTTCCTTATCTGCGTTTTTTTTTTTTTTTTTCAAAAATTGTGTTTGTGAAAACAGGACAACTTGATTTATTCTAAATCAGACAAGCATGAACATTATGATTAGCTGTGAGAATAACCGGGCCAGGAAATGTGCAAGCAAAATGGCAGTGCCAAAATATAGTAGTACTAATTAGCTGGCAAGGGGTTCACTGTTAAGGTCTTGAAGCTGTTAGACTGCAAATCCACGAGGCTTTACACATGAACAGGTAACCAGTTTGGCGGCCTTTGTACAGAGAGCCCTATAAATGGCAGCTTCGTTATATTTTGCAGTGGAAACCAGGCAGGGCTGAAATAGGATCTGTATATCAGTTAGTTTGTGGTGGCGATATAAGCATAAGCTGAAATAATAAAGTGTTTGACCCAGATTTTGGCAGAAGATCCCTCCACAAGACAGGGTCACAGGATAATGTACTAATGCACCACCCAGGTGTACTTAAGTGGTGCAGATTCACTAACAAATATGCAGTTATCAGATTACCAAGCAGCAGCTGACACACCATAGACCTGGGCCTTTTGGAGCCCCTGTGGCTAAGCTACCAAATGTCTGTGACCCAAATCAGAATGAGAAAATGATTTGAAAGTTCCCAGGATTAACTGGTGGGATTGGAGTTTGCAAAACCTGAACTATATCATTGTAATGGATGATAATTTGGCCTAATGCATACGATACTTTCAGTAGCTTTTTCATTTATGCTTTGTTTTTAGTCTAGGAGAAGTAAGTCATTCCACACGCATCTTTATAGCTGTGCGTCATGATGGAACATATACAGTAGTTCTTTTAAAAACACTGACCAACAGATGGACGAACTGCAGTGAAGATTTGCACTTTGTGTCTACAGTGAAATTCAGGGCGGAACTGAGCACAGCTGGAATATTTAATTCATTGTAATTATATATAATGTGCATGCACATGAATTATTATGTTTCAAAAATTATATGCAATTTGTTGAAAACAACATTTAATTCAGCCTGCATGGAAACGTGCAGATTTTTTTTGGCAGCCAAATCTTTTTCTTGATCTTCCGGAGTGAACCATCACTGCTATTACACTGACCAGGCCTCCTGCCAGTGGTCACCCTAAAACTCCACTATGAAATAAGATGGAACAGTTAGTTGATTTCAATTTCAAATCAAGAATTAAAGCAGTAGGGTTAGGGTTAGCGTATTGCAAAGGCTACAACGTATCATGTACGATATGCAGTGTGTCTTCCCCTTGGTTTGAGCTGCTGTGTCAATGGTTTTACAGATTCCTGTTGTCCATCTTGTGCAACAGTCATGCTTTTGATTATCTTGTATGTGGTGAAGTTCCATCACGTTTTAAATCTATTACGCAGTGAGTATTAAGAAGAAGCTTGTTAAAATTATATCGCAAATCAAATCACAATCATAATAGCTGTCAGAAAAAGCTAAATGAGATGGTTCCCTCAGATTGTTCAGCTCCACTGTGAAACAACATCATGTTCCAACAAGTTTGTTGCAGACATTAAGCTGTCAATCCAACTGAGGATTGCATCACAGCAGAGATAGACTGATAACAGGCTAAACAACATCAGTGCACTGCTGAATCACGCGTCATTACAGACAAACGAAAAAATAGTAATTGTTGCACAACGTACTGTACATAGTTGGACAGCCCTTTGCATGAAAGTATAATTATTAGGAACTGCATTATGTATTTTAAATTTGTACCTTCTTAAACCTTAATGGCTGCCCAAAACACTAATCCTGATATACCAGAGTTAGAAGATAGTCATGCCATTTATACCGAACAGTCAACTGACGTAAAACTGGAAATCATGTCAGAAATTTGTGTCCATTTATTCAGAATATGAAGCAATGATTAAAATGTTGGTTTTACTGACTCAAAAGTAGATCAGTGGCTCATGCTGTTCATACCTTGAACCTTGAACTAGAAATGAGGATTAGGTTTGGTCATGGATTTGATTCAAAATGAGGCTTCCTAAGATTAATAACATTCAGATCACTATAGTATGGAGACAGTTGTAGAGGTGGTACATATAATGTGATTTCAGTTGTATCTTTTGGTATTCATTTCAATGTAGAGGACAGTTCCATTAACTAGACCGCCATGGGAATAGTTTTCGGTGGTGTTTTTGTATTGGAAGATGCGATTGTTATTCTTATTTACACACTTGTCAAACTTGCATAATATTCTTTAGTTTTCTAGGGATCTTCTGTCGGCAGTTGAAAAGTTATGTAGATGTATGCAGGTGTATAAAATGCAAATAGCTCCTGTAGACCGAGCAGCATGTATTCCAAAGGCTAAGAATTGCACAGTGATTGACGGAGCAAGGCGATGTAAACATTTAACTCCTGCTTCTTTAGCCTCGAGGTGGCATTGTACTTTCTCAGCAGCAGGTTCCGTTTTCAGGTACCTGGCCTTGTGTGCACTTTCCTGGGACTTCCTTCAGTCAAGTGTTATGATGTTACATTGTTGTAGTGTTATCCTGTATCTCGAGTAATAGCTTTATTTCATAAAGCTGAAAGCCGTTCACACTTGCGTTCATATTTCCAACTGAAAATCCAATGTCAGAGCAAGGGCAGTCACCCAAATCCTCTGCTACTCAAGAGGGGTGCTCGGGATTTCAAGACAGGACTAATAAGCCTGCACAATGGGACAATGTGTGCTCAAATAGCAATAGGGATGACACAGAGAGATACAAAAAGCACACAGACTGAAGCCTCAGAGCTCTCTGTTGGCATTGTGTGGCACCTAAGCAGCTCCCTGGTACACACTGCATCACTCTTGTAGTCAATTGCCAAGGAGAGCATGAGCAGAGTGCTCATCTGCTAATCACAGGCAGACAATGATGATAATGCATCTTTCCATTGCTGCTGAAGCAGGATTAATGTCCTCATGAGCGCTGAGATGCAAAACGCTAAAATGTCTTAACACTGTTTTCATTGATTGCAAGCTGTCATGGTGAGCTGTGCATAATGCAGCTTTTGTAGTTTAATTCAAGAATCATGATATGCCACGTAGTCCTGATTAATAATCATGAAGTAACAAATAATAAATAAGTGCTGGTTGTAACTGCACAGGTTTTTCAGATGAGCTGTAACAGTTTAAAGTCTGAGGTGTGTGTGTGTGGTTGTGGAGTTTGAATTTAATTTGATGAACCGGGCCGTGGGCCATCTGTGTCAGGAGAATGCTGCTGCTACTTCTGGCGAGTGAAATCTTCACAATGTGCTCATTATATTCCAAAACTGTATCCGCGAATATGGATTAGAAACTGTTATAGAGTTTGAAATGTCAGTCAATACCACCAGCTGTGTCTCTTACACGGTGTGTCAATGTAAATGGCTGTTAATGTGGAATGCTGGTGTTTATAGAGTAGCTCAGTAAGTATTTACTAGTTGTAGATCTTGTGCCTAAATAAAGCCTCACATAAATACATCTGTGAAACATGGAAGAAACCCAAACATGGCTTCTTCTTTTCCTTTTTCTCCTTTAGTCTCATTGAAATCCCAAATTGAACGGTTAAAAAAATCTTCATTTTTAAAAAAAATTTAATCAACTTTAAATGACAAATCTTTCATGTCTTTAGCCATTACACTCAAACATGTGTGTGTACAGTATGTATACACTTAGATCAAGTGTTTCATCAACCCAGTGATTTAACATTAAATCTGTTCATTTACAAATATCACACTTTTGCAGTTACTGTAAGCCAGTAAACTTTTCAAGTGCAATGGGAATATTCATTACAGTCTGTCAGCATAGCACTGAGCTCTGTGCCACATTGTAGTGAGAACAGCAAATTGGTCCACTGGCCACTCATTCCACTATTAAAGGAGTGTTATTATTTCTAAAGAAATTGTTGGGCATCTGGGGAAACACTCTCATTTGCTTTCTCAGAGAGAGTTAGATGAGAAGATTGGTATTGCTCTCATGTCTGTCTGTTAAGCGTGAAGCTGGAGCCGAGGGGCGATCAGCCTAGTTTAGTATGGGAGGAATCAGATAACCAGCCTCTCTAAAGTTTATAAATCTGCCTACTATTGCAAAGCTTACATGCTTTATATCATCTGTTTATTCTGTACATAAACAGCAAGTTAAAAATAACAACTTGTGGTCATGACAGAACTTCACTTCTTCTAGTTGTTATCAGGAAATGGTTACGTGATGTAGCTTGCTGTAAAACCACAAATAGTCACTTTTAGGTCTGTTCTTTGTCAGGTAAAACAAATGCTCATGGATGTAATTTTTTTTTTCTTCTGAGCTTTAGACAAAGCCAGGCTAGCTGTTCTGTTTCTTACACAGACATGAGAGCAGTATCAACATTCTCCTGCAACTTAGGTTAAAATCTATATTTCCAAAAGTGCTTCACTGTACCTTTAAATCTACTGTAACAATAAGATCATGGCATTTTTGCCCAGAGAAGATAGTGCTTTAAAAGTGCAAATTAAGGTGAGTCAGGCAGTCATTGTAAATGACATTGAACCTCTTTGACGTTCAAATTCTCCTGTTTATTCTTTTGTATTTTGGTACAAAAATTAGCTTCTTAAAATCAAGGGAAGCTATTGTCTTTGCTATGAGGACTTATTTGTTTTCTGTCCCCCAGAGCCCAAACTAACTTGGGAAAAAGGACTTTTGAGTATGCTGCCCCCTTTGCTGCCCCCAATCGTCACACAACTCCGCCACATGACGATCGGCGTTGGTTTGTCTGTCTGTCTGTTTGTCTGTTCATAACATTACTCAAAAACAGACTAACAGATTTGGATGAAATTTTCAGGGAAGGTCAGAAATGACACAAGGACCAAGTGATTAGATTTTGGCAGTGGTGCAGCTTGTAGTCTGGATCCACTGATTTGTTGCAAATTTCTGCACCATTGTGAGATAGCGGCACAGCGTCACTGTAACTATGACTACAAGTGAACACTACATCAGCTGCCTGCTGACGATCACATGATTGTGATCCTACTACAAATTGACAAAATTTTGAGTGCTTTTCTTGTTTTGAATCAGTTGCTAAATTTCCCGAAGAGCTGATCACGCTAAATTAATTAACAGCAGCTTTATGTGATTTGGAGGCAGACGCTTCTGTTAACTGACTCATTCTGCTGTATGACCGTTGACATGGTAATGATGTGACATTTGCAATTTTATGACGCATTCTAACACTGTTAATCTTCATGTCAACCTTATGTAAATTGTTATATGTATGTAAGTCTGTAACCTGTGATGTAGTGCTACTGCCTGTCTTGCACTCTAAAAAAATGTTGGTACTCACCAAAAATAATTAACCCAACATTGAACATCAATCTTTTTGGGTCAAGACAACCTCTAGTCAAATTACATTCAACCAGCAAACTACATTGTGTTTGGGGAATTAGCCTTTCCTCTACAATCAAATGTATTTTTAGTTACCAGTGTTGACCATCTGAAATTGTCCATGCATGTTAAGATAGGAAAAGGGACTTGAAATCCTGAACTCAAAAATAAAAGCAATTTTATTAAGCTATCTCAACTTGACTTTAATTTTCAGTCAACTAACACAGAAACTTGAGTTCAAGTTATACACAGTATTAAGTTGATGTAACTACCAATGTTATTATGTCAGCACAACTGCACAAAGTAATGTTTCCAATGTAATTATTTTATGTAAATCGGTAAAGTAGATTTTCTTCTTATTTTGCTACCTTCCATTTAAACTAAGTGGTGGGAATAGGTCCCTTGAATTACTGTCAAGTTGTTGCCATGACACTATTGTGCAAAAGTTTCTTATTGTTCTCAGTGAGACTTCTCCTTTTTAAATAAAGGATAAAAAAATAATCAAGAGAAACACACATGAACTAGAAGATACCCACTTTAAAGTGCATCCGAGTTGGATGAAAGAGTGATCCAGTAACTGCAGGTGCACAGACCTCCTTTGGTGTATTTCATGTCTCTGAAGTCTACAGTACCACCGTCAAGGTTCCAGTGGAGCCTGTTGATGTGCTGATTAATCTGAACACCTGAAATGTGCATGAAGCTTCCGTGTCAGTCATCCAGCTGATAAAGTATTTTGGTCTTCTTTTGATTTCCCATTCATTTGAAGGCTTTGGCAGATCCTCCGTAGCAGCCGCACCACCTCTGTGCTGTGAATGACAAGCATCGGGTTTGAGCCATGTTTCATCCTTGAAAGTGCAGCGCTGAAAAACACTTCGCATCAAGTTGACGTCACAAGTTTATTCTCAGGAGTGTCGTAGTAACAGACTTTCCCCCCTGACAGATGCTCGCCAGATAACAGGGTTTGCACATGCCTCGCTCTCAATAGAGCCTCTGTTTTGTGATTAGCCTGTACAGTTTGTCTCGTGTGCCGCTTCAGAGAGCTCATTCCAAACCCATGGAAATTCATTTTTAACACTGTGCCCGACTCTTGACCGCGGGTCAGCAGAGATGAGCTGAACTAGTGAGCTGTAAACAGCGGCTCGGTCTGAGGGCCTGGGAGGTCAGAATGCCATTTCTGCATCAACCCTGCTGTCCTCTCTCTGCTGCCACACCATAGCATTGGCTTATTGAATGTGACGCTATCCTCCACAGCAGAATGTCCTCCATTGTGCCATTGAACAAAGGCTCTCTCTCTCCCATTGATGGACAGCTAATTTTTTTCTTATGTTGTGAATGTGGAGGGGCGGGGGGTGAACTGGTAGGGCCTTTTCTTTTAAAGGAAAATTTAGAGTAGACTCATCCTAATCTCTTACGAGCAGAAAGTAGAAGGCTGTTTTCTTCTGTGGTATTCTGGCATTGTACGTTCTGATATAATGTTTTATTGAAGGGAAAAAGCCTTTGAATTTCAGCGCCGGGTTCATTTTGAATCACTGGGTTTTCAATACAAAATGAGAGATAAGTGTTTGTCCCAGTCATGCATGAATTCAGCATTAAGCAGCTTTATTAGATTTAGATGAAAGAAAGACGGGAGAAATCTGAGCTTCTTAGGGTATATGGTGATGTAATAGGCCTGATGTTTTTCCTGCTGCAGGGATATTGTGTAAATGTGCGACTTTGCAATGAGGTACTGTACACACCATTAAATTCAGCATAATTCACAGTCATTATGTTCCGAGAGAGTGGAAGCAATTAGTTTAGTTGATTCACTGAAAAATAACCAGCAACTATTTTGATAATCAGTTAATCGTTCCAGTCATTTTTAAACAATAATACCACACATTTTCTTTTTCCAGCGTATTAATTATAAAAGTGTGCTGCTTTTTTTTGTTTTAGTGACATTACCTTGAATATTTTGCCATTTTTGGTGTTAATAAGACTAAACAAGCATTTTGTTGAAGTCAACTTGAGCTTTTTTCATTATGTTTTTGAAATAAAAAATATAAATATATATATATATAAAAAAATTTATTTTATCAGTTATTATTTTATTTTTTATTATTATTTTTTTTTAAATTAAATTTTTTCTCTCTTCTTCTTTCTATAGGTATTCTATCATTCTTTCCTTTTTCCCAGAGTGACACTAACAGCCGAAACCAAAGTCTTTGTATGCCGTGTACGTACTTGGCCATTAAAGCTGATTTTGATTCTGAAATAAGTGGCAGATTAATAAATAATGAAAATAATCTGGACCCCTACATCTAAGGTTATGTTATCTTGTGATATCTGTAATTCAGTCCTTTAACACGATCCTGTTTGCTTTTAAGGCTGAGATGGTGGTCAATTAAATTTGCCATAGGCTCTTTCTTTTTTCAATTTGTGCATCAGCCATATCCTATGGTGGAAGTGCTCATGTTTCCTGCCAGTGGGGTAGGGCTGGAAGCAGATGGCTGCTGACAGAGGAAGGGGTTTGGAAAGCGGTGAGTGAGCAACAGATGGAAAGGCGCATATGCCTCCAAGTCCCTTCAGCCTGCCAGCAGTCCCGTGACTAACTGTGGGAAGATTCTGGCCTCATCCAGGTTGGGAATGGATGGATAGAGGATCATGATGAAGAATGAAGTGTCCTTAGAATAGAAATGGTTATCTGAGAGCATTTTGTCTCTGGAAATTCAAGTGTGGGAGGATTCAGATAGCATTTAATTGGGGATGAATGGAGAATAGTGGCAATGAATCAACCTGGACTGCAGGACCATTTTTTTCCGGCTGAAATGCCATTTCAGCAGCGCAGATCTGTTAAGCAGTGATCTTGTTCTGGTTATCAGGCGTTTTAGGAAAAGGAAACTCGGTCGCCTTTTCTCTTTGAAGAGAAATCTCATACAGGGACCTCTCTGGCCTGTGGGGAAGCACGTTTTCTTCATTGAAGAAATATGCCGGATAAAGGAAGTGTGGCCTGCAGTCTGCCAGGCCACGATGCTGCAGCTTATGACAGCATAAACTGTACAAGTTCTAGCTTTGGTGCTAGGAGTTACTCCCTCTCTCGGAGAGCCATATAATTGAGAGTGAGCAGACTATTTAAAGGTTGCAGGGCTGTGGAAATTCATTGTAATTCCCTTAATAGCTGAGGGACATGTCACAGTTTTCTGTGCAAGTCAATCTTCAAGGACAGTTTGTTTGTTTCCACAAGAGGTTGGTGGAGTTATTCATGCAAGTTAATGCTGTGTGAATGAATCCTATCGAGCAAAGAGCTGAAGGGCTGTGATGTTCCTTATCTTGTATTGTTACTTTACTTCAGCCTGACCGACTGCAAGAAACGAACGTATAAACAAGTTAGCATTTAGCACCCCTTAAAGCAGACTCATATGGTGTATTTAGTAGGTGGAGTGGTTAGGGCAGGATGTGTATGCAGCACTGTGACATTTGCTCTCACACTTAGTTGTAAATAGAATATCCTTACTGTGTCTAACGCTTCCTCTCAGCTTATTTTCATTAAACTGAGAAGAGTTAAGAAAGCGTTGTCAGCACTACTTTTTTGAGGTTAGTCCTCTTGTCAGTACAGCTTGTTTAACATGTGCCAGCTGAGCGTTATCACCCTGGCCCTACATTCCTTTTGTAGATATCACTGTTTTGATGGTGTTTCGACATGTCCTCTGGCCTTGTGTTGACTGTCTTCAAAGAGCTCAGTCAGGCAACATGCCAGGTGCTTGTTTTCCAGTTTATTTTGCGGCTGATTGTTTCAACTATGATCATGTATTTTCCCACAGTTCAAAAAAAAAATGCTGCGGCAAACAGTTGGTTTTGATAAAGAATTAAAAAAAAAAAAAAAAAGTTAGATTCTATGCTGAAGCATCTGTTACTCAGCTTAAGTCTAGATCAGCAGTGATGTTTTGGCCACTTGTTATGTGAATCATAGCTAAACTCTGAGGAGGGGTTTGTTGTGAGGAGATGTTTGAATCTGTGGGAATAACTGGAGAGGAAGTGTAATGTGACCCCCTCCATTTACTGTTTATACCCCTGTTTCCTGCTTTCCCCAACTGGAATAAGCTAAAGTTGTTCCATTGCTCAGTCCCTCTGGCCATGACCCAGGACTCCTGTCATGTGGTGCAGTATGTGAACTGCATGTACTACAACCCCTCTAGCAACACAATCAGCGTTCCCATTTTGGGCCCGACATCTTAGGAGGTTTTCAGAGTGGCCTCTGTTAGCATGAGACATCAGCTCCAAGCGGCAAAGGTTTACATCCTGTGGAACTCATTGGTTTAGTGTTGTCCCTTATGTGATTTTCAACCATAGCTTTAGGTCTGAATGGGCTCTGCTGTCAGTGGCGAATAGACCAGATGCTGCTCATAACTGATAATGACTTGTGGTGAACAAAAATCATAATTCCATACCCGCAATGGAAAAAAGCAAATTGCTGGACCACTTTAAATGAATGGCTTTAATTAGTAACACACAATTGAATTAAGTTTATCCAACTTAGGGTAATAAGTAATATTATTGCACTAATTTAAGTTTGATGACCCTCAATCATTTGTTTCCTCTCGAATGAACGGTTTGCAGTACTGCAACTTAATTTTAGGGAAAGTCATCTTGACATTTTTTACTTTTCTTATTTGCCTTACCCAAGTATTAAGTGTAAAACACATTTTTGTCAGTAGACTTAATGCTTTCTTTGCTCTGTGATCCTACTGAAAGAAAACAATAGTTAAGTTGCAGCAGAAAGAAGTGCCGAAATGTGGTTGTCGTGACGTCAGACGCATGATGCTAGAGAAGTAGTAAACCTGGTTTCTGCACTTTCACTAAAATTAGAATACCAATTTAAAGGAACACATTTGTGTGTGTTGCTAGTTTATTGACTTCATTGCTGTACTGTTTTGTATCTATGCATAAATTATGAAAGCAGTGTTGGGAGATCAGCCCTATTTTAAGAAAGTAGAGTCACTGGTAGGAAAAAAAAGCACATTTACCTCAGGGTTCAGGAAATAGGCCACAAAATGCTGGCATACTTAAGACTAACGTCAAACATGAGTGAATAAAATCGGAAGAAGTAATTCAGGAGAGTCACATTCGTAATAGGCTGCCAGTTAGGAGCGATGTTACTATGGAGATTTGGAAGAAAAAGGTTACCAGAATGCTACAGTGTTTGCCGAGCACCATTTGGTCCTTTTTTTTAAAATCCTGTGTTTCTGATACGAGTCAGTGCTGTAAACTGAGTGTCTGCATCGTCCTCTGTGCGACTCTGCAGTGCCCATTTGAAATAAGCTGTTGAGAGTGTTGCTCAGGGCTGTGTCAGTGCAGCTTCTCAACAGCTTCGGTTTGGATGATGAGATTTTCCTCATTGTGGAGTCTGGCGTGAAAAGTGCACTGTTCAGCAGCCTGACACTGTTCACAGAAGATGAGCTCTGCCTCGATTTTGAGTTTGCGTACTGGAATGAACTGCTGGCCTCGAATGAAATACTGTACAGTTAAAAAGGAGGAATTATGACAGTTGTGTTGCCACACAGTATATCTCGCGGCCCGCTGTGCTCTTGGGCCCATTCTGTTGTGAAATTGGACCAACTGGTGTCTAGAGATGCACCCTGCTGCTGTATTAAAACATTGCAAGCAATTTGTATCCGTTTTGCAAGACATTTACAAGACATGTATTTCTTAAGCAAATTGGTTTCTTAGCAGCACTGACTTGCAGGCCTCTGTTAGTTGTCCAGTTGTAAGAACATGCACAGAAAATATGCGTAAAACAAGGGATATCTCACATTACTATTGTTTGTGTAAGGCCTCTTTGAAGACATTCACACTACTGAATCATGGCTTTTCACATATTTGGCTTCAAGAGATCTTCTCCAGCTCAAAAAAAAGGTATCTTTTGTTGTGTCAGGATCTGGCATGAAATCTAGGATTGGCCTAAAAAAAATTGGCAGCCAATTGCAGCTCGCTCGGACTAATTCAAAGCTACAATTTGTCTGTTTACGCAATAAAACAAATCTTCTCGTGGTCTCTTCATGCCAATAGGACTTTTAGTAAATAGGCCGCTACCTTTAGTGTGCTGGCGAGTGAGAGCTTGGGCATGATTAGTGGTCCACTTTGAAAACAAATCCTTTGGCCAAGCTCACCCTTGTGGATTGTCAGATGTCATGTTTGGGGAAAAGTCCATCTGAGTGAAATCTCAGTTTACCCTGTCAGGACAGCCAGAGGTCATTTAGCATCAGCGGCCCAGAGGACGTGTCCTCGTGTCTGAAACCGGTCCTCTCAGGAGAGATTTGTAGCTGTAATGCTTCTGCAGCGTACAAGCTCTGCTGATGAATCTCCGTCGGTGGCTGAGTGTAGCGCAGATCTGCTGGTGGATGGGTAGGCAGTGGCATGCGTTATGTAATACAAGTAGGTGGCTGGAGTAGCTCTGTGTGAGAGTGTGTGTTTGTGGTGTGCATGTGGTGTTTTCTGGATGTGTGAATTTCCCCACATACAGGGCTTTGCTCCTGACCTGGATGGGTGTCTGCTCAGTGCAGTTGCCTGAGGAGATGGATGTGATTGGAGTTTGAGGAGTAGCGCCAAGGTGTTGCAGCAGTGTCATATTGTCACAGAAGGTCAGGAATTGGGGTTGCCTCTTAACAGTACTTGTCTACAACAGTCAATCTGTACCATTTTCTAGGATTATACCCACCTCTTTTTTTATTTACACCATGCTCTCAGTATATCTTTAGACACTGTGCAGATAATTGCCCTGTATCACAGTGGCTGCTGCCTCAGACCCCTTTGTTTGCAGCTGCTCCCGGACTAGACATCCTCATTTCTGACAAAGAAGGAATCACATCTCATCAGATAAGAGTGCCCTGAGGGCAGGCCGACCTGAGGTTGTCTTAGCCTGTGCTACTGGTCTGCTGTAGCTTGATAGATGGGGTAATTCAGCACAGTATTTCTTCTCTAGAACATCCACACTGGATTGTTTGCAACAATGCACTTTGTGCAATTGCACATGACAGAGATTTTAACCTTTCAGTCACCCTTAAACAGCCATTCATTCACCTTCTATATCCATTTACTTCAGTTTAAGGTCACAGGGGGGATGGAATGCATCCCAGCATGCAGTGGGTAAAGAATAGGGAAATGCCTTGAAATCTGTCATTTATACTACAAACTCATTCACATTAGCTTACAGGCAGTATTTGGTCAATTTGGTCTACATGTTTTTAAACTGAAAAGATTCAATTAGATGATGAGCCACATGATGAAAGATAAATCTCAAACCGTTTTGATAATCAGTTAATCATTTCATCTCATGGGTTTGGACTAATCTTTGGATATAAGGAGAACATTGACACCACTCCAGGGTCTGGAACATTATAAATTAAGCGGTTTGTTGACTCCTCGTGTATTTTACTTTTCTTCCATGTCCCACTGCTTTAATTTTTCCAGTACATGTGTTTTGTTGGTCACAGTGTTTCTCAACACATCTACTTGACTACAGGGAAAACTGAACAGGTTATTATATGAAGCAGTGTGTGAATTAACTGGCATGCTGATGACTCATTGAAAATTCTTCTTGCTGCATATGACCCGTGCTGAGCAATGCAACACCTCGGGCTGCACTGACTCAAGGACAGGGATAGCTGCCGCAAAACCAAACATGGAGTGTTTTGTATGACTGTGAGTTGTTTGACATGCAGTGGAACTGAGACAGCCCTTTGCACATTAATTTTTCCTGAAGATGGGAGCAGTTTAGTTTGTTTGGTTGTTCCTATGGAGCCTTTCTTGAACATCCTGGATGATCTGTCCTCTGGTGTCCATCTGGAGAAAATAACACCCACTCTAACCAACATTTTTGTTGGATCCTTTGTTTGTGAGGACCTTTGTAGTTTAAATCTTGAGAAATTGAAATGCTCTGTGTTCAGAATGTTATAAAACTTTTTGGTTTTTACCCAGAATCAATCGTATTCTGCATAGTCATGCACTAGAAAAGCACAGTTCATTTCTACATGTACAGCTGAGCTGCTGGTGAAATTGTTTAGATAAAGGTTGCCTTGAACTAGTACAGGGTTTAGTATTTATTCTGCCAGACTTGAATAGATCTGGATGGACAGCAAATGACTGCAAATGCAGAGCAGTAACAAAAAAAGATGTCTGTTCAGTGGCATTTCTCTGAGATCTTTTTTTTAGTCCACCTGGTTTCCATCAGGTCAGATGAAGCAGAGAGGAGGAGGCACAGATACATAACTTAGAGGGAATGAACTAACTCAGTAAATACTGGAGATTAAACAACCAATGATTATCTAAGCTCAGTAAGGAAGATCTCTGATGTCTGGGATTGCTATGACGTGCTAAACAGGAATGCCATCTGAACTCAAGGTTTCATATTAGTGTAGGAATTTCATTTAATGCTGCTATTCAAGTGTGACACTTTAACCAACGCTGTCTGCAAAGACAAGGTTCAAACTATCACCAAGCTTTAATGTGACATTTTAGGCTTATTTTTGACGTCTCACAAATGCCAACCATACCAGGAATCGTACAGGATAAATCACATCCTGACAAACGGTGTCTGTGATGATTTCATGAATTATTCATTTAATATTTTCGGATACATTATTCTGCTCCATTATTGGGCTACCTTTGACAGCCTGAGTGTCGAAAGCAAGCATCAACAAACTGTCAACAAAGTAATGCGCCAGTGTTGTCAACATATTGATTATTACTTTCATGAAACCAAACTCGTCAGGTCTGGTAGGTTGAGAGTTTGATGTGAAAGCTGCCAAACTTTGGATCATGTTGGTTGGATTAAAACAAATGACTGAGAATAAACAATGACAAGAAAACTGGTTCTCTGCTGACAGCATACACTGAACTTTCTGCTTATATCAGAATGATATTCTAATGTCTACAACGTTTTAGCTTCATGTTTAGTTTTTTTTCAGTGAATGTTCATGGGGTACATGTGTAAGTAGGCCTATGGACCAATTAACACATGGGTATACATATAGTAAATGATTCATAATGGAAGATGCTGCATTATCTATATCCCACTGAGATGTGTGCTGTTTATTAACAACTTACCATCTATTGAACTTCTCACTGATTTTCTTTGCTTCCTCTCCCTCATGTCCTTGCTGCATTTGGCCTATTTCAATGGACCTTCGCCCTCGTCTGTCTCTGCAGGTAAGCCCCACAAACACTCAGCGATCGACAGCTATCCAGTGTTAGCTATCATTGATTTTGTAATGTTTTTTTCATGAAAAGCCAGGATGAATTCATGCATTGGTAGGGGGGTCAGATGGCCTGATGTATTGGGCTTATTTTGAGTTTCACCATCTGTGGATCTTCAAGCAGATTCAGTCCTGACTCCCCTTCTGTACTTTTAAAAGCCAGCTGCTAAATTGGGTGTACTAGTACTTGCGCACCAATAATGTTGTGCTTTGTGGCCATCTGGGCATTGTGGGTGACAGCGGGTACCCTGCTTGTCAAAAGGGACTAAACGAGAAGTACTAAAATATTTGCTTTTCATGCCCAAGTGTCCAAAGAGCTTTTCTTTTTCTGAAGGTGCAAAGAGTTCATCCACCCATAAGCCTCCTAATATGTTGACTTGGCTGATTTGGTGTTCTAATCGGATGAAGGATAAAGTATAAGGGGGCGCAACGACGTTTGGTTTGTACTGAATGGATTTTCAGTGTTTTTGTTTCTGACATATGCTCCGTGAAAGGAAAGGAGCATATAGCCCAGGGCAGGTTATAAGCAGGGCAGCGCTGATGATGCACCGTATTAAGAGGTCTTAGGAGAGGGTTTCTGGATCTTCACATTCTTCTGGAGCGTGGGGATTGCTCGTAGTGATAACCTACAGAGACGATCCCAGATGGGGACGCCGTCCTTTCAGCTGGCCTACTTCCCTGCCACTCATCACACATGGCAATTTGTCCAATCCGCCTGCACACACTTCTCTTGCTAAGCCAGCCATGTAATTATTATGTACATTTTGGCCTCGCTGCCGTGGAAGACGCTCATCTTACTGTATGCAGGATTTCCATACGCTTTGGACACCATACTGTGAGCAGTTGCGGTTAGAGCGTGGCATGGCGTGACTGACGGGAATGACACCAGAGAACGTGTTGCTTACAGTGATGCTGTTATCTTTTAGAAAAAAAAAAGTCAGAAAATGAACGTAGGAGTGGTAAGAAAGAATCCACACCACAGAGTCTCTTTACCACAGGAGCTGCACGACCAAAAGCTGAGCATCGTGACACTTATATATGCCATGTTTCTTTCTAATCACCTGCATGATAAGACATGTTCAGCCAATCGATATTAATTCAATAACTCAGCATGGGTGGTAGTAGAGACTGTCAATGTTTCAGGTCAGCCCGGGTGACTAGTGCTGCGAGGATGACGTTGAAATGCATGTGATCGTAGGTGGCCTGGTGTCCTGTGAATCTAGTAGTAGTCACTTCCTTCTTGAAAGAGAACTTTGGTTTTTGTGGTCTAACCTGTAGCAATAGCCTTTGATTTACTGGATCGGTTTCATTTTAAAATGGTGGGAACAAAGTTATTTCCTGACACTGAGTTAGCAAATTACCAAGTAGGTTTTTTTGTGCAGTTACTCTGTCCTGAATGTTAGAAGGTCAACAGCACCTATTATTGAATTAGGAATCAGATCATTTCAGTTAAGGGTATCAAGTTTGTAACAGCTTAGTTTATAAATCTGTTGCTCATTTAGAAAATTGTACAAATAATTTAGTTGAAATAAATGGCCTGACCATTGCATATGACCGCTATTTATCATCAGACTCAACAAGGTATTTATTATTTAACTTGTGCACTGCCAGTGGGCCAGTCAACATCCAACACATGTGACCTTTCAGGTTTGAGTCTGCGGTTTGGAAAACACCAGTTGGCACCTGCCAATGATTCTGACTTCCTATTTACTTTTCTTAGTTACTTGCTGTGAATATGTTGACACTGGCACTGTGGACTTGGACCAATGATGGCCACACAAGCAACATCTGAAGGCCCATGTGTCATAAAAATCAAACAAGCTTTAAGACTTTTATGAGGGATGGTGCATGCCTGACAGTGGTACACATGTTACCTAAAAATTGCCCACACCAATGAATAGTAGCATATTTCTGAGGGATTACATAAGTTTTTTATCAAATACAAAAACTGTATTTATCGACAAAAAGTCCTGTAGGTCATTAGCTTCTTGATCAAAGCAACTCACAATGTGAGAGCACATTTTGACCACTCATAACTCAATCAGGAACTAAATTTGTCTGTTCAGTGTTTGTATTTGTCGAGGACGAAACAGAAAGTCTATCACCATCATCACCCATTTTTTTTTTTTTTTGTCTGTCAGTTATGTGACCTAACAGTGAAACCGTCTGTACTTGTTATGATCAGTTCATGCATCAGGGTTTATTGATATTATGTTTGCAGTGGGAGGAATGTGGAAACCCACAAACAAGGGCTTTTGGTCTTATATTTCTCAATTTAGTACTTTCCAGTTATTAATCAATCAATGATCATGCAGTCTGATATAATTTTCACCTGTTTCTATTCTTCTGGCTGCATCAATAGATGGGAAAAAAAGTGACAAGAAAAAAACAATTAAACAAGCAGCTGTCAAATGATGGCTTAGTTTAAGTGTATACAGAAAAGCAGACAACATTAATATTAACTGAGGGTCATGTATTTTGCCACAGTGTGAATGAAAGCCCAAAATTCATTTTCCTTTTAGCTCTGCTTTCACCATTACTGCCCCTCATAAAAAATATCTCTGCCTCTGTGCACGGTGCCCAGCTAATCACAAATAACTAATATTAACTTTGTCTGCTGTTTTGTGCTGGGAAAGTGTCAGAAAATCGGTAAAGTAGTAGTAAGTAATTTTTATCAGAATTTTTTTGTTGAAAACAGCTTCTAGAGTTGGCAGCGTTTCTCAGTAGAAGCTAAAAGATGTTGAAAAAGTGGTTTAGTGACACAAAAAGGTTTGAAACAGGACTGAGCAGTCAGGATAATGACTCTGTGAAGCCATGGAGCTTAATGTTGACATGTTAGCATTAATATATAGCATGTTACAACAGTTACAATGACCATACTAACTTGCTTATATGTGACAGGAGAATCACCAAAAGAATTTAAACGAATAATTGGTTTAACATCAATGTCTGTTCATATTTATTGATGGACCAGTCAGCGTCAGACCAATATTATCACTCCTGACTGATCTACACAAGAACACGGCCGCATTCAGAAGCTTATGTGGTGATTTTAGAGTCTGAAACCACAAGTATCATATTTATGTTTTTATATACTGAAGCACACTGCACTAAAGAAGCCACACCTCCAGGATTGCACACTTCCAGGTAGAGCTGAACAATATGCACAAAAAAAATCATATTTAGATAATTTTGATAGATATTGTTATTTGTAAGGTTTGCATTTCTTTTTCACACCCCCAAAAAATATCAAAATGATGATGTGACTTTCACAGATCTGGAGAATATGATTTATAGATCCAGGGCATCTCTGTAGCAACCCAAAACTTCATCTACAGGGGTTTGCCGTGGCATATTTTACCTTACATTTGCTCTGATTTTTATATTTCACATGTTTGTGTTGTAATTTTGTAGTATTTTGACTAATTGTTCTGCCCTGCTTGCTGGTTTTCATCTGTCAGTACATTAAAAGGCATGACAATTAGAGTTTCTAATCACCTCAGATTTAATTATTTATAACAACATAATTGGTCATCATTAGTCTGTCCACAAATCTAATTCTTCATTCAGTTTTTCTTGGTTACAAAGCATGTTTTTGTGTTTTTGAGTCCAGCTTAGGAAGAGACTTACTTATGCTCACAAGTCCACAGCACACTTCCTGTTATCACAAGCCTTTTATAATTCTGTTGAAGCCCTTCAAA
Source organism: Amphiprion ocellaris (assembly GCF_022539595.1). Taxonomy (NCBI): domain Eukaryota; kingdom Metazoa; phylum Chordata; class Actinopteri; family Pomacentridae; genus Amphiprion; species Amphiprion ocellaris. Next base: position 19,964,652 of record NC_072775.1, read on the forward strand.
CAGTGTTTGTGAAAATTACTTCATTTACTTAACTACACATCAGACTACTGTTATGTCAAATCAAAGGAGAAAATGACTTTAAGTATGCTTTTAGGTGGTTTTGGATGCTTTTTGTAACATCAGATACTGTTTGTGTTGTAATTGGTTTGAAGACTTGAGGCTCAACAACTGCATCTGGTGATGGGAAGCTTTTGTGATCCAGACAGCTCTGCTCTTTCTTAGCTCGCTTTGGCTTTTTCCAGCCCTGTTTCTGTAATAACTATAAAATGTGAGGCATGTGACAAAGGAGTGCAGGCGCAGGCGGCGCAGGAATCATCCATTGCCACCCTGTGGTGCGGTTCATGGCTTCTCTGGTTGAATGGGGTTATGTAAGATCTGCAGCCTCACACTTTAAACGGGAGAGTCATAAATCAAGCGGCACAGTCACAACAACACAGCAACTTTTGTCTGAGTTATTCTGAGTGCTCCTCATCTCTTCTTCCTCTTTGCTCGACACTTCTCATTCTCTTTCTCTTTTCTTTACGCAATCTGGAGCAGATAAAAATGGCCGTGAAGGAGATTTTTATGAAGCTACCAGTTTTGATGAATAATTCCTCTTCTGTTCCAAGACTCTCCAAATATGCATTTTGTTAATGATGGCAAGTAGGTGGAAAAAATTTCTTTTCCATTGTCACGTCACCACTTCTGTTCATATTTCCTTATTGCAGTGCTCTATAATGTGTAGAAACACATTTTTTTGTTGCAGAAGTTGCCACTTTCCTTGTCTCATCAACTTTTCCAAACAAAGGAGGGATGTCTCAGGTTCTTTATTTCCTACCGTTTTCAGGCATTCTTTTAGCATCGCACCGCAGGATTTTGGCGCAAACGTCTCCTGAAAGTCTTCCAGAACTTTGAGGAAATAGAAGTTGACGCAGCTCTTTCTACGCTAGTTGAATTTAGCATTTTTGGCCACACGATTCACTCTGCCAGTCTTGGAGTGTGAAATTTGCTGTGACATGCTCTCTCGCTATCGCAGTCTCTTGCTGTCTTTGTTTTTTACCGTCTCTCATTCATGCTGCCACACAGTGAACATCACTGCTTCCCATCTACTTGGCCTTTCTCTCACACACACAGCTTCACTGGTACTTGGGCCCTAAATTATTTCAGGGTTTAGTTTTCAGTTTTGTTTCACAATGACGATCTATAATAAAACATAAGTAATCTCTGTTTTCAGTTAATTTTTATTTCATTCATTGACAAAAGAAAAAAGCAATTCAATACAATACAAAAAGAAAACAGCACTCAGAGAGCACAGTACTCCGCCAAGGCTGCTCAGTTGTTTATCATTTGCGACGGCTGAAATCTTGAAAGTCATGGCAGAAATCATGGCAACATAGAATATGGCCATTTAATATAGATGTACCCACAAACAAAATGACCTTGCGGTGAGCACAGGTGTGTGTTATGCATGTATACATTATGTACGGATACGAATGGTGTGACCTAAATATGTAGCAGGTGGCAGGAATTGATGGGACTTAGAAACATCCCCACAATTATTAATCAATGGTTCTTTGTATCATTTCCGATAAGTCCTGATAAATCTGCAATGGTGAATTTGTAGTAGGATCACAATCATGTGATCATGAGCAGGCAGCTGACATAGTGTTCACTTGTAGTCATGGATAGATAGATAGATAGATAGATAGATAGATGGATAGATAAAACATTTATTGATCCCGCAGCAGGGGAAATTTCCGATATAGTTTACAGTGACACCGTGCCGCTATCTCGCAATGATACAGAAATTTTTAACTAATCCATGGATCCAGACTATAAACCGCATCACTGCCTAAATCTAATCAATTGGTCCTTGTGTCATTTCTGACCTTCTCTGAAAATTTCATCCAATTCCGTGAGTCTGTTATTGAGTAATGTTGCTAACAGACAGACAGACAGACAAACCAACGCCGATCGTGATATACCTCCACCGAGGCTTCGCCTCCTTGGCGGAGTAACAAAAGTTTCCAAACTTCTGAATGGAATGAAGCAGAAAGAAGAATAAATTTATGTTATCTGCCCCCTTTATAACAATCTGTTTACAATGAGCATTAAAAACAAACAACAAACAAAATGACTATAAAGTCTGAGAGGCCTGTAAAGCCACTCTCACTCATATGGAGTTTTCTTTCATGACAAACACTATGATACTCTTAATTCATTTCTTTGTATTTTAATAATATGCTGGTTTTAATTACGTTTTAAAATCTTACATGTGATTTAGATTCTTTTGATTCCTCATCTAGATTGTTCCATAAATTGACTGCTTTCACAGAAAAGCAACATTCCATTAATTTCCTCCTAAATCTTGGTTTTATGAAGATCTCTGTTCCTTTTAAGTTCCACTTACTTTCTCTTTTTGCAAATATGTTCTGAACAACTTCAGCTTTTATCTTTCAAAAAACTGTTTTTGTTAAGGAATGATTTGGATGCAGTTAGCCGGAGCTGTTACTAATCTGTTGCTTTAATCTTGCTTTAATTACAGTCATACATGTTTTCTATCCATCGTTAAACTTCAGTATTCGCAGTATGTTAATTATTACCCTTTTGGAGTAATAGCTTAATGTGGCCTCTCTTGGTGTTTGCATTGTGCTGACTTTACTACACTACCACAGCATCATGTCATCCTACTAATAAACAGCTCAACACCACGCTGAAGCACACGGAGAGGGGAGCATCCGGTCTTCATGGCCATGGCTGGCATATGACGGGAGGAGGAGGAGGAGAATGGGACTCGGCCGCCGGATGTGTTGTCAGGAACCAGTCATCACTCTCTTCCTAATCTCCCTGTTCACCCCCTTGTTCACCACCATCTGGAGAGGATGCCAGGGACTGGCCTGGTGGCAGAATTAGACTCACGGGCTCGGAGCGCTGCCAGGCTCGAGAAGAAAATCCTGGAGGGAGAGAGCCTTTTTGCAGTTCACGCTTGTCTGTCCTGCGTCCTTGCTCTGTGGTGTTGGACGGCAGCCTGCAGTGCTGACGTCGGCCGCCCTGCCTCTCAACAAGACAACATCTCGCTCATCTGGCATCCAAAACATGCCCGTAAAAACCGAGCCCCTGATCGTGGATTAGACAGAGAAGCATCAGTTTAGGATGCATTGTGAATGAGCTGCACCTCAGATCAATGCAGCGATGCGGAATCTTTGCCTCTTTTATATTTTCCCCACCTTCCTTTGCGGTAAACTCAAAGCGGTTAAGGTCAAATTTGTGTTAGAGGTGCCTGGTTTCTCTCTGAGCTTTATTCCCCCAGAGAGCACTGAAGTCCAAATAATGAGCGTGCCAGCTGCCTAATACTTGGCTGCAAAAATAACGAATCCAATGATGCACTGAGCATGTGTGCATGTGTTTTTACTGCGTGTGTGGCTTTCTACAAATAACACAGTTCTGACTGTGGATAATGGGTAGTGCATCAGATACTGTCTACTTTGACCCTCTTGTCATTTGATTCGATGCTGGTTGGCTAATTGGTGATGTGAACAGAGATGGAGAGTGAATGAACACACTCTCCATGGTTACCCAGATTTTATGCTTGCAGCGAGCTGCAATAAGGAACATTTTGTCTCTGTCAGTGTGGTTCATAAGCCAGATGGAATTTAGACTGCATGGAGAAATAATTTCAGTTCGCTCAGTGGACTGCTGGTTCCAAAATGTCTGATTATTTCCTTCTTTTCCTTCATAACTACCAGTCCAACTAGCTGTAATAACCTGGTGGCCACCGGTTTGCTTTCACCACTCATATCCTGTCAGCCCAGTGGTCTGCTGGGAGAGGAGACGGGGACAGGAAGTTATAATAGGTTGTTTGCGGGGGAGAGTGCCAATGTTTGTGTGTGTTCACAAATGAGCGGTCTTGAATATGAGCCATGAGAGGAGCTCATCCTCACTGATGAACTGCCCCTGATGGATTCCCTCCCCCCACAGTTATATGGGTCACGGTCATGAGGGATCTTCAGATGGTAACACAGATCAGTCAAGTCCAACATGAGTCACGATTCTCTCAGACTGGTATAATTTGGCTCTAAGTGCTCTGTACAGTATGGGCTGTAGCCGAGACTGTAGAGGTACTTAAGTCTTGAGGGCCACAAAGGCAGCCACTGCTATCCTTACAGCAGACACTAAAAAGAACCCTAAATCTGTAATTATTCACATCCTTTATTTCTTTATCTTTGTTAACAATTGAGGTATTTTTTTGAATTTCTCTTCCTCTAAACTTCATTTCCCAGCAAGAAGGTTTCAGTGGTAAAAAATCAGTCATTACCTCCTACCAGACGCACTCAGAATCAGCTCATTTTTTAATGTGCAATAAGTTTAGTATATTTTGTGAAACCATGCAAAATTTTACCTTCATAATATAAATATTTTTTGAGCTACAGGCCCTTGAAGTATATTTGAGCTTTCGTAACTTCACAAGAACATTTCGCCAATTGATTTCACGAAATCAATTTTACATCCACTCTAAGTTTCAAGACCTTTATTTATCACAAACACATTTATACACAGTATAATGTGCAGTGAAATGCATTAGGCACCTGTTCCAGACCGAAACACCATAATAGGAATAATAAGAATAAAACACACAATGAATGAATGAATAGATAAATAGATAAATATATATACACATACACACAAGGCGAAGATTGTCTGTTGAGTCTCTTGTTTCAGGAAGAAGCTCCTCCTCATCCTCTCTGTGTTTGCTGGGTTGAAGCCCCTTATATTTTTATTTCGGAGAGCAAAAAGCAATCAAATCTAAACATATTTTCTTAGAAAACAGTAATCAGTGTCTAAAATACTCTGCATGTACACACATACAAGTTTGTAATTACAGAGGCTCCTCTCAAGTTGTTGACATCGAAACTCCAGAGGACGTGACCTTAGCGTCCTCAGCACACCAATGGTAGCTACATGTTTGTGCTGTGTTCGCCTCCACCTCTAACATCATCACATTTTAAGATCTTACAGATTTTCGGATGGAAAATTATTGGTCTTGCATAACATGACTGTTTTCTTTTTTCAGCTCCTTAATTATGAGAGCTGTGTTTCAGAAACGGTTTTCATAATTATGCTGCAGCGTTCAGGGTTTGAATTTGAATCTTGTCTAGACAGAAAGACAGTGTTTTCATTGAAAGGGAGGATTTATGTTAGAAAAACATGGACGCTGGAGTTGTTGCTCTTTCCTCCCATGAAAATCAATGTTGTTCTGACCTGAGGGATAAACAGTACCTGAGTCTTCCGTATTGGCTTTCAAACAACAGGATTTTTTTTTTCTCTCCATTCAATTTAATTAACCAGAAAATCGCTGAAGTTTCAGAGAGGAAAACATTGTCCCATTATGTACAGAACATAAACATAACCTATTGATGCACGCATTCTGGAGTTCATGCATTTCCTTTCGGCTTTGCTCAACTGAAGCTCCTCAACCGGGGCTGCAGTAATCAAGGCCTGGCATGCCGCCTTCGATTTGTACAATATGTGCTCGCATTGTTTGGTCGTGTAGTCGTTTGTAAGAAAAACAGCATGGAGCAATATGGTTTGTCCTCCCGTAATGTATCGTTGGTCTCTCACTGTGAGAGCAAGGTTTTCTCCTCTACCTCCCTCCCACTCTCCCTCTCTCCCTCTCTTTCCTTTCTCTCGCACTCTGCAAGGGTGAACGTGGGCGGCTGTACAGAGCATGACAGCAGTGCTCTGTTGAATGTAGACTAGAAATGAGGAATAAAGAAATACAACACCCATGGAAACACTGAAACAGGCCTGATAATGGTGCTTGTTTGTCTTCTGGGCTGTGGATGTGCAACCGTTGAGCTCCCAGTCGCTCCACCATTTTGTGTGCATTCTTTGAGCGAAGGTTTATTGGGAGACTTTTTAATTGGAAGTCTTTCATCGATGCTGTTTTTGTGTACTAATCTCCACTTTGGAAGTTTTGATGGTTTTCTCCATCATGCCGTACGTTTTGTCTGTGCTCATGCCAAGGGATGTTTGCATCCCATAAAGCCTTGGTTTCTGTGCTCGCCTTTATGTCAGCATCCTTTTCCCTCCGTCGTCTGCACTCCTGCTGTGACTTGTGCAGCGTGGGGCTCGGCAGCGGTGACACTGATGAGCACAGCATCAGCCTCCAGCTGTGCGTGCGTGTGTGTGTGTGTGTGTTGGCGGTTGCGTGTTTGTGGCTGTGTGTGCATGTGCTTCATAGTGAGTTTGCCTGTGTGTGTCACGCCCCCCTTGACAATGCGATGGCATTGATGAATGCAACTGCAGCTGGGCTGAACTGAACGTTACTTGTGATTCTGTCTAGCTCAGTTTTTTTTTCTCTTCTTGTATCTGACACAAAACCAAACAGCAGACAGACATTTTTTCCAGTTTCCTAACCTGTGTTATATCTGATGGAGAGAGAAATGGTCTTGGTTAGTCAGATAGCTGTGCAGCAGTCGAACTGGGTGTGGAGTCGAGGCGTCCGTGGCCAGTTGGGTGACTGTGCAGAAATCACTGCAGTGTGGACTAGGATGTATATGGCTGCACACAATACTGTTCTACTGTTTTTATAAGCATGACTTAACCAGTAAGTTGTTCAGTGAGACATTCTCCCAAAAAAAAATAAAAATCCTGCTCCTATTATGTAACTGCAATTATGTCGATATCTTAGATCTGCTTACTTGGTTGTTTTTGTTTGATAGCTGATTTTGATTTAGACTTGTGCTTAATTTTTCCACACATAAATCGCTTTGATGGAAACGGCACATAGTAATTGGAATTCAAATTATACTCATCCATCGGAGCTATTTGAAGATGATCTCTATCAGTTTTTTTCACTGCTCATGGCCTACTTTCAAAAGACTGAAGACTGGCACTTTCTTTAGTTCATGCCATCCCCAGGCTGATACAAAGCAGTGTCTGAGTGACTGAGTTTCCCACTATTTTAATGTCAAACTGCACTCTTATCTGAGATCTGTGGGGTTAAAATCCGAGCACCAGGTCTGCTCACAGAAAGAGACAGGCAGATGTGGAAATGAAATCATGAATGAACGGATGAATGAAAAATGAACCGTAAGTAAACTGCAAGTAAAATGTAAAACAGAATCCGTCTTGACACTCAAACAGGCGCGAGGGCTTTGAGGTTGCCTAGGCAACTGGTTGCCTGTGCGATGGATGGGCAAGTGGGCGTGGAGTCAACAGGGGTTTGTGGGCCGGTGAGAGCGGAGGCAGGCGATTGGCGCACAACACATGCAGCATGGGGGCTCAACGCCGATCATCTGACGGCGGTGTTGACCCTCGTCCATCTGCTGGGACATGAGGAGGTTCACAGCAACGTGACATGCTGGGAGTCCACGCACCCCTGCCACAGCTGGAAACTGAGAAGAGCCTCCTGAGCCACCGCTGATTTTAGGTTACTGTCTTTTATAGATACAGTGTTTAGACCATGTGCCCACGTGGCTTTTAACATCAGCCTTACTTGTCATGAGCTGAGTTGTAAGAACACATCCACAGCCTATAAAATGTAAAATATTAGTCTCATTTTTGAGTAATGATCCGAAGATGTTTATGAATAGCTCTATCAATTTGTCTCTAAAATGACAGAAAAATGCAAGAAATATTTTCTCATAAAGTTGAGTAACCCAGTGTCAAGCTTTCAAAAACCACCATTAGTCAGATGAAGAAAAGCATCAGTCATCACAACAAACGGCTTGAAAACTTGCACGTTTTTACAACACAGAAACTGAATTCCTAGCAATTAGCAGACAAAGTGGCTGCTGATTAATTTTCTGTTGATTGACGAACCACTGGATCTACTAATTGCTGCAGTTCTACTTTGCTGTAATGTAAGACGACCAAAAGTGCAAATCCTCACATTGTTGAAGTGTCAAGTGGTGAATTTGTGGCATTTTTGCTTGATAAAGTTGAACTTGAAAGGCTTTACAGAAATGTCATCATGCTTATGATGTTAACCCCTCCTGGCACACTGTGGTATTTGCTTGCAAACAAAATAGTCCTTCCAGTGTTTCAGTTAACACTTTCTCTCTCTGACACGCAGCGAGAAGCGTTAAGAGGCTCTGAATCCTATGAAAAGTGCTGTACAGGAAATACGCAGCCTTCTATTAAAGGTCACTGATCCTGTGGTTTTTATTTTAACCACAGTGAGGGCTACACTCTGACACTCTTAGCTACAAGGCAAGTTGGGGCTTCACATGAGCACAACAGCACTTTCCATAGTACATTTATTACTGCGGTGCATGAATGATGTTTGTTTTGCAGTAAGAGCCTAATTAGCATTCCCTCCTTGTAGCATTTGATGTCGTGTGTAAATACGTTCAGCTTATGGGGCTGCCATTTCTTCCTCTGTCACACACTCGCCCCGTTCATTTGCATTAAGGAGCCTCTCTTTAGTCGCTAATTATTCACATAAATTTCTCGTCTCTCTGCTGCATTCTTCCAACCTCAGGCAGCCACCTCAGCCATTTTGTTCTTACTTTGAGTGAGAGGCCGATCAACAGCGAGAGATTCCACTGAGGATGCGGAGTGCGTGGGCCACTACCCCACTGATGAGCTTCTTATGTAATATCCGTCTTCCAACCTCTCAGTGCTCGCTGGTGGTGGATTGTCCACAGTGAGCACAACCTGGCAGGTTTTCCTCTTGTGTGGACACAGTTAAGCACATTTGATCCACGCCTTCAGTTGATGAAATGTCGACACATAAAACCTGAACGTGATTTGGAACACATCTCTCACATCTTTTAACGGGATCTAGATGCAATGAGAAGAAAGTGTCTTTGGGTGGTCGCCCTGAAAGTGTGCATGCAAACAATTCTTCATCTGTCGGAGCTCGTCCGACTTTTTCATCTTTTGTTTGAGTGCAGGTAGTAAAAGAGGCCTTTACCTACAAATATTTGAATGACTGTCTGCATGTATTTAGCCTTTTAATACAGCAACAGTGACCCCCTGTGGCGATGCTCTGCCACCACACACACACACACACACACACACCAGGAGAGAAGAGTTTTTGACCTTTCATGCGAAACTCTGTTTATACATTTCAGCTGATAAAAGGAACAAAGTCGGTACACTGCATGAGGCTGAAGCCACCACAGAGTCACTACAAGAAGTGGGTTTACCCATGAGCACCGGAGATGTCAGGAATAGAAGGTGTCTGCTGTGTTGTGCCCGTCTCCACGCTGTATGTGGGCAGAGCTTATGTTGGGATTTAGATGAATCTCTTCCGTTTATTGTGTCAAGGCAGAGCTCAGTTGTTGGCTGAAGTCAGATTAGCCATTTGTTTACTCTCTGCAGCTGTCCCTTCTCCGGGGCCGGTGAACACACACTACTATATTTTGGTTATTATCTCTGGATCTGCTGGTTTACCTGGAGCATCAGGAAAAAAGCCAGTGTGTCAGTGTAATTCTGTCTTCATCTTGACTTGGCTTTTGTGTCTTTCAACTTTGTGTCACATCAATCACAGCCTTATACAACTAAGCTGCATTTTGTCCAGAAAGAAACACGTTTTCTTCCTGAGAGGTCAGGCTATGACAAGGTAGAAAGTACTTTCAGTCTGAAAGAGCCACAAACTGAGTCAGAACGGTTGGAAATATAAGTTAACAGCATGCTTTTACCCAGGAGAAAGGAGTCCGCATCCCACGTGGGACCATTATTTCTCGACTGAAGTTTCATTTTCACCTACTGTCTGGTTGGGTTTAGGCACCACTTGGTTGACCCTTTTTATAGAAGCTTGGTTAGGCTCAACACCCAAAACTGCTTGTGAGGTTTAGGAATATAGCACAGTTTGAGTTCAAATACAACCATTTTGCAATACGTTTGAACAGCTCCTTTTTTCTGGGTTACCAAGCTGCTGAGTCCCGCCCCATTTAATATGTGATTGGTTGATGAGAGTAAAGCAACAATGTCCGTCACAAACAAACGTAACCTGTGAGAAAACGTAATCGAGAATGCAGTTTAGTTGTATAAGAATGTAATTTTTTGGAGACGTGGCAGTGTCTTTGGTTGTATGAATGATGACCCTGGCATGTACGTTTAATTATAGTTGTCGTTTATCTACAGTGAAATCCTGACTTTGGCTCTGTGGTGGTTTATTTTCAGTCACATTCTCTGGCAGGCAGAGTTTATGACAGAAATCATAGCTTTAAATGACTTTGCCTCCAGCTACTACTGTGTTTGATGACACAGATGCTCATTGAGAAATGGGAAACCGTACTAACACCTGCAGAGTGATGAAATCAATTAAAACAACCCTGCACGGATCCAAATCATCACAACGTTCATGTTGCGCCTCTAATGGTCTTTGCAGCAGCTTTGAAATATGTGAAGGCTTTCCTGTAGAAATGAAGCCTAAAATAAGTTGGAAATTCTGACTCTCTGATGCTAACATGCATAAAGGCGCCTTGTGAGTGAGTAAGCGATGCCTTATGAATGCCTTGGTAGATGGATGGTCTCTTTAGGCCTCAGATGTGTTGCAGCATGAGTCATTCCTGGACCATTAGGAGATATGGAGACACCAACAGGATTACAGTGGACTGAGCAGCTATTTACTTGTGAAAAGGATAATTAGCAGTCCTTCTCCCACATATTTTTATTATTGGAGTCGACTTCAGAATAGTCAAGAGAGTTTATTCACGGTAGCAAGTATGGCCTCAGTGTAAGTTATGCATTCTCCGCGGTGTTTGTTTCATACCAAATATGCATGTGTCATGACTTTTTCAGTGTGTGCTTTCAAAGCAAAGTCTACTTAGCGCTGAGAAAGTGAAAGCCAGCACAAATCTGACTGAATCCCAAGAGCAGCTGCTTATCTGTCAAGTATTTCACTAGCAAACACGTATTTACCTCCTTAGACAGTTTACACTGGATGATAATTTGCCATTCGAGTAGCAGGAAATTACCATAGAGATTGACACATATACGATCTCTTGTTTCTTGTAAATGTTTGCTGTGTTGTTGCTCGTCTCAACGCACTCATCTAGCTTCATCACAACATAGTTGTGTGCCTGTCCAAGTTAGATGCCCATGAAGTAATTGGATGGAATAACTTTTGTTTGTGTCTGATTCATGCTCCCACAAGATAATCACTTCTTTCATTTATGCGTTACAGTAAAGTCGATTTTGATTCTCCCTGATCAGCTCTCTGCTGCAGATGGAAATGACGATCATTAAAATAATCGCTCATTTTGACAGTAACCTCGGCGGGCTTTGTCTTCTTGCACACATCAGGTGGGAGATTATCACCTGACGTCAGTACAAGATTAAAGCCGTGATGTCACCTGCACACTTGCATGCAGATACTCAGCTGGTGGTTGGCTGATAATGAAAAGTGCTGCAGTCGTGGTGATTTATCCTGATCATGAATGAAATGTGTATTATTTAAGAGTTATTGTACATTCTTCTCCTTTAGCTACTTTCAGGAATTCATATGAAAAACGCTGCAATTTCAGCTTGTTTTCAATTCAAATGTCAGCAATTTTTTTTAGCTTTCATGGACTTGAATCATCTATTTGATCCTGTTTAATGGTACCCAGTCCATTAGGTAGTCTGCAGTGCCTCTGACTGCATACCAACACAAAGGAAGCAGTTCAAAGGATGTGGACTTGTTTGTTACACACTCCTTGGGAAAACCTTTTTTCTTGCTGCTGCTTAGAATAATTTCAGCAGAGCTTATTCAATTTTGATTGTGTTTTCTTTCCTGTTGCGTCATCTCCCAAAACGCCCCAAATTCCAAGACGGCAGGGCTGGTTTTTAGTTCATCTGCGCCTTGAACAGTGATTTGCCTCAAAGAAGCAATCTTTGTGCTTTACGCTTAAATTCAGCAAGGTAAATTTTCACCTTGTTAACTGCCTCTCTGCCTCTGTGTTGTGGTTCAGACCAGCGATTTTGGGATATCATGTGTGTAAAAGAAACAGTAAATACGTCTTTTAAATTGTGATAAATTTCTGAATGGGCAAACCTGTATGGTAGGGAATTGAAAACACTCAAGGATCACAAATAGATTCTATCACCAAATGGGGACAACGTGTCACAACTGCTAGACAACAACTGGTCACATGGGGCCACAAGCCCAGAAAGATTCGTAACCACCACACTAAATCATTAATCAGAGGTTCCCAGTTTAGTTTTGTGATTCAGGTTCCAGACTTTTAGTGTTAGTTGGCATTTGGACAGTGTACAACTTACACTGAATACCAAAAGCCACTAAGGCTTGCCATTTTGATACCCATTATCATGAAAGTCCACTCAGCCACTGACTACTATCTGGCCCTTTGTATTGTTATTCATAAATTTCATTATCAGCCCTCTGAATGGTAGCAGCCCTGTGTTTCAGTAGATAGACGAGGCCTGGCTTGTAGGAAAGAGAGACTGATGTCGACATAATACTGGCCATCCTGCAGCTGTCACTGTGATGAGGCGCAAAACTGACACTGCGGCTGTGCTGATCTCATCGGCATGCAGCAGCAGCAGCAGCAGCAGCAGCCAGGCAGTCGGTTCAGACTCAATACAGACAAAGGGCCTATCAGTCAAAAATAACAGCAAGCGATGCGCACGTTTACCTTTTGATACCCCAAATACTGACCTTGACTGTGGACTGTTTGAACAGCTTCATTCACACTAGAGGTAAAACAGGGAGAGAGGGAGGTTTGGGATCCCAGTTATTTTTTGCACCATGCGGTATCTTTCCGTCATCAGCCCTGAAACTGTGGAGTGCTATAGCACCTTTCAGCAGGTTTCCACAAGCCTTCACACCTGTCTCTTCCTGCCAGGAGCCCAGAAATAGTGCACTGCAGCAGTGCGCTTCTCTTAGGGGTGGGCAGCCGTGTGACCTCAGAAGCTATAGTACCTACGGAGATGCCTGAGCAAAAATAGCAGAGCCGTCATCTTCTCCTAGTACTGTAGATCAGGCCGTGTGGGGGGGGCTTCCCCTGAATTTCATTAATCTTGGAGCGTCTGCAGTTATCTATCACGCAGGATTACATAACGGAGAATCAGATTAAAGGGCTGAGTCTTCCCAGAAGGTGTGGGTGCGGACGAAGCTGATGTATCTTGGTGGTTTAGAAGTGGCAGGTATTCGTAATGGTCTAGTTAAAGAACAGGTCTCCCTTCTCCTGGGGATGCTGCTGATGCAGTGCTCAGCAACCACGGGGAGGGTGGAGGACTGTGGGTGGATAGAATTGAGTTAAGGATGAAGAGACGCAGAAGGAGAGAGGAGGAGGAGGAGGAGGAGGAGGAGGAGAACCAGAAGAAGATCACATTTTTGTGTCATTTCTGCTGCTGAGGATTGTTTTCCAGTAGCCTAAACCTAAAGTCTCAGCTCATTAGGTTGCTTATTTCCATTAGGAGCACACAAGGGAAGATATGGGCTGCGTGTGGAGTGTGCATGTATTATGTTCAAACACATTAAACCTTGGTGGCAGGGGAAAAATCAATTGCTGAAAAGTTAGAATGGATCGGAGGTGTAAAAGGTTATGACACTCCAAATTTCTATGAGGCTCTAATGTTGAATAATAATGCATACTGTACATGCTCTGCATGCAGGATCTTTTCCATTAAATGCGTTCAAGAGGCCTCTGGTAAATGAAATAGATAAATCAGGACACATAACCATCTCAAGCACAGCATTTTTCACTCACTCAATGGCCATTTATTGCAATTTAGTTGCAATTTTCCTCATTTCCAATAATTCGCTTCAGGTGGAAAGATGCTAATATGTTCAGTTATTGAAATTAGTGCAGACTAAGTCTAGCGTCAGCCACATTCTGACTGTGTGAGGCATTGGAATTTGACATATCTGTCACAAAAAGTGGAGAGCTGATGTCTGCATCATTCCCATGGATGATTACTCCAAGGTCTTAACTGTACTTGCATGAGAGCTGCCTGCTTGGACAACCTCCACTGCAGAGCTGCAGAAGTTATTAAATCACTTTATTCGGTACAGCAGATATGTGCCTCCATTTAACTGACTGGATTCTGACACTTCCAGAAGGGAGAGTTCTCCTTGTCTTATAGAGACGGCTTGTCAGCATTTGAAAGAATTCAATCTGTGGTTTGGATGCAAGTCTGAAGGAGCTGTCTTGATCTTTCGTGGTAAATCTGTGGAAAAAAGGGAGTTTGGATGGATATCAGCTAATATAAATTCCAAATAGGTTTTATATATTCCCTCCAGATTGGAAACACAATACTTGTCTCTTCACATGATATGTCACAAGCTTTTAACCCCTCATGTTTGATCAAACTAACAAAACAGCTCCATTCATTGTGTAGATTTTGTTTTGCTGATTTGGCGTGATTCGAATACGTCTTTCTTTTGGAGGGAGGATTTGATAGCCAGGACTTCTTTCTAACGTTTTTACATGATTTTGTTCCACCTAGCCAGTGTCAAAACCTGACAAAGACTCTGCAGTAAAATATCAGGCTCAGAAACTGTGTATTCAGCACTCTGTGGTGCCCTGCAGAGAATTAGATCGTCTGATCAGCACTTCTGATCCCCTCACATTTAACTTTAAAGGATCAGTGTGTAGGATTTGAGGGAGTCTATTAGCAGATATAGTGTTCGGTTTTATGTCTTCACTATTGCAGGTTAAAATGAGCCCATCATATCGCTACAGGAGCCCAGGATGGACAAACTAAGCACTGACTGTGGAGGAGATTTTTTTTCATGTTTTTAGTCCTGAAGTCGCTACCATCATAGGTTTTCCTGTACGCTTGAAAAACAGCATGTACTGGTAGCAATCTGCAGTCTCATCAGTAAATGCCATTACACGTTGGTCATTTATTGTTGACTAAAAATAACCTTGATGAGTTCATGCCTGTTACCACGCTGCTTATTAGTATGCTACTGCTTTTATAACTTCCATTTAGTCTATTTTTCGACATGTTACTCATCATAACAAAGCCCCCCAGTAACGCATGTCTCTGGAAAGTTGTATTGCAGCAAATACTAGTTAGGCCCCATTACTCGATGTCCCCACATCCAGTTTAATGAATCTGGTTTTGTGGTTCATCTTGACCCGGTGCTCATGTCCACATTCTACCAGACTGAATGAAGCAAAGAACATTATGAAATGTTTCCTCCTCCGATGTTCCTGGCGGGGACAGGATGATATATCATTATGTTAAGGGTGCCTTAAAATGCCACAAGGAGGCTGTAATGTAGCAGCTCCAAGATTGACTTTGACAAATAGAGCTGTCATGAAACTTTACCAATTGGGATACAGATGTTTGAGGCTGGCCTCTCCAGCCTCGGCATCTCAGTCATGCAGCCTCTGTAGACGACGACTGAGCTGGAAGTAAGCCTCTGTGTCTGGATGTCTGACAGAGGACATGTTCTCATCCAGAATACTGATGGCCTGTCATTTCTGATAGAGATTCACAACATTTGCTATAAGTGATTTTCAGGTTATTCAATTTCACGCTAAGGTCCCACTTCTGGAGAGATTACAGACCTGTGGAAGCTGCAGGGTGGGGAATCTTTATCTGTCAGTTAGGTGCTGTCAGTTTGGAGGTATTATAGATGAATGTATTTGGGCAAACATAGAGTATTTAGTATGTTTAGCTTATCTCTGTCTGTGATGTATGATAGGAACCATGTTACCACACTGTGCCCCATTTCACTTGAACTGGAACTGAGATTTTTCATGGGCTGAACATTTGAGGTTTGCATCAGTCACAGATATGCCAGTTAAATGAGCAGAAGAACAATTAACCCTGCATTGAATACAGAATCGACGGAGCATCGCTGTCCTGGAGCCATTATTTGTTGAAAACTGATTGCGTAACTATTTCTAGTAAGCCAACAGCACCACAGGAACCGTGAATCTTCTCACACAGAGTTTTCATTTTGTGAAACCTGCTATTCTGAACTCCGTCAGCTTGATAGAAACAAATAAATATTCGTGTTAGATGTGTCAGCAGCTGCTCCTTTTGGTTGCGTGTTATTAGCGTTGATGGGGGGGGGGGGCAGTTGTAGGAATGATGGTATTCCTGCTGACTTCTTTGTAAAAACGGTGTTGTCAGCTTCATAACGAAGCTCCCAGCTTATTGTCTCAGCATGCATGGGCGGCACAGGAACGGAGACAAAAGGCGTGGGAAATTACATGGGAGCTTGTGCCCAAATGTGTCGCTATTCTTGGCCCTCTTTTTGGAACAGCACGGAAAGAAAAACCTTGAAGGGAGTGAAAAGAAGAAAACTGAGCAGAATTAGACAATATGCTGCAGATTTGACTTCATCTACAGAAGTGATGCAGAGAAAACATGATTGTAATGGCTTCTGCTATCAGTAGCATCTCAAGAGCATTATTACTACCTCGGGAAGAAGAGAAAGGGTATTTTAATGTCAGAACTGAAGTAAAGATAGCTTAGTGGTTTGGGTTACCTGACTCTGTTGTAGATAGATGACATCCGTGTGTGGTCGACTGATGCTGTGACTGACAGTTTCATTTATTTGAACAACTGCAGGATGGTGGCGAGATGCAAGAATGCACCTGAAAGCCAGATGGTGCATGACAAATTACATGTTGCTGTTGGAAGAAGGGAACTAGAGGATGATTCACTTAATATGATTGCTTGAAGGCTACAAACATTGGTAAAGTTTTTGAAGTACACTGCTGTTTAAAAGTTTGGGGTCACTTAGAAATGTCCTTGTTTTTGAAAGAAATGCAGTTTTTTTCAATAAAGATAACATTAAATTAATCAGAAATACAGTCTAGACATTGTTAATGTGGTAAATGACTAATCTAACTGGAAATGACTGATTTTTAATGGAATATCTCCATAGGGGTACAGAGGAACATTTCCAGCAACCATCACTCCTGTGTTCTAATGCTACATTGTGTTAGCTAATGGTGTTGAAAGGCTAATTGATGATCAGAAAAGTCTTGTGCAATTATGTTAGCACATGAATAAAAGTGTGAATTTTTTGTCTGGGTGACCCCAAACTTTTGAACGTTAGTGTATGTAAAGCAGCATGTAGTTCCACTCGAAGTTTGAAAACTCTTCTCCTACAACAAAAAATAGCCGGATTAAAGAGATGTCTTTCAGTTCAAATCACATCTCACACACTGTGCTCGGCCTCTGACCTGCTTTAATTAACAGTCGTCTGCTGCTTCACAGAGATGTCAACTAATTCTAGCACACGATAGCGATCACCGGTCATTATTTTCAGTAGATTTATTCACTCAAGACAAGCACATCTCATTCCTGCTCCCTGAAGCAGAGGATTGTCTTTATGTAACAATACCTAAAATCGTGCTGGTATGCCTACTACTTGCACATTACAATAAATACTACACAATCCAATACCACATCAAAGCTATTGCATAAAAGTGGATTTGAAGTTTTAAAAGATGACACCAGAAGTAAGCGGGGGTTTGCAAACTAATGTGTAGAGGAGGAGGAGGACTGGGAGCCTCCAACCCACACAAACCTGCCTGTAAAAACTGTGCATCTCTCTGCAGCTTCCTCCTACGTTCTCTCGGTGGTCATTTTGTCATCTTCTACAAACCAGTATGCTGCCTCTGTGTTTCCCTGCCCATTCCCAGTTCTTGAAAATTCGGACTGACCTTTTCTGTGTTCAGTTATTCCATTCTCTCCAGCCAAGTCTGCAAACCTCACCCACGGCCTTCTGCACCTTGAATTTCTTCATGTGACACATCATAGTAATATACTGGCTGGCAGGGTGGCTGTGATGGAAGCAGAAGTCAAAAAGTCAAGTTTCCTGCCTATTCATCCACCCATGCATGTACAGTACACTCGCAGGGACAAACGCACGCACAGCAAGCAAACGCTAATCCTTGCCGCCGTGTGTTTGGTATTATTTTCTGTCAAAGGAAACAGGAAAATTAGCAGTGAGCTTCTTGGATGTCAAACATTTTAATAAGAGCCCTTCATGCTGCTTATACGGCTTAGGTTATGCAACTAATACACGCTCTGTCACTGTCTCTCTCCCATTCAATTTCTTGCATTCTCTGTGTTTCTCTCACACATGCTATACAAATGCGCAGGCTCTCTCTCTCGAAACCTGAATTTTAGAGACAGAAGCGTCTGGAATTTTTTCACAGCCTCCCACAGACGTCCTCGAACCTATCATTTTCTCTGCAGTGGAGCAATGGTGACGTATGCTCGTCGCTAGTGCAGCTGAATTTTAAAAAGCTCTACGCCCACGCTCAATACCACTACTGCAAGCATAATTATCATAAACTTTCCTTGCTGTCTGTAGCCCTTCTCTGTGTGTCTGTGTATGATTCTTCTGACTTGTTCATTTGCAGACATTAATGCTGTGCAGAAAGGGGAGGGTGGAAGGCTGCGGTAGATGTGTGTCTTTTTGAAAATTGGCCGGTCGTTGTGTGATAATCGGTGCTGTGTAATCACCTGGGTGTGGGGGAATCAAAAGCACGTGTTTGCATATTTCCACTCCATTCTTGAGTGTGCTAGTACATTTCCTCTTGCATGCACAGATGCACAGATTGGCTTCTGTCTCACCCAAAGTGTTTGTTTACATTTTGTCTATGACCCATTCTTATTGTGGCATTTGGGAATAAATACTGCTGTACATTATTTTGGGAGAAAGACATTATTTCTACTATAACAAGCATTCTCATGTGAGTTTCCTTCTTAAAATATTTTCTAGATGTTTTTGGGGGGATCTGTGTTGGTAGTTTTTGGGGGGAGCCACAGCTACTGTTAATTGTGCCACAGAGAGCTGAATAGTCACACCCAGGAAAACAGCAGTGTTCCAGAAAAACTCCCCCATGGCTGCAGACACTTCGAGTTCACAGCGATAGTTTATTCACACTTTCGTTCCTTAAAGAAAAAAGTGACAGACTTTTCATCTATTTTTGCCGTAGCTGGGTTGCTACTGTGGCATAATCAGGAAGGAAATACCTGGGTGTTATGAAACTCCTTGATGTGATAAATTAAATAAATGTGGAACCGTAACCATGCACTGAAGGAACCTTGGCAATAACAGTCGTACTATAATTAGAAAGGATTTTTTCAGACAGTTTGAATCATCCATTTTCCTGCTGTTTTAGAGAAGTACTCTGCGACTGTAGCACAATTCAAGTAATTTGTCTGCTCTGCATATATGCTATACATTACCGCACTGATAGGAGATCATAAGACTCGACTAGCTGATGGCAATTACTGTTCCTCTGAAACTCATGAATAGGAAGAGGAGTAAATACTTTAAAATGCATGAAAATTATTGTAATGTTATTAGAGCTGCAAAAAATGTATAAATTAGGACATTCATAGCATCATTAGAGCTAATTATTATTAATTAATTATTAGACTAATTGTCAGCTATTTAATCATTAATCATTTTTTTCAGTTTTAGTTTTTTTTAAATCGTGAAAAACATTTTAAAAAGCTCTCTGATTCCCACATTTTTTATGCAAATATTTTCAGGTTTCTTTACTTTCACAGTCAACTGAATATCTTTTGTTTGTGGACAAAAAAAAAAACAAAGCACAATTGAGGACGTCAACTTGGGCTTTGGGAACTACTGATCGACAGATTTTTCTGACATTTTTGATATTTTATACTCTAAATAAGTAACTGGTTAATCAAACAAGATTCAGCACATTAATCTGCAATGAAAATAATCCCAAGATGCAGCCCTAGGCATCAGAAACCAGCTTGATTTTGTGCATCCTAATATATTTGATTCGAAACTTTCTTCAGATGCTTTAATGAGCAGTTTCCAAGGAAACTGCAACAACCGATCTTGTCACATTCTATTTCTATTTATTCACAAATAAGCAATTTACAGCATAAATGCTAATGTTAAAGTTCAGCATATTTAAATGCAGAAATGCAGCTAATAGGCTGGTCTGGTTGTGGTTAAAATTTCCTTTACATAAGCCTGCATATATGCATGTCAAATGATCATGGTGTTAATGTTAGCTGGAGATCTATGTGTGCCAAAAAAATGAGGAATACAGTGAGAGTGCTATGGGCATTTTATTTATTCTTTCCTATATTAAGTTAAATTAAGTCTTATCATATTTCCTTTCTTTGTCCAAAAAGCACAGCCACACTTGCAAGCCTTTTGTGCTAGCAACTGGCTAAAATCCAAAAGATGGCATCAGGAGTAATCTGTTATGATTAAAGCCTCGGGCAGAATCTCATATAGGGTCAATTAGCAATTCATATCTCATGCGCCTGGTCTGTGATGACGCTAATCACACTTGCTGACTCTGTCCGATGAAGTCAGACGTGTCCTCAATCAAGGAGTATTTCTGATAGCTGTGAATAATTTCATGCAGTTTCTCCATGTTGCAGCCCAACGCTTCATTCACGTGTTCACACAGGGCTGTATTTGAAGCATGACATCAATACCTATGAAAAGTCAGGAGCATTTTTGTCCTCATTAAACCTTTTGAGTCACTGTGGCAGGCTTTGACCCTGATTTGTCATTCAGTGCTCTCCTCAGGAAAATGGAGATGAGAAAAGCCTGCTTATGCTCTGAGGAAGTAGAAACCCCCAGAGGTTTGGTGTTTGTCCGTGACACCGGAGGATGCTGGATGCTCGACATTTGTGACTTGTGCTGCTGTTGTGTCTGCGTGAATGAGATCAGCAGCACCGTGTTGGCAACAAAAGGAGGCAGCGTTCGACTACCACCATGTACCTGCCTCATGCGGATTATCCTAAGTCAGGGAGCCTGTTTCATTCACTGCTCCTGCCATTCCTGCTTGCTAGAGGAAGCAAACCATCTTCATGAAAGAGCGTACATATGTGCATGGCTGTCTTCCTCGCACTGACTCATGCTGTAATACTGACGTGGAGTTACTAAGCTGTACTCGTGTGGTTTGGATGCATCATGCAATCTGCTAGACAACACCAGCGTTTGTCGCACATAATGTCGGGCTCCTTATATAAACACGTCAGTGTCTGTCAGTTCTGCTGTTCAGACTTACTTCTGCTGTGGTTTCTCCTAATAGATATTCAGAAATTGTCACCACTCCTGAAATTGCTTAAGCCCTGAAGGTAATTGATGTTGCTGTGGAAACCATCCTCAGTTTAGCCTCTTACTAACCCCAGGCTTACAGCAGGTGACTGCAGCACAGACACCACTGAATTTTGAAAGTTATCCCAAACTTTTTGCTTTACAAAATTCATAATGTAGCATTAATGCAACTTATACAATCTTATAATCAGTGACGTGACTGCCCCCCTCAGGAAGTGTAGTATATTATGCCAAATTATGTTTTTGAAAATGCAAGCGCTGTTACATAAGCTTTAAATATATTTAATTGAGAAGTGAAGGGAAAAAGTGCGACAATCTAATTAGGGATTCTAATGAGTTTGTCCAATAAAGCTATAATTTGATACACTGATATCTGCACAGGATTGAATAGATTGTAGATATACTGTGTGTATGTGTGGTATATTGTAACACAGTGTTTCTAAAATGCTGCAGTAGAAGAGGCATTTCAGCATATTTTTAAATTACTGACAAAGAAAAATCCCATATAGAGGTGACAGCGTTAACAGACATGATGATAAATTTGTGCCAAAAGTGCCAAGAAAGCCTTTGTGCTGCAAAGAACTTTGGATGTAGCTTGAAGGAAAGTGCAGGAAAAAGTCAGGTCAGAGCCATGTGGGCAAAACAACAACAGTAAGCTCATGTTTGTCACAGTGACGCACACAGATGAGATAAATGGCCAACACACACAGCAGGGCATCAGCTCACAATCAGGCAGATGTGTGCACACACAGATACGGAGGCGGAGGGGAACCTGAAAACATGCTATTCCAGTTTTTCTGAGAACACTCCCGCCCGCCATCAAGATATGGTTACAAGAGGGAGAAACATGTAGCTGTGGGACAGAGGAGGAGAGAGGGGCACACAAGAGAAGCACTGTTACCAGGTCAGCACTTTGAAATCCCAGGATTTACCACAGCACAGGTTTCCTCTGGACCAGACCGCAACAAAGACAACAGGATAGTGGATTAACTTTAATCCTATCAGTGTTTCTTATGTAGGACCCTGCTAACCAACACCTGCATTACCAGTTACCAGGAGGAAGCGCCTCTAAGTGAACCATAACACATGGCCTCTATGGGTCAGTAGCTCAGGCTGTCCAGTAACCGCTCAGACTTCTCTTAGTAACCGCATTATCAGGTCCGCGTGGAAGGCACATCACAACCACAGCATGATGCAAATGACAAAAGAGATTTCTTTGTTGTAGCCGTGCTGGACAAAAGCAACAGAGGACTAACATGCTGGAGCTGAGAATTGAGCTGCAAGGAGATTTTCGCTGCAATAGCTGAAAGAAACAAAAGAAGACGAAGCCCTTGAGGGGAGGAATGAAAAGATGACCGTCGTAAAATGACACACAGATTGAAGCACCACAATGTTTTCTATTTCTAATGGTTTATAGAGAGTCATGGCGAAGCCACTGTGAGCTTACAGGTAGAACATGTTGCTGTGCTTCGGGAACCGCAGGCGAACTCGACACCACCAGATCCAGTGGAGCGACAAGGACGCTTTGCTTGAGGATGAGAACCAGATCATTCCAAACCCCTGCTTCCTAGACGCAGGTAAAGAAAGGACAGCACAGTGAGCTCTGATAGGTTCACATGTGATCTAGGATTACTGTATGAGTAATACTATTATGTAAGAGTCTCAAGATTTACCTAATGGTGTGTGTATGCTTGTGGTTACAGTACGTGCTGAAAAGTTTCTTGGCACAATACGTAAAATGTTTTTGATTGTTATCATTTTAACTCCGCTGAGTGTGCTGATTAGAAGACAAAGGAAAAAATGCACTAAGATACACCTTCGGTATCAGGAATTTACTCACACTTACTTATAGACGGAACAAGGCAGCAAAGGCCTTTATTTGAATGAGCTAATGCTGTCTTGGAGCATGTTTTTTTTGTCTAACTCAGGAAATGATCATTGTTTCAGCTATTGCAAGGCTTTAGGGTGTTATAAAAAAAAAAAGTTTTTAACATCAGCTGCTAGTGAGATTCAGGTTTGGGCCTAAATGCTGCTGCACTTTCCAGCTCCTGGTTACACTGGATTTCCCATGGTGTTACAGTCATGATTATACTGGATTTGCCGCAGTGTTGCACTAACAGAAAGGCCACTCACTGTTGCCATTTTGTTCCATGTATTTTTCTGCCAAAATCCCACATAAGCAGTCATGCTAAACTCCCACCATGCACCTGTGAGTTTGTATGTAATATATGAAATATTGTAACAACAGATTACAATTTAGAATCCAACAATAAAGACATTTGTTTTGATCTTGTGATGAAACAACATCACAAAGGCTAATTATACCTCTGTACTGTAAATAGCTGCCTAATATACACCATTGCATCTTCAATGAGCACTATTTGCCCCAGCTTTCTGTACTACACAGATTTCCTCTAATTGACCACAAAGGGGCAGTGTTCCAGCCCTATCCATATTGTAGCGAGAGTGCTGCAGAGATGTGCAGGTAAAATCTGGCATGATTCAGTGGTGCTTTTTGTATTACGCAGCCCTGTATATGAGCTGTTCACTGATGCATCATAGAGCACCACACCTGTGGAAAAATAGGAAATGGAATTGAAAATGTAAAGGCTCTTGGGGTCTTTCCATTCTTAACATTCAATATGATGGTGCTATTCTCGGTAGGTCAGTGTGCTCTTTTCCTCAATGAAGTTAGGTGCTGAACAGCCTTCACAGTGAATGTGTAATTATGTTGAGACGTGCATCTCGACATAATGACCAATGTACCGTTTTCTGACGCAGTAACCACCAGCGCTTTAAAAAGAATACAATTTCCTCCCCATAAATAGCTGTCAGCCAATCTTGGAATTAAGCTTAAGCTCTCCCACTGAGTGTAGGCTGTAGTGGGAGCTACTGGAAGCGTGGTGTGTGGTTGTGTGGATACTCCATGTTACAAACACAGGTTATGCTGCTTTGGTGTTCTCATGGGTCCTGGAATGAGAGGCATTCGTTTTTTTTAAATGTTGAAATCTTTAATTATCAAAGTTATGAGAGATTCCTTATCTGTGTGCACAGTTTGATTGGGGATAGAGCAGTAAAACTGCAAAACTGGGAAATCAAAAAAGTATCTTACACTTTACTCCCTCCAGTAAACATGAGAATGTATCTCTATTTTTGTGTTTTGCTCTTGGTCATAAGAACACAAAGTGTCCATTCATGGCTGTTTGTTGTGGATTACAATCTTTGTTGATTATAGAAGTGTCTAATCAACTCAGTCTTCTCTTTATCTCTTGTTCACTTTGTCTGTTTATGTCTTTGGGGGCTATGAGCCGCTCTGGAGAAATCAGGAGGGCGTGTTTAATGCCCCTGGGATCCACTCCTTGTTTTCCATGTGTCCCGGGGGTTGGAAGGCAGCTGAAAGTTCAAACAGAGACACACTCCCTCATGCTCTGCATGGCAAGAGCTCAGAGATTAAGGGGTTTGTCTGCACCGCCAACAACAAGGATTGCTCACAGTTCGTAACTTGCCAAAGAGGAAGGATGATTCAGTTTTTTTTTTTAGGTGTAACTTTTGTTTCTGTTGCAGATATGGCTTTGTGGCAAAATAAGCAATGGAGAACCTGTTTTTCTTTTGTACTTTTGCTTGTACAGGACAGGTAGAACCGTGTGGGGCAAAAGCAGCTACCATCCTGTGTGAGTCTGCAGTATCAAGGAGCCAAAGGATGCAGGTGGCAGCGAGGCTTTGCACTAACTTGTTTGAAGTTTTTTCCCATGTCAAAGGTGAAGGATTATGTCTGGCATAGGAATTTAGTCTTCAAGAGATGGACTTCATGAGCTGAATCTCAACTCTTGGGCAGAATGTGAACCGTGGCCTGTGTTACACACTAGTTTTGGTGTGGGAATGAGAGTGTATGTGTGAATCAGTTTGAGTGAATTGAGATGCTATTCCTTAGCAGTGGGACCGTGGATGCGACCCCAAGGACTACAAGTATTGGGCAACAGCAGCAGGGGATGACTGTCTACCACATATCTGTAATACTGAAAGAAACACAAGAAGATGCAGCAGTGTCAGAGCTGGGATTGGGCCGAGTCACCCACACCCTGGTGGAGAATTGCCAGCCAAAAGAAGAGATAATGAGTGTAGTGCCAATGGAAAAGAGCCCCAGGCTGGGCAGGGCACGACAGGAGCTCGACAGGTGGCCCTCCCTGAGCTTTACAGGTAGAGGTGGGAGGCACAGAGAGGAGGTAGTTTTGGAGGAGAATGAGGAGGAGCTGGAGGAGGTGGAGGGAAAAATGAAGACTGACGGGTTTTTGAATCCAGGAAACTCCTCACAACACACCAGAGACGTGGCAGAGCTAACAGCTCAGATAGACACTCGGAGGGAATACGTAAAGAGCTCAACAATATGCTCTGGCAGCGTCCATTCTAAGGGACTTGTTCTTGGGGATCATGGTACCGTTACAGGACACAGCTCTCTGCCGCGGGCCGTGCTACGATGGCCACGTCAGGATGAAGCCCTGCTCGGCAGGAGGACGATGAGCATGTATGGCGACCCAGTCAAGCAACAAAGAGATTGGCAGCCTGAACCGGAAAGACCGCTGCGGAGGCCCAGGAGTGTTTGCATGCTGGCAGGCCCAGGCCAAGTCCTGTCAGAGCCACAGACCCAGCAACTCTGTAAAAGGGCAGGCATCTTAGAAAATAACCAGCAGTACCGAAGCAGGAAGGCTGAGTTGAGGGCAGTGGATGGCCTCAATCCTGTCGTTGCTCTGCGGCCATCTGCCCCTTCAGAGGTGACCCTCAGGGGCCGTCAGAGGAGCTGGAAGCCCAGGCCTGTCAGTATGACAGTACTGGAGCTAAGAAAGAGGGGCTCTGATGACGAATTAGACAGCCAGAGGAGCTGCAACCACACAGGCAGCGATGGAGGATTTCTTAAAGGAGGCTTCCGTTGGAGGCTGTTTGGCAAAGATAAGAACAAGGAGAAGGAGGATGTCAAAGATGCTGCATCTTCTCCAAAATCCAACAAATCTGATGCTTCAAAGAGTACATTGAGCTCCTTAAGGCGGAGCTTCAGTCTGCGAATCAGGAGGACTCGACCTCGTGATAAAATTAATACAGGGTTTGAGGGGGAATCAAAAGAGCGTTCTCGGACTAAAAGTACTGCTGAGGACGCAGCGATGACACCACGGCCTTTCTCGTACCTCACAGGAAGAACACTTCCACCTTCCAGTGAGCAGACAGAGGATGGGGGCATGGAGTACATTCAGTACCACAGCAGGGGAAAGGTCAAGGTGATGGAGGTTCCCCTCTGTCCAACCAAACTGTCTTCCAAACCAGTTCAGGAAGAACCAAGCATATGGCAGCTCATAGCCAACCGTTTCAGGAGGAAAGAACAGTCATACATTGGCAAATGTGAACATTCCCAGAGCACAGACACCAGCCAACATCCCCAGGCTGGGAATCATAAGTCACAGCCAGTCACCATAGAGACTCTGGCAGGCAATGACTCCCACAAAGGTCAAGGTAAGACCTGCAAGATTGCTGAATTTATTTCTCAGCTTAGTTCTCCATTTATAGCCCCTCGTTCACTGCACAATGAGTTACAGCCCAGCAGAAACACGGAAGTCTACTTTTTTCTTTTTTCTTTTTTTAGGATTACAGGCAAATGAAAAACATGTGGGGAATTGTGAGTTTGGATGGAACTCAAAAACGCCTGGTTCCAGAGAGTCCTTTTGGAATTTCTATTTTAGGTTCTTTATTTCGCCAGTGTTTTTCATGTGTGAACCTCCTGTTTGTATGCACTTA
This sequence comes from Amphiprion ocellaris, assembly GCF_022539595.1. Lineage (NCBI taxonomy): Eukaryota > Metazoa > Chordata > Actinopteri > Pomacentridae > Amphiprion > Amphiprion ocellaris. The sequence continues at coordinate 19,991,413 of NC_072775.1, forward strand.
CACAGCAATTACTTTGCCTTGTATAAGGTTTTTGAAGTTCAGTCAATGAGTAGGTAAGTACAGTAAACGGAAATCACCAGTGACTGATAAGAACACATTGTAAAGGCTTGTTTTAAAAGTGGGGCAGCTGTGGTATAACGGTCCCAGTGCTGTCTGTGTGTTACCCGGACTCAGGACATGAGAGTCTTGATAATGCTGTCTGTTGGCCTCACATAGAGGCAGCTTAAAGAAGCAGCATTAAAGCAGTTAGTGGCTGTAACGGGGATGCGTTTGGCAGTCTCGCAGGGCTAAATTAAGAGGGCTTACATGCTATAATGATGGGGAGAGGAGAAAACGACTTAAGCACTGTGTTTAAAGGTTAACTCTGTCAGTGGAGTGTGTTTGTCCAGTTGCCTGGAAGAGCAGGCAGAGAGAGGCAAATATTTGTAACTATCTGAATTAATGGCTGTGATTTGCTGTGTTTTCTATGTTAAAAACTCCAATTTCACACCTTCTCTGGAAGAACTAATTGGTTGTCTGTGACAACTTAATGACCTCTACAAGTGTCAGGTCGCGCATATCCTGTATTGTTTCTCATTAGGCCGATCTTTGGACAAGAAAAGGAGATATTTTATTTTTAACATAAAGCAGTCCGAGGTCAACTTTGTTGATCTGCTGTTTGTATTCTCATATGACATGTTACCAAGGATACCTGTTCTTTTGTGGCGTGGAGTGTCAAATGATATTTTTCCATTTATTCCACGGCAGTCAGTCAGTCAGGCATTAGGAATGTAGGTGTGCCGATCAGCCTGACTAAAGTTAGGTGTTCAATGCCCTGGGCGGGACTCTGTGCCTGTTGCTACCTGCCTAAGTGTTTGTTCTTAAATTAAATCCAGAAGGCTGAAGCCCAATGCTCCTCAAACTGAACACACACACACACACACACACATATGCGCACACTCAAGTTGTGCTCAAGTGTGTGTGGGTGAGGTTTGGGGGAAGGGACTTTTAACTGGGTGAGGAGTTTGAGGTGTCCCCACCCCCACCTGTGGATGAACAAAGCCACTCTGTGGTGCCTGTGGATCCAGGAGTGATCAGTGAAGCGTGTGCTGACATGGGGGCTCTCTGGGGGTCTTTGGGTTGGATAAGCAGTGGCTGGTCATGAGGCGTAGATGGTCAGAGGCGCACATATGTAGTCAAGGTTGAAATACCAGGGAATGGATTGTAGATAGAACCTTGTAATAAGATTTATAGCAGGTCAGTGCGCATAGCAGACAGAAAAACACTCAAGTGATGCGTATTTATTCAGACGCACCTTGACTTGCTATTTATAATTTGAAGAAACTACCCCACGTGTGCGCATTCTATGCTCGTTTATCTTGAATCTGACATAAAAGTTATTCATGAGGATGGAATTCCCTTCACTTCTTTTGCTCATGTCTCATTCAACATCGCTCCCTGCAAATTCTTGCCAACTGTATTTCCTGCAGTTGAAATCTGTCTGCCAGCTCCAAAACCTGCGTATTGAAAAATTATTTCGAAGATGCATTTGTTTTTGTTTTTTTGTCTGCATTTGTTGTCATTGTTTAACTCCACAAAAGGGGTGTCAACATTATATGAGATTGATGCATATTTTAGTCTTGCAGCCAAATATTTTAAAGATGCATTTGTTTATGTCGTTTATACCAGCGGGGGTGGGTGAGCTTAACTCCCAGCAGGTAGTTATGTTCAAGACAAATAGACACTTTCCAGGAAAGTTGTACAAACAGTAACATTGTGATAATGCCGTCTCACCTGCAGCAGGACGCATGGGGAGACTGCAAGATATTGAAAAATCTGAGTCATACGCAGTCTAGGCAGGAGCACAGGGAAATCTGTTAATAACCAAATATTACTTATATTTGAGCATCTGCCACTGCAAATCTCAGCTCGAGTACATTTTGTCCTTCAGGAAACCGTTCCACCAACAATCTAGAAACTGTTAGGCTCAGCAATTTGTAGATCTTTCATAACGTATGTGTTTGATTCATGTCTAATTGTTTCCATCGGTTTGTTTTCTTGCTGTCTTCTGTAGCAACAAAGATCACCTCTGACACATTTCTGTCTTGACAAATTGAGTCAGTCGGCCTGGACGTTCTGCTGCAAGACTTTTAGAAACCCCACTTTGTAATTCTCATGTTAAATGAGAATCCTGTTTGAACCAAGGTGTCCAATTTATTTTCAGGGAAGTGATCAATGCCTCTCTGCAGACAGCACAGAGCTTTAAGAGCTCTAAGTAGGGAAGGTCGTCCAGACCGCATTAGACTGGCGGGACGTAAAGATTTTTACCTTGTTCTCTGCTGATTGTCTTTGTCACTTACCCTTTTTGGCAGAAATAACGGGCTGTTGTTTTGGAGCTCAGCAGAACAGACATAAGAGCTCTTACTGGGTTCTGTGTTGATGTTTGCTAGAGAGCCACACAAAAAACGGAGATACTACTGAGCTATTTTGTCAAGACATGCATGATAAAAGCAGCCAGACGGGGAATGTCGGTCGGTCATGAGGTTGGCAAATCTTCGAAGTAGAAATACTAATTGCTAGCTAAATTTTCACTCTGTAATTTATGACAGTGGAAAATCATGGTTGGAAAGTCAGTCAGAGCTACAGAGGAAGTTTCGACCTCAAGGTTGTCCTCTTTCATTCCCAAAACCGCTGCAGATCCACTGCAATGTATGCATATGTACCATACTCACATGGTCAAGCAAGCATATGCACAGACTTGCTGCTCACTTTGCATTTTCCATGCTCATGAAATGAAATAAGTCGATTGTGCTTCACTGCACTGAGACTGAATGGCCATTTTTATCTGAGTAGACAAGAGCAGTGAAGTGTAAAACCTGACAAACAAGCTGGCAACACAGTTTCCCCCCCTCACAGAGACAAAAACACTGGTGTCCTCTGTTAGCATAATGCTGAGGCTCTCTGCTTCCATAGGCATTCTAGGACACACTAATGTGGGGATGGCGATATTTAAAGAATGACGTAACTCAGAGCACATGGATTCAATTAGGGCAATTTCTTTTAGCGAGGGACCAAACTGGTTGCTCTGTACCTCTCCCAACATTGCAAAAGTCAGACGTTTTTCTCCAACTTACTATTTGTTTGGTGTGCTGGTGAGAGGAAGTATATGGGAGGAGTTCCTGAAAAGATTTTTAATGTCATGAGAAATGCATTTGTATTGGGTCCTATCCATTTTTTGAAGCTCCTGAATTTCTCTTGCTCTCTTTGTTTTTGTGTTTTTATGTTCTTGAAAACATAAGTGGTGTTACAGCCAACAATAAGGAAATGTGCTGTTCCAGAAATGCAGTGCTCGTCAGCGGCCAACAACTCCATCTCTGTGTCAGCCTCAATTTTCCTGCATTTTTTTTATCTGCGAATTGGCTTTCGTTTGACTATGTTCCTCTTTGAGAATCTGATTATGTGGACTGGGCATGTGTGGGAAAAACACTGAGGTGTTTTGATATTTTGTTTATCTTTCAGTTTATTTCTCAATTCACCAATTTTGTGCTGGTGTTTGGTTACCATGGCAAATGACTGGCACCTTACACTGTTTGTGTGTCTCAGTGGTGTTTGTGACTATAAGCTTTGATCAGTCCTCCAACCAACACACACACATAAGCCATATATATGCATATACACACCAGCATAACGTTAAGACCACTTGCCTCATATTGTGTTGGTCCCCTTTATGCTGCTAAAACTCCTGTGACTCAGTGGGGCATGGACACAGGACCTCTGGGGATGTCCTGTGATACTTTGATGGTGGCAGTGAATTCTGTGGGTTGCAGGGTGGGACCTACCTAGATCAGGCTAATCCTGGTACATCCCACTGATGCTCAATAAGATTTGGATCTATGGCAGGGGTGTCAAACTCATTCTAGTTCAGGGGCCACATTCAGCCCAGTTTGATCTCCCGTGGGCCGGACCAGTAAAATCACAGCATAATAGCCTATAAATAACCACAACTCCTAATGGTTCCTTTGTTTTAGTGCAAAAAAATGCATTCTGAAAATGTTCTCATTCAAGGAATTATCTTTTTATTGAACATTATGAATAACCTGAAATTTCTGAAGAAAAATAAATTCAATTTCAGCAGCATTCAGCCTCAGTTTATCATTTCCACTTTACAACTTCCAGATCACAGAATGTCTACAAAGAAACACAACATTTAGTCATCCGGAACTGAACCATATAGGATTTTGCTTTATGATCAAAACAACAAAAGTCAGACAAAAAACAACAAAAACAAAACAAAATATTACAAAAATGTGACACAAAACGACAAAAATAAGACACGAAAATGCCAAAAAATGAGACAACAAAACAAAACAAAAAAAGAGACAAAAAATGAAGACAAAAAAGTTCCAAAGCGACAAACAAATGGACAAATGACAAAAACGACAAAAGCAAGAAACAAAACAACAAAAAGTAGACTAACAACGCAAGCGAGACAAAAAAAACCCACATAACAAAAATTATACATAAAACAACGAATAAAGCAAAACACAAATTGACAGAAATAAGACAAACGAGACAAAAAGGAAACACAAGGCGACAAAAACATGGGACAAATGGCAAAAGTCAGTCAAAAAACATCACAAAAATAAGACACAAAATGACAAAAGAACAATGAGCAATCTAGTATTTTACTTAATGACCAAAACAACTTGTCATGGTGTAGAAATCATTTTAAATTTATAGTTTTACTAATTTACAATCTGCAGTTAATGTCTTCTCTGTAATTTTTACACTCTGAGGGCCGGATTGGATCCTCTGGAGGGCCGGCCAGTTTTGGCCCGCGGGCCGCATGTTTGACACCTATGATCTATGGAGTGTGGAACCCGGGTGTCGGGGTGCATCGTCCTGCTGAGGGTGGCAACTGGATGGTTGGAGGATTGCATGACTTGCAATGTTTAGCCATCTGGGGCTGGGATGCATCTTTTAGGGAGGCTCCAAGCCAAACAGGTTGAGAACCACTGGGCTGAGCGGACAGATAAGTTTATCACTACGTTGTGAAATTAACAATGACTCAACATGTCTCCCATTTAAGTCTCGCTCTCTTCTCCATGTGTCATGAGGAGTGATGTGCTTCGTTGTGTCGGTCATGGTTTTCATTTACTTTGCATTGCTAAAGTTGTGCTAACCTAGCTTGTCTGTTTATGTTAGCAATAACATCGCTGTAGTTATGCTAACCTAGCATAGCGTTAGCTAACAACTTAAAAGCCAGAAAGTAACGGCAGAAATAACATAAGTGTACAAAATATTTCAGAATACAGAACGACCGTTCATTTCTCCGTCAGCTGTGTGTTGAGGCGCATTTAAGGAGGCCCGAAAAGTTAAAATGATTATCATAAATACTATAACGCGGTACAGGCTGTAACAGCAGCTCAGTGTGTGTTGTTAAGGAGTAACATTAATGTCGGATTATTTGTGACCATTATATACTTCAAATGCAACTCTGTCAAAAAGGACAGGTTTTGACATCAGATAAAGGCGTCTCTGGTTTTTATTTTGGTTCATATGAGTCATGACTTCATATGTATGTATGTGTGTATGTATATATATATGTGTGTGTGTATACATACACACACACACATATATATATATATATGTATGTATGTATGTATGTATGTATGTATGTATGTGTGTATGTATGTATGTGTGTGTATAAACCTTCCTCTAATTTGCAGCAACAAGAAGTACAAGACAAGATGTATTTCATAACTCATTTATAGATTGACTCTTTTTTTAGAAGGTTATATAATTTCCCAGAGGTTTAATGCTTTGTTGCATGTTTTTGGACTTGAAAATTCCTCTCTCTTGTAAAGTTAAACAAATACTTAAGGACAGAGTATTGTAAAACAGTAAAATGTTGTGCCAGTAATTCATATCTTTGTTGTTGTAAGCATTAAGCGGCCAAAAAAGAAGTTATTTTATTTGCTATACATTTTTTTAATTAATTGGCCGATTAATCAGTTTTCAATTTTTTCTGCCAAATATCGGAATCAGCGTCGTCCTCAAAAAATCAAAAAATCCATATCCAATACAATACAATAACTTTATTAATCCCCGAAGGGAAATTCAATATCGGTTGGGCCCTAGTATGTGTGTGTGTGTGTGTGTGTGTGTACACACACACACACACACACTGTGTGTCTGTGTATACACACATACACATACACACACACGCAGTGTGGAGAAAATGAGGCAACAGCTTTATCTCATAGAGCTGGTTTAAACTGAGGCTGGTGGATGTCTTCGCTCATGTTCTGACATGTCAAACCCACACTAAGAGGGCTTAACAGGAGGCGTGCCGTTTAAATACTACTCTGCTCCACACAATGCTCGGTGAAAGGCCCTTCTGTTCGGGATGCACTCTCCTCACCCACAACAAGTGAGACATCCAGAGCAGCGTGGGGCTCTCTGTAAATGGAGGTCAGAAATAAGTAAACATTTTAGCTGGGGATTTTTTTTACTCTAATTCTAGTAGGCAAAGGAATTTTTGGCTCAGATCTGTTTGGCTATGAGTCATTCATGCTTTTAGCATTATTTGGAGAGAAAATAGAAACGTGCCTTATAGCAGCAATGGTTACCTGAATGTTTATGCTGTCATTCTCTTCATAGTAGCATCGCCAGGGGCACAAAGGAAAACCACTATTGATGCAGCGAACTGGCTTACAGTAATGATGGTGCATGAATGCAATAGTTGTTATGGTTTAGACATGTGGAGGGGGGGGTCACCTGGTATTACACAGCTTGTTGCCAGGGGACGAGGTGTCTACACTCCCATGTTAGCGATAACATCTTCTTGGGGGATTCAGATGCTGAGAAAACCGTGATCCATATCAGGAAGCTGGTCTTTCTTCTAATAGTTGTTATGACACATAGTTGTGTACTCCGTCTCTGTGGGAAACGAGCACAGCTTGTGGACTTGTCATTTGTGTTTTTCGTTCTCAGGGGTTGCGTTGTTCTTTATAGTGCTCTTCCCCACTGCCCTTTTTCAAAGTACTATTATCTAGTCAAAGTCTGGAAATGTCACTGGAAAACCAAACAAGCTGAATGCAGCCTGATAATAGCTGGCTTTTTAAAATAGATTAGCTAAATCCCTCTCCGAGATTGCACTATTTTGAAACCTTATATTGAAATAGCTTGCATAGATTGTCTTAACCACAGGTGTTTCACAAGTCCTTCTCTGCAGTCGTATATTTATGAACTTACAAATGTGTAAACAAAACTACAATGAACAAATTAATTTCCAGGGCTGCAACTAATTCCACCAATAATTAGCTGCCCGCTTGTTCTCTTGATTAACTGTTTGATTTGGAAAATGTCAGGAAATGCCTGTCACAGTTTCCCATAGTTGGGTTTATTCAAACTGCTTTTAATGTCAAACACAACGGTCTAGAATTAGCAGTATATTCAATTTGCCACGGGAAATAGGAAATCCAGCCAATATTCACATTTCATAGGATAATATTGGTCCCTACAAAATTATTTTAATTGTGATTTGAATATTAAAGTCATTGTTGTTAATTAATTCTAATTGTTAATTAATTATCTGTCAGTAAGTTGGTTCATTAATCATACTTCATACTGCATACGTATTGAAGTGCACAAAAAACAGTCAAAGTTTTCTTGTTAAAAGGGTATGTTTTCTGTTTACCAGTTTGCTTCTGTAAGCCTATATGGTTTTATAAATCTACACTTAACTCTACAAAACTGTGGCACAGCCACATCTGGTATTGTCTGTGCAGGAAATTCAAAAAATTAGATGGAAAAAACTAAGTGAAATAACACTGTAAAGAATGTATCACATGAATTGATCGCTGAGTAAGTCGGATTGTACCTCCACTGATTGTAGATAAGATTTGTCATATCTATATGACAAACTGGAGCAGTCGTCATAAAACTCACTGCAGACTCCACAGACAGTCTGTAAACTGCAGCTGTAATGTCAGTTCACCATCATCCAGTGGAAAAGGACTGATAATGCCGTTTTATCAGCAGCTGGCGCCAAACGGAATATAAAACAGATTACCTTTCAGTGCTGCTTGACATTCATTATTTATTTATCCATCTATTTGTCTTTTTCTTTCTAGACTCCTTCGTCAACAGCCAGGAATGGACATTGAGTCGGTCAGTGCCAGAGCTGAAAGTGGTGAGTAACTTTTTTATTCCTAACAGTCCCACTGTTAATTCACCCTCAGAGGTTTCGTCTTACTGATGGATTTAAATGTCAGTGGCAAAGCATGTTCTGTCCATGTACTGCTGGTTTTGCATTTCACATGAGAGGGAACATTTGAGAAATTGGCTGGACTTCTCCCTGGCACGTAGTGGGTGATTTTTAATGAGAAGTGTTGGCATGGAGATTCAGGGTGGCTTGCACCAGGACACGAGATGAGTGACAGTTTTGGGCTAGACCAGTGACACATCCTGGGTCTGATCCCACCCGCCAGTGAAGCACACACACAGCCACTGCCAAATGCACAGCTAACATGCTCACACGATTCAATGCCATCCACCCATAAAGAGTAGTGGCCTCGAAAAGCTTCAGTCCACTGTTCTGCCAGTGGATGTAATATTTCCGTGTTAGGTGAATTCATTGTTGTCATACCTTGCATAAGGGAAAACTTCAATGAAACGAAAAGGGAAGATTCACAGAGAGCTCAAAGACAAACCTGCTTTATTGGCTTCAAACACTTCCAGTGCGTCTGCTTCTTTCTGCGTTTCTGAGGTGTTAATTAGCAGGGATGTGTTAAATGGACCAGGAAAGACTGAAGTAAGTGTCGCAAAATAGCGATCATTCCTTTCAAAACTTTCAAAGAGTTTCTAAAGGTCACACTGAAAAGAAACTGGTCATGAGTCTCGGAAACTTGTTAATATGATAGTAAAATCAGACTTTTCTTTTTCATGCTGCAATAATAATGAAAGGAACTGGGGTCAAAACAATTCCTGCGGATTAATTGAAATGATCATAATCGCTTGAGGAAACCTCGACTACATCTGCTGCCACAGTGAGCCGGTGTTGTCGTTTCATCATAGTGACTTAACTGTGGCCAGAGCTTATTTTATTGCTTTTTTTTTTATCATCAGCTGTTTCATGTTTCCAGATCCGAGCTAAACATCTTCAAAGAGGAGTGAAAGTTTAGTAGAACGTGGAGCAGTGCTGATACAGCATTTTGATTTCATGAGGCCTATATAGCAGCAGGTCACAAAGAAAACAGTTAAACAGCGGGGACCCTGGTTCTGTGGTACACTCGCAGTCGATTTCTGTTGACTCATAGCTTTCACAGCACACGGCCTACAACTTTTGCTAACTTCCAGCTTATTCATACTTTATTCTGCTGGGGTACCTCATGATACATATATACTTCAATTATTCAGGGGGCTGGCCGGGAAAGGCCTTAAACAGATCTTTTCTCTTGTGCCTCAAACTTCCCTATAATTAGAACCATACCTGACTTTAACACCCACTAATGATCTGAAGAAGAAGAGGGCGATGGTGGGTAGAGGAGGAGGAGGAGGAGAGGGAGGAGATGAGGCAGTTGCAGCCTTTGTTCTTCCCAGACATGCTGGCATCATCAGCCCACCCTCCGTCATGCATCACCCTGAAGGCACTTGCAGTAAGGTCTGGTCTAGACACCAGGGACGGGAAGCAGAGGAAAGAGGACTTTGCACATAATGTTTCAACCTAACATGGCTCATCATGTAGAGGAGCAAACCGTGTTGTTTTTGCTTTTGTTTCTTAACCACAACCCAAACGCAGTTTCTTTTACTGTCCTCTGTCTCTTAAGCACACCAACCGGCAGCAGCTGGTTTCAGTTCGTTGGAATATTTACAGTGAAATGATCAGTCACAGAGAAAACTGAGTCACCTTTTCATTTGTGTGAGTTTAGTTACTTGGTGTGATAATTACAGCCTGACCAGAGCTGCATCTACTAATATTAATATTCCTGTTAATATCCATAGGCATTACACACTACATTGCACTTTGATTTTTATATTTTAAAATCTCTTAAGTTTGATTATTTAAGTGTCGGGATGGAGGTACAGTAGGGTGTACTGAACTGGATAATGGAGAGAATCTTTTCAAAATATCCTGAACATTTCTTCTTCTTGGCACAAGAGTGTCTCCATGCATAGACTCTTACGTATACCCCACTATAAATATATTTGTATATAACTCAAAATGGCAGCCTTTGGTTTATCTGTCGCGCTCCAATGGTAATGCTGTTGTCAGCAAGAATTATTTTCAAATCTGCGGTGGATGATGCATTTAGGGAAACTTGTACAGTTCAGATTTGATGCTTGCCAGCCAAACAAAAAACTTTTGAATGAAATTAGCTTCCAAACTTCTGGCTGAGGATATGTTGTAGGTCTGGATGCAGTGTTTTTGTTGTTGGCCACGCACCATTTGCTGATAATGAGCTGAAACCTGAAAAGCTATTATAACTGAGCTTGACGGCTCTGTTTTGACCTTGGAAACAATAGCTTGGAGAAAAAATACTGTGAGGTTCTTACTTAATTCTCTTCTTTAGAACTTTGGAGATATGGAGTGAAGCGTTTTTTTTAATATGTCTTACCAATAATAACAGTATTTTGCTCTTGTTCTTGCAGGGCATTGTGGGAAATCTGTCCAGTGGGAAGTCCGCCTTGGTGCATCGGTACTTGACAGGCACATATGTGCAGGAGGAGTCTCCTGAAGGTAAGCATCTGCTGAGGGTGTTGTGGGTCAGGAGGTGATTACAAACATGACAGATAACACAAAGACAGAAACACAAAGATTAATGCAGCAGGTTTACTGAGGCTCCTTCATGTCACGCTGCTAATGCTCTTCACAGCTTGTCATATATTTTACATTGTTGCCGAAGTGTAAAAACCTTGTAATGTCAGCCTCTCGCAAATTAAGAGAATCCTTGTTATTAGTTGTGTGTGTTTCAAAAGCGTCAAAGTCAAATTATACAGCGAGCTGCTGGGTGGTAAATTAGTTTCCTTTTGTTTTTCATGAGAAGAAAGTCAAGCATGTTGGTGTGTATTGCCACACTGCACAGAAGGATAACCATATTAGGAGGAGTGTACGAGGATATTTACATGAAACACGATGCTGGTTTGTTTGCTGCTTGTCAGAGTACTTTTCTAATTAGTTTGTATTAGATTGCTTTGTCTTGGATTTTATCAAGCCAAGACTGGTAATTGTTGTAGTTTCTTTTAGAATTGTATTTCCTCGACTAAAAGTTGCAAGATAAAGCCAAAGCATAACATTTCTTGTAAATTGGGCCTGTAAGGTAAAACTAATCATTTTTTTTTTAAATTGAAGTTTTTATTGCAATAATAAACTAAAGCCAGTTGTGCACATCTCTGAGGTTCTGTTTATGCCATCTTAATACAACTTATCAGAAAAGTCATAACAAGAATGCCCTCTTCTGGCCTGAAAGGTGTGTCCTCCTCTCAGAATTCTACAAATATTTTGGCAAACCCAGAGTTAACTGATGATCTTTGAGGGGTTTGCAGTGTTTCATTTTAGTGTAATTATAGTGAGGGTGAGACATGAAGCGCATAATTAGTTTCTGGCATTTCGCTGTACCAAGGGAGAAAAATCCTCATAGCTTAATTAGTCCTTGAGAAATCAATGATGGAAATGCTGGAAAAACAGAAAGAGGGTTTGTCGCTGTAATCAGGCAAACATGTCTTTTCAGATATGTCCGTGTGCCTCTTTATGTCGCTGCAGATCGCTGTGATACAACATACCTGTCTCATGAATAGCAGCTGCTCAGCCTCTCTTTTGTCTCTTATGTGCTTTAACGCTGGCTTTACTCCAGATTGAGTATTTACATTGCAGCAGCATCGCCCAGCAGTGGAAGGTTCAGCTGTGGCTGTTTCTTCGCTGTTTTGTTCCTGCGCTTTTGCTATGATATCTGAAAAAAGGTACTGGGGTGTGTTGCTATGGCAACACCGGATGGAGCTCCGTTGGATTGTGGCTCTGTGTCAAGGTCTAAGCCTCCGTGTAAGCAGAGTATGCTTACTGCGTGTTAACCATGCCTACCAACTTACCGTCTCCCAGCAGGTTGCGCGAAGGGTTAGTAGTCGCCTGTTTTAATGTGAGGTTGAACTCGAACACAAATTCAGATAATTCATAATCGGTTTTCATCATGCCGGAAAAAGAGTGTGGTAGTCTGCCTTATTTATTTACAGCACCGGCTTTCTGTTTGGATGCATTGTATTGGCTCGGCTCTAAATAAAGACAACAGCATCCTGGATGATTATGTAACTTGAAATGTTTGCTTCAAATTCCGACCGAGCCATATGCTTTCATTACAGACGCTGGTTTTCGACACTCTTTTCCATAATCTGCTCTGGCGTATGTGCGTGTGCTGCCAGTTTCCATGCAAACTATGTAGTCTGTTAAATCTGGTTTGGTCTGTATTGTTGTGATCTGCTCTTTCACACTGTGTAATGAGATCCTCCCCATCTTTTCTCGCTTTTCAAACAGGATTCAAACATACAGACACATAGCTTCTCAGTCCTTTGTCTGCATCTCCAAAGCTCTGCGACTTCAGTAAAAAATAAAAAATAAAAAGCTGGCTGGTGCTTCATGAATCTCTCTCTCTGTTACACAACCAGCATCAAGCAGGGTTTGAGAGTCTGTGCAAAAGGCTGGGAGAATCCCCTATTTGCCAAGCGGGCTAAAGTGGTCTTAACAGGGGTGGAAGTGTGGCTCAAGTGGATATGTATTGCTTGCTGACACAGGAAAACTGTCTGCCTATTAAAATTACAGGGCACGGCTACTGTATGGCCCTTATGGCTCCTCTGTGGTGCAAGCTCTGTAGTTCTTAATAGGTTGGTTCAACAACATGAACTCTGATACTATTATCTAATCATACGAAGATCTTAGCTTTCAAAATTCCTCGACTAATCTAATAGGTGTGCCGTCATTGTATGTGCACATCTGCCGTCTTCAGCATCATATTTTTGGATACTTCAACATCATTCCTAGACCTTCTCAAATTTTTGCATTATTCAATTTTGGCAAATTGCTCTCAGCATATTTTCGTATTCATAAGACACTGTTTTCACTCCCAAGGCCATCTCCAGCCTCACAGCTTTCTCATTTGAATGTTTTTAATCTCCACAGGATCGCAAAGCATTCAAATGATATGCAAAATCTAATTTACTGCGTGGTTCTCCCATTGGTCTTTTCTTTATCTGGAGCCAGCTTTGCTAGCGGCAAGGAAAATGTATTTGTATTAGAAACGAAATGAAGGAAAGGCTAGAGAAACTCAAGGCCGTATGGCTAAGTGTTAGCTTCCCACTACTGTCCTGTGGACATGGTGTGACCTTAAACACATCAGGTCAGAACAAAGACAATTTCATTTGACTCTTATTTTATTTCCCATTGCTTCCTTTCCACCCTGAATTTGTTCTTCTTGTCTTAAGGTTTCACAAGTGCAGTTTTGTTATGTTGTGAAAACCAATCCTCAAAGCCGCTGGTGCTCATGCAGTGAGGTGATGGAGACTGAATCTGCCACTTGATAGTGTTTGTGAACTAAAAGTTGAGCCTTTGCATGACTTGTGACAGTGGCGCTGAACTGGTTCTCTCAGCAGCTGTGCATTAGATATGCTAAATGGCAATTTCTCGCCCACATAATTGGCTCCAGAGAGACCTGGTTTCCTGTCGGCATATGATTCTGACAACACAACATTCAGGAGGTCTAAATTGAGAAGCTACACTTAAACTCATATGCATCTCACCAAACTTTTAGGAGCCATGTCAAGCTGTGCTTTGATATTGAATTTTGGTTTATTTGACACATTCCTATTTTTATCTACTTAATGAGTGTGAAATGTGTCTGCAGTGTTTTTCTGCTTGGAGACCCCTGGTGGTTAGTTATTACACCCTAGCAGACAATTTCCAATTTGAGTGAACATGTCAGGATGACCTTGGACTAAATTCTTGGAATAAATGTCTCTTCCTCAGGTGGACGTTTCAAGAAAGAAATTGTGGTGGACGGACAGAGCTATTTGCTTCTGATCAGAGATGAAGGAGGGCCTCCAGAATTGCAGGTAGGTATCCTGCTGATCTTTAAAAATGTCTCTTAGATGTGTCGGTCAGAAAGTGTCCACAAACTGTCTTGCAGACGGAAGCTGCTTAGAGACAGACCATTACTTCTCTGTGGGACTGTTTGGAGCAGTGTGACAGCACTCTGCGGTTGTTCTACCAAAAGCAACAACACATCATTGAGCAAGCTGAGCCAAAATCGTTTTTGTGGTCAAAGGGACCTAATCGTCCTATTAGTATGTGAACAGTGATGGAGTCACCGTTTCACCTATAGCGGACTTTAAGTCTTCAGTAGAAAATATGCTGGTGATATTACCAGTGTTTACCCGGAGACTGTCGCATCTTACCTTCCATTTACAGCTCATTCAGGAATTTACTGGACCTAACATTAAATTCCAGACTTCAGGAAGACAAATATTTACAAACATTCACTTAAGCATGATTGCACAGTACTAGTATCATCATTTTCTCACGTTGCTTGAGAAATCGTATGGTTTGAAACTAAAACAGTATTTGTTTTTAAGCATATATCTTGTATATCTGAAGTACTAGTATATACAACACCAAGTACACCGACTGTAGTTGTCGAAACTGTTTTGGATCAAAAAGTACAATGTAGTGGAGTAGAGGTATAAAGTAGCATCAAATGGAACTACTCATGTAAATACCTTAAAACTGTGCTGAATAAATATAAGTTAATAAAATACAAAAATGAAAGCTGCTATTATATATATTTTTATTGAAAACTACATGGCAAATTTGTGAAAGAAGTACAAATAATGACAAGTCCGTAGAGGCTGATAACATTGTTTTGGTTTTGCAGCAGAGAATTTAAAGTGAGAGTAAGGGACCTTTTCAGTAAATGAACGCCCAATACATTCCATCCCTTACACTGTGCAAATTTAACCTATCAGCTGCAGGTAAATCTCTCTGTATTCCCCTGTATATCAGTGTTTTGAATCTGGTTGCTATGGAAACATTGTTTCGCTGGTACACCAATAGTATTTTTACGTCAACCAGCAGTGATTGGTTAAGAAGGCAGTTATCAACGTTGATGACAAAGACAGAGAAGGATGCAGGAACTAGGATCCAGATAAAAAAGAACTTGGAAATCAGGGAAAGGATTTTAGGATGAAAAATATAACAATATATGGGGAGACATACATGTCTCACAAGCGAACATGGACAGTGTTTGTGTAATTACTCTCACTGCCAGAAGGGGGAGACAAAGGTTCCACACTGCAGGTTGAGTGTTAATTTTAGTGTTCTCACTAGCTGTGTGCCCACTATGTACTACCCACCCAACACCAAACATCTGATGGACAAAGTTAACAACTAACCTGCAAACATGGTGGAGTATTTAGCAGCTAAAATGCAACATATTTTCTGAGGAGTTGGTGGAGAGCAGAACGGAGCTTAAACGAATGTGACTACTAATGTTGTTCCATATCATGTCCGTATAACAATTTAAAATGTGGTTATTATATCTTTGAGGTGTTTATCACTTATTTCCACTGAGTTAGCTCTAAAAAAAAAAAATCCCTAGCACAGGACCTAACTAAGTGGACTTAGATACTTTGCAGTACGAGAAAAGATATTTTTCCAAATGTAATTTAGTAATACAAAATTTCATTGCTTAAAGGTGTCTAAAATTAAACCTAAATAGATTTGATAAGGGATTTGTATAGAGACAAATTTAATAATCAGATTTAATTAAATGCTGAAGTGTCAAACCCCCAGCCCTGGAGAATAGACACAGACTTGCATGTGGCTTCATTCGATGTTCCTGGTGAATTTACCATGCGGTTGTTTTAGCAGCTACTGATGCCTGGCGCAGCAAAGCTTCGATTTATGCTTGCGTTACGCTCGGTGAGATTAGGGAATAGAAACAAGTTCGGCTCAGTTGTCAGCCGCCTGTATAATTAGTGGCATAATTAAAGGCCTCCATTATGTTCCCACTCACAGGAGGCTGAGCAGAGTTGAGGCTCGGAGGCTTGATTTGCCATTCAGTCCCTGCGGGAATCTGGGCAAATGTGAAAGCTGAATGAAGAAGAGGGCAATACAGGAAAATAGTTTGTCTTAACTGTCACTATTACTACTACTCTGGGTTCTCCTCAGCCTCTTTCGTACAATGGGTGGTGATTACGATTGATTTCCCCTGCTCCAGGGAAATCTTTCTCCCAGATTGATCTTTTACTATGCAGGGATTATGAATGTATATGGTGCAGAGGATAGAAAGATTCCTAGATTATGACGGCAGTGGGAATACAGAAATCAGATATGGATTCAGTAGTAATGATTAATCAGGCACAGTCATTCCACCTAGTGCTGGTATTTAGCCTCAAAGCAAACCACCAATGATGTTGCTACACTGCCCCCTTCTGTCTGTATATGTGAAATACAATGATAGGATGATCTGTCGTATCAGTAAAGAATGTCTGAGTTATTCCTCTCCTGACATGTTTTAAGACAATCATCCATCCGTTATCTATACACAGCTTAATCCTCATTAGGGTCGTTGGTGACTTAGGGTGAAGGTAGGGGACAACCTGGACACGTCACCAGTCTATCACAGGGCTGCATATAGAGACAATCACACTCACATTCACACCTACGAACAATTTAGAGTTACCAATTGACCTGAACATGTTTTTGGACTGTGGGAGGAAGTCGGAGTACCCGGAGAAAACCCACCCATGCACAGGGAGAACATGCAAACTCCATGCAGAAAGACCTTCTAGCTGCAAGGCGACAGTGCTAACCACCGAGCCACTGTACAGCCCTGTTTTAAGACATACAAACTTTAAAATAATTTGGTCAAAAAAATTCCAATTCCTTGATAAAAGCAATTAAAATTTAATTTTTAATTTTAAGTATAAAGCAGTTTTCAGGATGAAGTGTTTTCATATTAACAACCAACTTGTTGCAATGTCACAAAACCATACTTGTACCTTCACACAGCACATTTGTCTCCTGAGTGGATCAGCAGTTGTGATACAAACTAAATCAGTGTGAATATTCCTGTGGACCATAATGAGACAGCTTATATTTGACAGTACTTCAACACATTGCATATGCTCTGTCCTCAGTTTGCTGCCTGGGTGGATGCAGTGGTTTTCGTCTTTAGCCTGGAGGATGAAATCAGCTTCCAGACAGTCTACAATTACTTCTTGCGCCTGTCCAGCTACAGGAACACAGCTGAGGTCCCCATGGTCCTCGTTGGAACACAAGGTGTTTGCTCTACATCTGATATATATACCTGTGTTTTGTATTGCTTCCTGTATAATGGAATTATAGAAGCTTTGCACCAGAAATACTCTGTGTTCGTACACTGACTTGTATGTTTTCTAAAAGCTACATCAGGCATATTTGCTACTTTCCTTTTTGTCAGCAAGTGAAAAGAAGAGAAACAATGAACTGGTAGAAAATGTTGTCTGTGTAGCCAAAGCCTGATACATAGTAGTGTATTTCTGTGCAAACTTGGCCTTCTTTGTTGTCTAACAGCTGTTAATCTTCTGAACTCCACACAGTTTCTGAACATTTCTTTGGTTCTTACAGTTTTACTGACTGTGGGCTCATTTCTCACTGCAGTATAAAGTGCTACACCTCTATGGAAACAGGACAACCATGGCCTGGAGTAGAGAGAGCTGAAAAAGTTTTTTGTTCAGCATAGGAAAGTGAAAATACTGTATAACATAAGAAAGGAAGCATGAAAATTACATTTCTTTAATTATTGATTTACAAAAACTGTATGCACATTTTCCCAGTGCATACAGGTGTTATCAGTACTGGGAAAAAAATTATGGCTTTACATACTAGAAATATTTTACTACTTAGATTTCTAATGAACTGCAGTTCAACCCAATAGTCCCTGAATTTTTGTCATGTGGCTGCTCGTTGCAGCTAATGGCTTCGTGTTGTGTCGAGGAATGTAGAATTTTTGGTTTTACAGCACAAACAGTTTATTTATGGCAGTTTTTGTAAATAAGGTGAGAAGAATGAAGTGATTTTGATGAATATCGTGGTTTTAACCTCAGATTTGGTTTAATTTTCCAAAAATCCAACAATTCTTTCTGTTTTTAGCTTTTCTATCTCCGATAAATAGCATAATTTGTGATAACTTTCCTTTGAAACTACTGACAGTTTTGAAAGAAAAGTAATATTTTTTTATATATTATTATTATATTTTTAAATATAATCTTTTGTGGGTTCAGAGGGCTAAAACACATCAATGAGCCACGCATGTTTGTTCATTCTGTGATCATGATACAGGTAATCTTACAGCAATCCTGCATTCTGTCCCACTAAACAAACACTGTACTAAATAATGAACACACCAAATGCCTTTTAATTTGCTGCTTCCTGACAAAGGTTCCATTTACTTATGTTTTAAGAACATATCTTAAAAACGACAGTGTCTGCTTTTAAAAAGTGAGTATAAACTTGTGACTCCTTCATCGGTCTCTTTGTAAAATGTGTATTACCAGCCTCATCGGTCAAATAACATATTTGATTGATGTTTTTTGTCACCTTGTCTTGTCAGATGCAATCAGTGCTGCCAACCCCAGAGTGATTGATGACTCGCGGGCCAGAAAGTTGTCAAATGACCTGAAGCGCTGCACATACTATGAAACCTGCTCCACCTATGGCCTGAATGTGGAGAGAGTCTTTCAGGATGGTGAGAGAAAGCACATGAAAAAGCCGTTTCCAGCTAGAATAGTCATTTACAACATTAACAATGTCTTGACTGTATTTTTGATTAATTTAATGATATCTGAATTGAAAAAAAATGCTTTTTAGCAACAAGTAACCTCAAACTTTTGAAGGATAGTGTATATGTGAAACTTTTTGATGATTTAATAGTCCCATAGGTCATCTTAATACAAAAGTGCCAAAAAAGTCACCGGTTTTAGCTCCTCACATGTGAATATTTACTCACACATAACAACCAGTTTAAAGACCTAGGCTTTGAGGAATTTTGAATAAACATTTTTGACTATTCTGTTGCTTGTAGACGACCTTCACTTTAATCCCCTTATTCCCTGGCCTCACTCCAGGCAAAACCAAAGGCTGCAATCATTAACTGAGATCAAAATTATTCTAGGCCAGCTTTAAAAAAACAAAAACCTGGCCCCATATCACATAAATAATTTTGCATCTGTCAAGTATGTCAGAAAGACTGCAGGATTTCTTGACAGTTTCTTGAATAAACACTTAAGATTTCCTCTTACTTTTTAAAGAGAAATGATTAAAGGTAGCACAGTTTATAATTGCAAAACAGTGAGTTGGTTAATTTAATAATAATTGTAACCCTCGTAAATGTAACAAGCAGGGAGATCACACACAAAAGATTTAACTAAAACAAATCAAATATATTAAAGCTACCATTAGCACGAGACAACAATGGGTGTTAAAGTCAGCTTTAGCAGCAACACATTCAGTGCATGGATGTGTGCTAGGTGTGCTGTGAGGGTGCTGAAGATGCAAAAATAAACATGGAGCTAAAGGAGAGGGAGCCAGTGACCACATGGAAGGTCCAGCTAAGGACCCATCCAGGTCAGCCAACTATTTACCAATGTTTACCAGGATAGAAGGTTTAGATCGGCGTCATAGTGTTGGATCACATTTTTCTTGCTTCTTTCTGTCACTCTGTTAAACGTGAGTAGAATTTGTGTTTAAAATGCCCTAAGTATGACCGTTGTTTGCCTTTTCCTCCTCACCCCGGGCTACTTGTAAAGTACTTGTAAAGCATTTGAAATACAGTTGCCACACGTGCTGTCATTAATTATGCAAGGTGAAATCATGGTGCAGGATGTGCATACAAATGTGGAGCTCTAAGCCAGAGACCAGTTCATATTGAGTTTCTTTCTAAAAGGTGACATGCACTCTTCCCTCTTATATGGGCTTGAAAGTATCTGGAAACTTGGAGTTTTTCCCTAAATCTATAATTGGCGTCACGAAACTGTTATTTGGAAACTCGGCTGCTTCAACCCCGGCGCGTTATCCCCTGAGGCTGCAGCTCCTTTGAAAGGCTGTCATCCCTTCAGAAAACATCTGAATATATAACGCAATGTTCACTTTGCATTTCATCGACTGTTGATGCGCAGGCACGTTGTCTTCCCCCCCTGCCTTAATTGCTTCCTGAAGCTCAATTTGAAATAATTAAATGGGATGAAGGAGTGTTGGCTGTCTGGAGAAGTCGCTCTCGCCTTCCCTCCGTATTTGCCATGCTGCAGCAGGCAGCTGGGCGTTATGGTCCCAGCTGTCAACGCAACTTCAGATCATCTCTCTTTCCCTCAATGCTAATTCGCGTCACGCAGCCGTGAGCATCACCTCCCTCCTCCCCTCCCTCCCGCTCCACCCAGTCGAGTGTGCTGTGTGCTCGAGTGTGCCGTGAATTAAATGACGGCTTGCACCAACTGCATGGCAAGTCTGGCTGTTCACATGGCGACAGTAGTCTCATTTGGCCAACATCACTCTGTAGAACTCAGTGAATGACAGGAAAAAAATCCCCAAGTATCATTTTGTATGATTACTAGTCTTAGAAATAGAGTTTTTTTTTCCCCCCTGGAGATATGCAAAAGCAGAGCGTTCCTCATTACCAGACTGAAAAACAAATTGCCCGAGGTGACTTAGATAATGTGTGTTGTTGTGGGTGTTCTTTTGGTAAAGAAGCAAAAATAGTTTTCTTTCTTTGTTTTTAGAGAAGACTTTGACACCTTGTGATATATGAATAAATTTAAATGTAGCAGCACCACAGTTCTATATGCACAAAAGTCCTAAATTCAGGTTACAGTTGTCATCTTTAAAATGTTTATTGTAAATGCAAAAAAAAAAGAAGGCACTTTGGCAAATAATGTTAAGCTAAATTTGTAGTTGTTATTGTTGTTTATGGTCACAGAAATCTAATTTGAAAATAAAATCACAACTTCAAATTCAGCATGTTATTTGGGACTGACCCTTGAAGTGACACCAGTATATTACAAAAAAAATCTCCAACTTGGACATGGTTGTTGTCATTATGTAGCAAGCTTGTAGCTGCTACACATCCTTACACATCTGAGATACACATTTCCCGTCTACCTCTGAATAGATCAATGTGATCAATTGTATGATTCTCAAATCATCAGTCCCCTAAAATCTCTCTGTCTTTCTTGTCTGAAAATGATTTATTCCAAGAATTATTTGACAGGATCAGGTAACAGTCTGTTACTGTGTCTTTGCCTCCAGTTGCCCAGAAGGTTGTGGCCATGAGGAAAAAGCAGCAGCTTTCTATTGGTCCATGCAAATCCCTCCCTAACTCTCCCAGCCACTCATCAGTCCCCGCTGCATCCATCCCCTCTGTACACATTAACCAGGTAAGATCCAAAATGCTCTCAGCCCACGCTCTGTTCTACTTACTTATCACATACTTAAACTCTTCACGCGATTATGTAAAAACAGGTCTCCAAGTTTATGTAATTGTTCTCTTGATGTTTGCTTACATTGTTTAGTGTGGGAACTCTGGTCCACCTCATGTCTTTCCTAGATTGACCTGCTTTTATTCCCTGTTCTTTACAATCCCTCTCTCCTCCCTCCCTTTTCCTCTCATTCTGTCGGTTCCTCTTAATCTCTCTCGCTCCCCAGGCGGCCAATGGTGGGGGTGCATTCAGCGACTACTCCTCCTCTGTTCCCTCCACCCCCAGCATAAGTCAGCGGGAGATGCGCATTGAGACCATTGCTGCCTCCAACACACCCACGCCCATCCGCAAGCAGTCAAAGCGCCGCTCCAACATTTTCACAGTAAGTATGCGACAGCTGATGCAAAGCAACACCCACTCACACTACTAGGAGGCATGTTGCCAAGCACACTTTTTCCACCAGAGGGAGACAGGTAGCTCAAAATGCATCAAAGCCACCTCTCCTGCCTCCGATGCAGGCAAAGACAGCGTCTTGTTCACACAGCACAATGGGCAAAGGAGAAAAAGACTAAACAAATATCGTATTAGATCCCTGAGATGCTTCAACAATTAAAACCTTAAAGCAAATATCAAAGATAAGCACTGTGGAAAACAAAAACATCAACTCTTTTCTTGTCCTTTTTCTTTTCTAATTGGATGTAGTGAGTGCACATGGATTGAGTTTCTCATCTCACCCACAACAAACTGGGCTCTCTGCGCTGTCTAAATCTCTGACCTCCCTCCCCCCACCCCTCTTATGTTTGCTAGATCCTTTCTTTGCAGTGACTTCCCCTTTGGGGAGAGACGGCAGCAGCAAACCGCCAATGCCACTTCTCCTGCCCGACCAAGCTAAACTAAAAACCCACAGCCAGCCTATGGCCTGTTTACACGCTGCTATAAACGCATGCCAGCAACCTCCACCTCCCCAGCTTTAGACAGAAATGCTCTAAGTGCCCACTTGTCATCTTGCTGAATCTAGATAACTCCCCCAATCCTCACCTCACTCGATCTGGCTCACATTCAATTTCGTTCACCACGATTGACTACCACACCAGTATCCCGACCCCTGTCTGCCTGCTCTTTACCCCATGTCCTGTCATATTTGCCCTTTGCTCTAACCAATAGCATATGTGTGCACTAACCACTCTAATTTCCTTAGCTGTCCTAAGCTTGTCTTTTACTTGTAGCCTCTGCCCTCTTCTTCTACCCAGTACCCCTGTTCCCTCTTTTGTCCTCTCTCTCTCTCTCTTCCTACACCAGCCTTCTTCTTTGCTGCTAACCCTTTCCTAATCCTGCGTAGCCAGACTTGAGCCTCCTCAAGCTCAGTGAGGTTTGTAGAAATCAGAAATCTTCAAATTTACTTCTGCAGAGTGCTTGTCGGCAAAAAAACCCACCATGTGTTTTCAAATTCCCAGCCAACTGTATGGCTGAAGTTTTTTATTCTTCCTCCTTTGTGGGCTTTATGAGACAGAGATCAGGCTACGTGAGATGACTCCTTTCCTAACTCCTCCCTAGTACATCCCCTCTCCTCCACCTGTTTTCCTCCCTCTCTCCTCTGTTTTCCCCCCGACCTCTGTCTCCAACTTTGTCCTCTCTCCTGTCTCTTTCTAACTAACTCCTTCTCTAACCTTCCTATCTATTCCCCCCCTCCTCTATTTCTCCTACCGCCTTCATCCTGTTACCCCAGCTGCTGTGGGAGCCGCAGGCTTTGTGGCCTCCGAGCAGTACAGGCTGTGTGCTAGCTCCCCTTGTTGTCTCCCTTCCCCCCCGCTAGGTAGTGACTAACCATGTCCACCAGAGAAATGAGCCTCTCCCCGTCCGCGTCATGGAGATGCCGAAGCACGCCACCTACCCAGTGTGGGTGCCCGAGTGGCAAGCCGAGCGGGAGTTTCAGCTCATGACCTTCTGAGGAGCAGCGAGCCGAGGGTGGGAGGAGGGAGGGTCAGGGAGGAAAGGAGGAGGAGGAGGAGGAGGAAGCAGAGGAGGAGAAAGAGGAGAAGGGGACGGAAAGTTAACGGGGCGATGTCGACATTTCTTCAGTGACACTTGAAGAGTGCGATGGGCTCGGGAGAGGAAGACTCGCAGTGCAAAACCTTTCTTTTTTTGCCATTTTACCAAACAACCGAAAGAGAAAATATTTCATCAACACAACAGCTACAACGTCGAGGATGTCCCTTTTCCTAGCTTTGTCCATTTTCAAAATAAAATGACCTCTGTGTTACCAGTTCTCTAAAAATCCTGCGAGACACTGACAGATGGCAGGTTGCCGTTCACGTTTTCCAGCCACACTCCTGTAAGTAGTTTACTTTCTGCTGATTTTGAGATTTCAAGAGAAGTACTCAATGAAAGAAAATATGCCTTAATGTCATTTGTAGACAAGTTCTGACAGATCCGTATCAGACTCTCTTCAGTTATTACATGCGAGATCCAGTCCAGTTACGAATCAGAGATAAAAGCAACAAATGTCACATTCATGGCACCGGCATTGGGACTCTTGAAATGACCAAAAATCCTTTGTAAGTTTTTCGAGTTTTGGAGAGTGCAACAAATTATTTTTGGGTTCAGATCATTGGCCCAAATTTAATCTGGCTCCAAAAACATCAGATATAGTGTATTTGAAAAAGCCCCTTGGAAGAGATGAATCCTTTTTAAAGAATTACATAAGTAAATGATTTAAACTCAAAGCTTTACATCAGAAGATCTTATCACTCCGTCTTTTCACCCCCCACACAAATCAATTCCACCAACCACAATCATTTCAAGCCAGTTTTGACCATAACTGTCGTCGGCCACTAGGTGTCAGCACAGTACACGTTATTCTTTCCTAGTGCTTCCATGGCCAATAACTCTAAACGATCTGTTTTGTAATCTGTCTGTGGTTTCCTGAAGTCTTCAGGCCGTCTGTCCCTTTCTGTGTTGAAAAGCACACTGTTTAGGAATTTAGATAGATATTATGGCATTTTTTATACTTAATTCATCCCATTCATTCAACCCATTTATTAATGTCTGCCATTCAGTGTTCCCCATTTCATGTTTTAGTCCCTTAACTTGTTAATGGATCTCCACGTATGAAACAAAACATAAACAAAATGACAATAAAAAAAAATTTAACCATTTGACACTGTTTTTTAATATTTGCAGATTTGTGCTTCTGTTTCCAACCTTTCTTCAACAAAAAGGGCTTTCCAACTCCTTCCGAATTAGAAGAGCATGATGGTTAAAAAAATAAAGAGTCCCCCTGCTTTGCCAATCCTGATAGAGAGGAGATTATTGTTTGAGGACTTACAGCTCGTCGCTGCTTTACCCTCAGTGCTTTATGGCATTTAGGGTAATGCATAGAACTTATGGAAACCATAGGACTCTGTGTTGTGCGCAACCTAAAGTCGAGTCCATTTGAGTGCGTGAGTGCGCTCAAAGTAGACTGTCAATTATCACGAAGTGAGACAGACTGTAGGGACTCTTCTGGAAATGCCCCCATCCACCCCTTGCCCTGCCCCCGCCCCCCTACACCCCCAAAGCCCCTCACTCTCATTCAGACACACCATACAAAAACACGCTGTACAGTCAAGTCACTCTTGGAACTGTTATCCAGCCACCCAAAGGACACGACGTTTCCTTAACATGACATCACACTGCCTTTTGCCATAAATGAGGACTCAAGGACTAGAGGTGCCAAGTTGTTTTTTTTTTTGTTCTTCCTTTTAGATTTTCCTACATTCATTTGGTCTGTTTTTATTTGATTCAACCTTATTTTCCAGGGCATATTGAAGTAATGAATGGAACTGAAAATGTGGTATAAATGTATTTTCATACAGGTATTTTAGAATAGAGTAATTTGGGGGAATTTTATGAAGGCCTTCATAAAACTTAGCGTAGATCATCAGGGTGTGGAAGTATTACAGAGGGATATTATACTGAAAGTTGCCAATAAATGAAACTGGGTTGCACCGACTTGTATGAATGTAGTTAAACTTAACAACTGCTTTTCTTTATTTATTTTAAGTTATTTATTTTTGCACATTCAGTTGTTTATTTGAATTCATTTATTTATTTATTTTCATTTCCTCACTTTAGGTTTGGTACAGAGATTATGAACTCGTGCATAATCGCTTTTCTATCATGAACGGATTGACGAAAATATAGACTGCTGTATATCTTGTATTGTATTTTATTTACAATGGTACTCTATAAAAAGTACATACATATAAGGAATATATGAAATAATGCCTTTATTGTCCATCCTATATTTTGTGGGAACTGCAATGTTTGGCTCAATCTGTTGAATATTTTGAAGTGAATTTGTGACTTGCTTTGTATGGTGTCTGTATAGAAGCTAAACAAGTCATCATAAAAAAATAAAATGTTGGAAAAAATATAAACACCAGAGTTGGTTTACTTGAAGTCAGACTCTACCTCTTCTCCATTGGTGACTGGACATTTCTCATGTTCTGAGTGAGACCATACACACTCATGTCTGTCCCTGCCTGTACCTCATCTCTTTATTTGTGTTGGGGTGGGAAGGTTTTGATTCAATGATTTATTTTCATGTAAAGCAAAATTCACTGTCTAACCATTTTCCCTCCACAGGCACAACCAGAAACGTTAATATCGGGGTTTTTTGTTGGGTTTTTTTTAACCTCTCTGACCCTTAAAGTGTTTGACATTTGCAAATAGATTTTGTGTCCTACCAGGTTTTGCAGGTAGAAAGTTGGAGGAACCTACTTGTACCAAAGCCTTCTTTCAAATAACCATTTTCCCTTCTCTCCTCTCTAACCTGTTATGAATTTTAACATATTTATCATGCTACAAAAGCCATTGTGACTATGCGAAAGGCTCAGCTGATCCAACACTGGGTAGAGCAGCAGTTGGTCTGCAGGTCCGCTAAGGGCCTGCTCTGGGTCTCAAACAGAGGAAAGGATCCCCCCCCACAAAGGGTTTCAGGGCTGAGTCATGACTCAATGTGTGGTCGTCCTTGGTCTCCTCTGTGTTGAGATGTGTCTAGTGTGGTCTTGGTTTGGTCTCTTTTTTAATTTTTTCTTTTTTAACTTGCACGTCGGTGTTACTGCTGTTTGTTCCGCTGGTCTGCTTGTCTGTTCATTTGGAGCTTCTTTTTTAAATTTTTATTTTGCAACGCCGAGTTTCTCCACAAAATACTGCAAATGCCTCAAAAACACCAACCCCTCACCTCCCCCTCTGACCCCCAGTCTCTCTCCCTCACTCACACACACACACACAAACACACACACTCCCCAACGCACACCCCAAAACTCACCTCACGCCCAGCAACTCCCACTCTGCCTCGTCCTCAATGTGACGCCTCAGTTTCTGACTGACTTTCTTGTTTTCTTGCAGTCACGGAAAGCCAGTGAACAGGCAAAGAGCGTTGACAGTAAAACAGACAGCATAGGCAGTGGAAGGGCCATACCTATCAAACAGGTAAGCAGTTTTATGAACCTTTTTTCTACTTTTCCCACAGTTCCTTGGGTAAGTATGATTCCTTTTTGTGTTGGGAGATGATGTTCTCTATTAAACGTCCATATGCAGCCATATAAAGTTATTAACAAGGAAAATCTGTGATTCGAGCACAGTCGTGTGGTAATTTCACCACTAGATGGCAACACAATGCAACAAAACAAATGCCCCAACGCTAGAACAAAATTACTGGCCCCTACTGCTAAGTTATGACCCATTTGTCTAAATCACACATCAAGTTAAAAATACACTACGGGTCAAAAGTTTGGACACACCTTCTCATTCAATGCTTTTTAGGTGTTTGTATTATTTCCTACATTGTAGATTAATACTGAAGATTAACAGTTTTTTGTTTACAACATGATTGCATATGTATTCTTTTATAGTTTTGATGTCTTCAGCATTAATCTGCAATATAGAAAATAATTAAATAAAAGCCGTTGAATGAGAAGGTGTGTCCAAACGTTTGGCTGGTAGTCTATATAGGCTTATAATATGTAGAATGTTTAGTTTTTAAAATGTTGAAAGCACAACTTGTTTGTTTCTGACATCATAAATTGCATAAATATGCTTGTTTAGAAAAAGACGCGTGTTTTGGATAATGAGAATAATCATGTTGTGTTTTCTCAACTGTCCGTCACTGGAAATATATTCCTGCTTTGTGATTTTTCAAAATCTACCAACGCAAACAAACGTATCACCAGACACCATAAAGCAAACCAAATGTTTAGACTTCTATCTTCCAGTGTTTGTTCATGTATTTAATGTGCCAATCAGTTTGGAAGTGGATGATTCCAGTCCTGCGATAAACATTCACAATGGTCCTACATTTGAATCGTGGATTACACTATTAAAATAAAAACATTTCACTGTAGTGAAAGTGTTATTGCTATTATTGTGTCTAATTTGCGCAGGTAGAATTTTTGCATCAAAGTTCATTCATGTAAATCCATATAATCAACGTAGACAGCCATAATCAGTTGACAATTTCATCAGATTTTCTAATAGACTTCATTTTCTTCATGCTGACAATTTGTTTTTGAAGTAATTTCATAATCTAGAAAATGCTACACAGTTAACTGACAACGCAGTGGTTGTTCAATTCTCTTCACATCTCCACACATTTTAGCTTCATTTTTGATTGGTTTTATTCTTTTTCAATGAATTTATTAGCATTTGATGTGATTTTTTTTTTTTTAAATTCCACACTCATATTCCTTCTTATGTATTTACACGTTGAAGTAAACAGCACCGTTTATAAAGTAGTGATCAGTGAATTAAGCGTCTGAGTAAGGATCATTTCTAAAGCTCTGGCTATAACTCAAGGACAAGTAATTGACACATTGATTAGTAATCACTCATGATTATATGAGAGCTTTTGAAAATGGGTCAGCATCCTTGTATTATCCTCCTTACCTGCAAGTGATAGAAGATAATGTCCTGCTTTTGAAAATGTTGAGCCAGTCCTCCTAATTCCCCGTAGAGGAAAATTGCCAAGGCTTTGGTCCGGCTGCCATAATGACAGGGTGACGCTTCCGAGCTGCCTCGCTCAATCAGAAAATACCGCTTTGTGTTTTTAAGAGCTACACTATCTATCAGATGACCTACCTGTGGGTGATGGTAGATGGTTATGTGATTGATAAAACGTTTTATGATATTGAAAATGTTAAAAAGAGAAAGAAAAAGGAGAGATGTTGCGTTTCTTCTGCATCAGTTTAAATTATGGCTGTGTTTGTGTACATCACCTTGAAGATGATTAAAGATGCCTCCAGAACCAACATAGGGTTTAATACTTGATGATTCGTATTCGTATACAGTACATCACCGGGAGTTCCCATCTAAAGTTCAGCGCCAATTTCATGGCAGTACCTCGGCAACTTTTGACAAGATTTAAACCCCCCTCTTTCTTTATCTACAAAGGATTCTTTAGAGGGGGGAGCAGTTTGGCTACAGATGTGCTGGGAGGGTTGGAGGTGGGGGGAGGTGTTAGCGTGAGGAGCTGATCTCCAGGTCAGTCAAATGCACAATCAAGGAGATCAAAGTATCAATGTGGGCTTAATTACCACCAAAACCCCCCACACCTCCCCTCCCTCCTCCTCACCCCCTCTCACCCCATCAGGCCAAATTACAAACTGCATACCCCCACCCCCCAAACCCCTGCCTGTCAACTATAAAAACAGTGAGTGAGGGTAACACCTATTCGCCACCGATCGCATTCTTGCCCCATCACAGAACCTCCCACTCCACCCAACACACACACACACACACACACACACACACACACACACACACACACGCGCACACACGCAACACACACTTTTTCTCCCCTGGCGTGTCACAAAGGGCCGGCCTATCAGTCAGCCACAGTGGCAGGATGCAGCTTTTCTCCTGGTTCGCCTGACAAAAGAAGAGAAAGACACTATCTCCTGTGTGTAGATATGACAATTGTGTGGAAACAGAAAGCGCGTCCGACGATCGGCCTGTTTCCTTGTGTCGCGCAGGCTTCAACGCACTCGTCTTTGTGTGTGTGTGTGTGTGTGTGTGTGTGTGTGTGTGTGTGTGTGTGTGTGTGTGTGTGTGTGTGTGTGTGTGTGTGTGTGTGTGTGTGTGTGTGTGTGTGTGTGTGTGTGTGTGTGTAAGCATGGGACTCCACACATGTTGCCTTTTGATCCCTCAAACTATCCCATAAAGACCACACCGTCGAGTCCAGTGTGGCAAACGATAGAGCCATTATGATAAATTATCTCAAATCATATGTCAGCCTTCCAATTACTGAAATTGATATGCTCTGTGAATGATATGTATCACAGTCGTAATGGGCAACTGTTCAAATAAAGCCACAGAAAAATGAGCGCGTGCGTGTGGATTTTCATATAATTGTCTAAGTATCTTTATTGATCTGCTTCACAGCTCTGATAAATAATATGAAGCGCCGCACTGATTGCGCGTATAGATTTGTGTATGCTTCAGTAAGGCAGCGAGATGAGCAACATATTTGCTTGTAAAACATGCATTATAAAGTTGCCGGAGGGCCACTGACTGGATCATTTACTTTGTATGATTAGAGAGCCATTTAAAAAGTGTTTACAGTTCTTTTATTGACTAAATTGAGAAAGAGTCTGGGCAGTCAGCAACTTGTCGATTAAAGAACACAATGTTTCTTCCTGAAAAATCATCACAAGTATCAATAGGTACAAAATAGTTAACCAAAAGGCTTTCAGTGATTCATAAATAACAGGTTGAAGAAAATGTGTGCCGGCTCTTGCTTCTCATTTTTCACACAAATATAACAGAGTTTTAGGGCTTCTTAGTTTTATTGCAAAATTCAACAAGTTGTACTAATAGACTGTTGATTGCTTTTATCTGACAAGTTAAAAAAGCTAAACTTATTAAGCTTCAGCAACGCTTTATGCTCATGGTAGTGTGTTTTGTCTGTGATCTTAACTTTGATTTAGAAAAAAATATACACTACCCTTCAAAAGTTTGGGGTCACTTCGAAGTGTCCTTATTTTTGAAAGAAAACTGAATTTTTTCAATGAAGATAACATTAAATTAATCAGAGATACAGTCTATACATTGTTAATGTGGTAAATGACTATTCTAGCTGGAAACAGCTGATTTTTAATGGAATATCTCCATAGGGGTACAGAGGAACATTTCCAGCAACCATCACTCCTGTGTTCTAATGCTACATTGTGTTAGCTAATGGTGTTGAAAGGATAATTTATTATTAGAAAACCCTTGTGCAGTTATTTTAGGACATGAATAAAAGTGTGAGTTTTCATGGAAAACATGAAATTGCCTGGGTCACCCCAAGCTTTTGAACGGTAGTGTGTATGCATATATATGTCATTTTTGGACAACATCTACAAATATTTTAGATTTACTGGAGTGTATTTGTGTCCTGCTACAGTGAGATGCTACAAACAAATAGATGAATTGATAAGAACTGAAGCAGCCTGTATTCTTGAGTCCCAGCATGCAGCCGACAGTCAGAACTTGCCCCTTCAGATGAATCGGGGTTCGGATTAGGATGATTGTCGGCTAACAGCCTGGTGCCCAGGTCACCGAGGGTCAGCTCTTCCTGATGTGTTAATCAGGATTAAAGCCTGCAGGATGGTCCTGGCTAGCAAAACACCACCCCTTTGACCCCCCATTTCACCTCACATACACACACATGGGGCCTGGCTGTAAAAGCACAAACATTGCCCCGGCTTAATCCCCTAATTAAGCGGGCCCCTCCTCGCTATTTAACCCCAGAGAGCCTCCTGGCCCTTGCACTCAGCAGCGTTTGGTCACCTCCAGCAGAGGAACTGCATTGTTTACCAGTGGATTTACTCAACAGATAAGGAAACCATCCAAGGCACTAAAAGGCCCCAGAAGATAAAGTAGAATAGAATAAAAGCCGAGTGGGCTTTGAAGAAAGGAGATCACACTCTCTAATCCCAGGATTGAGGGGTCTTCCAGAGTTCAGCAAGTTATGTGTATGAATGCAGGGAGGAGGTCTGGCAAATTGGATTGTCTCCGTTTCTGAATGGCCCCTTTGCCAGAGGAACTTGGCCAACTTTGGAGGTTCAAATGGTTACAAAAGAAAAACTAACAAATCATTAAACCTGTCAGCCATCAAACTATAACACAAGCAGAACAATTAAGAGATAAATTGCAATTACTGTCTTGTTTTCATATTGTTATGTATAATTGCTTCCGTACTGTTTCATAATTTTCACTTAACACAATGTTTGTTTGCTTTATGGTGTACTGCAAAGAAAATGCTCCATGCAACCACCATAAAAATCTGCAATAACAATAATAACACTGTTTTTATGGTATTTAACATCCATAATGGCTCACATCATCGACCATGCTGCTTTGAGAAGAGCATATGCTCACCGTGATGCCTTGTCTCTTACAGGGAATCCTTCTGAAGCGAAGTGGCAAATCCCTCAACAAGGAGTGGAAAAAGAAATATGTCACACTGTGTGATAATGGCGTCCTCACTTACCACCCCAGTTTACATGTAAGTCTCAACCCCCCCTTCCCGTTCCTTTTCCAATTGGCTTTATGGGTTTGTTACACCACTGTTTGTACTCGAGGGTGCTGCTGGAGGTTTTAACATAGGACTCGTTCCACCGCTGAGCACGATTCTCTTGATGCGATTACATTTACCACCATTGCTCTAGAGAACTGGATTACAAGCGTCCATGATATCTACAGACACTTACTGCTGTATATAATGGCCATATTAACTAACCCTGGGACTGGAAGCTTCGTATTAAAAAACAGGGTACCCTAGTGGTCATCTCGGCCCACCCTGTGGTGCCCATCCATGGTGCTGGCTAATGGAGACATGGCTGTGCTGCTGCGTTCCCGCCGCGCCCAGACTCCACGCTGGCTTGTATTTATAATGGTTCTCGCCGCATGGCAGCAGAGCCTGACCAGCCTCCCACATCCATCTTTGTCACAATCCCGCTGGGCCGCTAATACCTCTTAAACACTCGGCTGGCTGGCAGCAGACAGCTCAGGAGCCCGGTGCTACACTCAGAAATGCCCGTCTTTGCCCTCCGATTCCCTCCATCACTCTCTGATTCTTCCAGTCCTGTGTTTGGGATGTCTAGATCATTTGGCCGCGTAGAAATGAAAGGTATTTGCAGCGTCTTGTATCTAATGAGACAGCTCAAACTTTGAAAAGCAGCCCAATAGTTAGACTTGAACCTTGTGTGTGGCCTTGTTGCACTGACAGTGTGTTAGTGGTTTAATTTACAAGCACTTATTAGTCGAGCAGTGCCGGGCTACAGTGATGTATGTAATTGACTGAACAGGCTATCTCTTGATCATTACAGCTATTACAGGTCATCGGGGCAATCTATGAATCTATGAATCTGTTGACTTACACAGGGAGGTGAAATAAGGCAGACAGTTACATTAGCAGGGTAACAGCTCAAGCTCATTTTGAGCAGTGGAGCAGAGAAGGAGTAAGAAAGGAAAAAGGGGAAGAGGGAGATTGAGGAAAGGAGAGAGGGAGGGAGGCAGTCTGAGAGTGGAAGAGGGGAACCTTTAATTTCGCAGTCAGCCAAGCCATCCACACAATCACCTTCTGTTAATTCTATCTGCTACATCAATTAAATTGTTTGTAGAAACTAATTGAATGTGGCTTAATCACACATCTTAATAGCTTTGCACGCTTCGATCTGGCTGTTAATTCCAGCAATAAAATGAAATGAGAGCGCTCACTGGGTAATTAGCGAGGAGGCTTGGGAAAGAAATGAGTGCTTTATGACACGGTAATAAAGCAGAGGAGCCGGTGGGGGGACGGCAAAGGCCGAGCTCGCCTCTATCTGGGTCTTTTTCTGCTGAGCCCAATGATTTTCACCTTGGCTTCCCACATTTGGGCGGTAGTCGCTTTAAACCAAATCAAATGGCCAAATTGAAAGGGAATGAGACAGTTTGCATTCATTAAGCCTAACATCTCGCTATTTGGAGAGACGGCGTGGGCACAGGTGATGTATAATGGCTTTACAATCATTTTTCCACTATCACACACCCTTAGTGGAAGGTCTAAGATGGGTTGTGACTAATGGGGATGGAAATTGAATAGTCTTTTAATTTGTTTTTCTTCCATAATTCCTGGATTCTTGTTGGTCCACTGTGTGTAATCAAGTACCTGAACTGAGCCATATATTTAGAAATATTCAGACTCTTGCTAGTATGGGCTGCTCACTGCTGTCATGTTCTTATTTGTAACTTTCTGTAGGACTACATGCAGAATGTGCATGGAAAAGAGATTGACTTGCTGAGGACAACAGTGAAGGTTCCTGGGAAGCGACCACCCAGAGCTGTGGCCACCGTCGCCCCCACCGCCAGTCCCAAAACCAACGGGCTGACCAAGGACCGCAGCACCTTGCAGCTGGGCATCGGAAACACAGGTTCGAATCCCTGAGTCATTAAGTCTCAAGGCCAGATTAGTGAAACTGTGCTTCTTTTCCAGTTTTCATTTTTAACAGACATTATTTTCTATCATCTGACTAGAACTGAAACAAGCTTGATTCACGAACTGACAGAAAATTTGTCACAATTTCGATAATTACTGAATCATTTGAGACATACATTTGATGCTTCAAGCTTTAAAATGTTGCAGTTTTCTATAATTCTCTTTTATATCACTGCAAACTCAATATTTTATAGTTGTTTGCCCAAACAAGCAATTTGAAAATAGAATAAAGAATGTGTTACAGTCACTGACTACTTTTCAAACAAAACAATTCATCAACCAATCAAGAAGATAATCTCCGCTGAATGTAGTAATAAAAATAAGCTTCATTTGCAGCTATAATTCTGAAGTTAATATCACATAATAATAATGCCCACTTAAACTGATAAATTCAAAATATGGACCTGGTAGGTAATCAGTTATGTATTTCCAGCACTACCTAAAAGACACAACAAATCACTCAATGAGCTTTTTATTACAAATTTTATACTGTCCTCTGTTTGTGATTAGTCATATAAATGTCTCCCAACAGGTTAATTATCTACTTTCTGTATGTTTCTTTCATGCAAATTAGCTGCCTCAGAGTACACACAATGATGACTTAATGAGCATCTATGACAAATCTATTAATACTACAGGTTACTAAACAGGGAATTTAAGATTGTGTTTAAACATCACAGTTGTGTTTATGGAGCAATATTACAAAAATAGAGGGTTTGTTTATCCTGGCTATTAAGTGACTGTGACACTGACCTAGTTATTTTCCATCCTCTGTGGTAAGCGAGGTCATAGCAACAAAAAACCGCTTTGGTCCTGAGCATCGTGCCAGGGTTTCTCCACCTTCAAATTTAAAAATAGAGCTCCTCTCCTAGCGAGCTCCACCACCGGAGGCTGCTGGGAGTCTGGCAGGCGTATAGAGGGGAAGCCAGTGATTGGATTTAGGGGTTAGGATTAAGAGTAATTAATACTAATTAGCGAAGTGATCCCCGGAGGGAGGCGGGGTCCTTCATCAGCTGTAAAATGGGCACAGTGTTTCCATCCGTCAGGCTAAAGCTAACCGGCTGAGAGTGAGTTCAGTGCCAGAAACAGGTCAGCAGGGACCGTTAGGACTGTCCTGGCAGGTTACTGCTGTACATGGCCAAGGTGTGTGAACAGGTTAATCCGTCAAAAGCTGAAAGATGTAGGAGTTTACAGAGCACAGGACACGAGATCGAGGTTGTTTCATTCCACAGACTGTTCACCTTGAGTGCTGGGTTGAGGGGAGTCATCAGGGCAGACAAAGGGCCGTGAAAAACAGGCTAGAGAAGGTTTTGGTAAAACCCCATCCAATGGATTTTGTTTTGTTTTTTTCACTTAATTTTCTTTTTAACCAGACAATGTTGTTTTCTCCCGATGCGCTTCTCATAAAGAAGACTCCTCAATGACAAATTCCCAAGATTTTCAGTTGCCATCCATTTCTGCATCAGGGAACAATGTGAGGGAGATTTGCCTTAATCTCCACTTAGGAAAAGAAAGGTTACAAATCACATCAGGTCTCTCTCCGGGTGGAGGACCCTCTTCTGATTATGCGATCGGGATTTTGATTTCATTAGACATGCAATTGATGAAGGGAACAAAGGGGTAATTTTTCATTCACGGCGTCCAAATCACAAGCCTTGTCTTTGCCTTTGGTAATTCATTCATTCCTTAGATCTAAAGACCTTTATAATCACTGGGAGAAGAGGGATAGCGACGGAGAGAAGGAGGGGCGGAGTGAATGGGGGAGATGGGAAGATGAAGAGGAGAGGTTGAGAAGACAGAGAGTAAATGTGAGAACGCATGCGCCCGCAAGTGTGCCAAGCGGCCAGGTTTAATTCCTTTGCTGGGTGCTGAGCGGAACCATTTTAAATATGATCCTCCCTGTTAACATGCGTCCTGCCGTGTCACCAGCGACAGATACATTGTATCAAAGTATTAATGGGCCCAGTCACTTTTAATCAATCCTGTGGGAGAGACGCTCTCTGCTCTGCCTCCACGGGGAAGAGGTGGAGATTTCCAGAAAGTGTTTAGCTCATTCCGTCCTGACTCTGCGCCACAATTTGCTTCCAGCCCATAACCAAATAGCCACATATTCGCTGACCGGCAGACTCTACCAGCACCTGCATCACATCTTCTTTTAAGGCCTTAACGTGGCCTGTTGTCAGTACTGTGGAGCAATGGCTTGATTCTGAATCCCTCAACCCCGTCACGTTGAGAATAGTTTAGTTGAACTGATTGAACACTGTTATTTCACACTCTTATTTATACAAAAGTGAATAATGTTTCAGTAAATCTACTTCCATTCTCCATGACCATGCAGAAGGACACCCTGGGAAAGACTGATACAGTTAATACATTGCGTTTAGATCTGTTTTGTCTAGAAATATTTCTGTCTTCATTTGTGAGCTGTAAATGTACGCAAGCACCCACTGACAATTCAAGGATACATCATAAACGTAAAAAAGCCTGTAAATTTCCAAATGGAAAATAGGCCGCACTGCCATACACAAGGGTTCAAGTAAATATCTTAAAGTTAGTTTCTTGCACACAGATTGTGAAAAGATGTTATTAAATACACAAGTATGTTTGAGTGACTTGTAATGGACTGGAAGCAGCAGCAGAAGCAGCAGTTTGAGAGGTGGAGGGGGACATCTGGGCGTTGGTCGTGATGATGGTGGTGGATTACACAGCCGCAGATGATGTGTTGCCCGGCCCACATTAGCATGAATGCTTCATTATCTCACTACTTGTACATAATGGCAACAACTCCACGGAGGGGTCAGGCCTCGTCACGGCTCATCAGCCCACTGACGGCCCGGCCTAAAGAGAAATGAGAAGCAAGGCAGAGCTGCTCCCCGCTAATCCATCGACTCTACTTAACACCCCAGCCCCGGATAGCCTGCAGTACACACTATATGGCTTTTGTTGTCTCTTTATACACATGACAATACAGCCCGCAATGGGGTTTTTGTACTTTTACGAGTTCCTTAATTTTGGAAGGCAATGAACATGAAACTGTTTCTTTTTAGAAGTGTCCATCTAACAACATGTTGGTGCTAATGTTTCTTTTTTTATTTACTATCTAGATACAGCAGTAAACATATTTAGCGATTTTAGTCAAGTAAAAGTAGTTATACTATAATGCAGAAATACTCTATTACAGTTACTATCATCAAGCAGCAGAGTGATGGCAGTCAGTGTTATTAATTCTAATACAATTAAATTGTAATTATTACTGATGCATAAAAACATAATAAGATTTTTAATGTTGTAGTAAGACCGGGGTGAGAAATTTTTTTATGACTTTATCATGTTTGGTTGTTCTCTATTAAAAATATATTATTATCACAATTTTAATTTGATAATTAGCTGCAGCTGCCAGATAAATACAGTTGAGTAAAAGTGCAATATTACCACCCTGAAAGTAGAGATGTAGAACTGTAAAGTTGAAAAAATTCAAATACAGTGTGGCCTTATAATTGTAGCACAGTACAGCACAGTAATTGAGTAAATGTAGTAGATATAAATTTAGTTACTTTGCGACATTGTCTTGGTTTCATACAGTTTCCAAGTAAATGGCTGGAACACTGCTGTGTTTTTCATTTTCTCTTCAATAGACTGAACAGAATGGGGCCTCAAATTAAAGTTTCACAAAATGTAATGTAATTGACAAAACCTATTTTAATATTTTGTTTTTCTCAAAATGTAATACATTAAAATGTAGCGATACGTGATGTATTTTTATTTGACACTGACATCGCTGTCATGAAGTTGACAGTTCAGTATTAATGCTTCAGACCTCAGTTGGCAGTC
Organism: Amphiprion ocellaris; assembly: GCF_022539595.1. NCBI lineage: Eukaryota > Metazoa > Chordata > Actinopteri > Pomacentridae > Amphiprion > Amphiprion ocellaris. The sequence continues at coordinate 20,029,217 of NC_072775.1, forward strand.
TCCATGTTGATCAGTGTCGGTCCACCGTAGCGCCACTGCTAATGTGTAGAATGTGCTGGAGTCGGGCCTGGCTGGAGCTGTGAATACAGTGCTCTTTTAATGCCACAAGCTGATTATTTCTCCACTGTAATTACATTATCCTCCCCTTTATGCAGGAGTGGTCTCTGGGGACTAATGGATACAGCCATGTATAATTCATTAATCATTAGCATCCAATTTGACAATTAGACATGATTGTTGAATTTTAAATATCAATCGAAGTTGCCATGTCGTTACCTAACGTTTTTTTTCTTGTCTTTTGTAAGGTGTCAAAAAGTCAAACTTCACTCTCAGCATTAAAACACGTCATTCTTTAACAGTTTAGGTAATTGCTGTTCATTTCAACAATGAGGTAATCAAACATTTATCTGTAATATCAGGTCATGACTGGAGATAAAACCACGTAGTACAGTCTCATACGAATCGCATTAATAAATACTTTCTAAATTCAGTTGCGATCAGAACCTTTTTTTCTCCAAGTCGTGAGCTTATTTTAGGTACCATTCATCCGCCACTTTTTCTAAAACAAAGTTTCACGTTTTCTTTTCAATTCTCCTACTCTCTCCCCCCTCCGGCCCCTCCTCACCCCTCTTCCCCCGTCCTCCCCCTCCTCCTCCTCTGCTCTGATTTCAGCATGCTAATTTAGTCGGTGCTCCTCAGCATGATTCCCTCGCTCTCTCTCCCATTCTTGCTGCGATTCTGCTCCCTCCCCTCTGGGACCCAAAGATTAATATTCCTGGGCCCAACAAGATAATTACTGATACTAATTAGACATGATTATGTGAATTTGATACACTTATTACTCTAGATAATGAGTAGGACATATTATCCTAACAAGCACCCGTGCCGCTTAGTTTACTTTACACACGAGCCACACACTATATTTTCTGTTATTGTCACCTCAATCAGAAACTGATATTCTCTCGTAATTATTGAATAAAAGGCCTTGACGTGTGATACCTGCAAGACGAGAGAGCATTGTCGAGAAAATCAGAGGAAGGTGTTGTTTTCCACAACAGAACCTCTGTCATTTTAACCTTTTAGTGTCAGAGCAATATCTATTTGACATTGAATTATTTTTACCCTGTAGTTTAACAGTCTGTATGAGTTTTAAAGCAAAAATGCTGTGAATTACTGAATTCTTTTATTTGTAAATTGCCCAGATAGAATATTTTGTTATTAGTTTAATGATAACTGAATCATAATTTTAACAAACATCCTTATGTTTTGGATTTTTAGAATTTTTATAATGCAATAAAAAAAAATACCATTAAAATCAGTGCAAATTCCAGCTTTGGCAGTTCATCTGATTCCCCTCACATGACTGGAAGCATATCGATGAGTTTTTCAGAGTAGTTAGGATGCGTTGTAGCAACTGCTTGTGAACAGGAGGGAAGGACCCCACACGGCGCAGCCTAGCCCATGAATTAGTAAAGAGAGCCAGGCGTCCGCGGCTCGCCTGATTGGAAGTTAGGGAGAGAACGCCTGCTGACGCCAGTGGAGATCGATGTGGCAGTCAGAGGGATGAGGCGAGATAATTAGCGTTCAGAGTGTATCTTGTTAATTAAGGGCTAATTAGAGGCAGAGGCGGAGGGAGAAGAGTTTTGTGTGTGTGTGTCTGTGTGAAGGGGGTTGGTTAACAGAGAGACGAGCACAAAAAAGGTGGCAGCAGCTTTTGCCATGCTGCAGAAACTACCTAAAATTGCTAACTCAATTACATCATTATCACCTCTTTGCAGATTTTTTTCTGCCAGGCTAAGAATGCAAACAGCTATAGAGAACACATGAAATCAGTATTCAATTTCTCGTGTCTGTCACTTGTTTTCCAGGCGCCCCCCACTCCAACAGCAGTTCCTCCCTGCAGACGGGCGGCTCGGTGTTTGGCGGCAGTAAGGATGGCATGCACCAGCGCTCCTTCTCCGTGTCCAGCGCCGACCAGTGGAATGAAGCCATCAACACCAGTACAAGCAGCGGCGCCCGTAAGCCCTCCAGCCTTCGCTTTCCACACTCTTACATTCCCCGAGTCCTTATCATCAGCAGAGCAATCAAAGTTCACGTGTTATTAGCACAAAGACCGGGGTGAATTCAAACAAAGTGAAGGGATCTGATCTGGAGGTGCGAAGTGATGGAGCTGCCATTTCTCGAGTTTCTTAGACAGGTGAAACAAGCCTCATTTTCATAATTAGGTGATCAGAGCTGTGATCGCTGTGACCTTTTTCTGCCGCTGCTCTCTGATAGAAGCAGCGTGTTCAGAGGAGAGGAACGGTGAAGGTTAACTTTCCGCCATCGATGCATCTCCACTTACTGCCTCCTTGTCACATCGCGCCCTGTCACTGTACTTGAGTGAAGTAAGATAATATATTCACTGTGCCTGCCCCCCCTCCTCAACCATCCTGTCTTTACCTTCCATCTTACTCTCTGCCCCCCCCACCGCCTCTTCTGTTTTCCTCTCTTTTCTTCCGAAGAGGGAAATGAATGCTTTTCGGGGGTACCATTCATCACCAGTTATTTCCCTCTCTTTGTGGTTGGCAGTAAAAAAGCACTTAAATGCACATCAACAGAATAACAGTCATTTCCATGCATGTTTGCACTCTGGTAGTTCTCATTAGCACGGCGGCGGCTCCCCCCCTCCCCATGGGCTCCCAGGGGCCCCGGCAGTTTAAAGAGCGCACTTTACGAGCGCTGCTGGAGTCCAACTGCACGGCCCTCGTGGTTCCGCAGACAAGCCTGTCTCTCATTTGGAGCTGCCAAACGATCAATTCTGCCTGGACGCAGGCACTTCCATCACCCCCTACCCCTGTCTCCCATCAGCAGCATGCCCAAAGCAGAATTACTTAGATTCGTGGGGTCCTCAAATAAATGAGCGGGACTGTGTGTGTGTTGTGTATGTGTACTCGCTGAATATTTTTGTGTTGCTGTTTGTATGTGAGCTTTTTCCACAGAGCGTGTTTGCGTCTGTATTATGATGTGTGGGAGAGAAAAAAAGGGCTTCATAGTAGATGCTTGTGAATGCGCGCGGCCGAACTGCAAAAGGACAAATACGACTTCCTAAACATTGCGCTGTGGAAATAAAGAGGCTACAATTTCCTATTTTCATGTTTGGTAAACTGAAAAGCCTTCAGTATTAACATAGCTCATTAACCAGCATCCAGTCTTCAACTAAATCAGACCCACAATTTCGCTCCATTATTCTATTTTCTTCAATTATTTTCATGCTACTTTTAAGGTAACCACAAATGAGCTCGAATGAGGCAAATGAGCTGAAAATAATAGTAGAAACGTTGTGTCAAATGATAGATTATGTTACAAGAAGGCAAGTGTCGCTGTAATCAGTGCGTAGTCAGTGCAGACGGTTAAATGCTTGTAATGTACAACTGAAAGCAGCGTCTTTGCAGCTCAAAAACTTTCAGCGTCTGGTTTTTGTATCTCCTTAGAATTTACGAATCAGAATAAAAGCAGCAGAATACGTCCGTAGTGTAAAAGTGTGACTGGACTATCAGAAAGCATAAACGTGATTGAAACGCAACGCTCTTATCTTTCATCTTAATGTGTCTTCAATAATCAATAGAGGGTGTTCCACAGTGACGGGTGCTCATGTTTTGCCATTTGAATTGACTTGAACCAAGCCCAATCACTCCATTATCCTTGGTGAAGGTTGCAGGTTAACATAAAAAGTGATTCTGAGATGCAAAAACAGCAGATTGATGATTCACTGGAGAATGAAGGCATCTTAGCCAGGTAACCATTTCCATATTATTTAAAGAATGTCCTCATTTGTAAACCTATTGAGCAAAGGCAGAAGCAGAGGTAGTAACATCTCTTGAATATTGAGCGCAGATTTTTGATTAAATCCCGACCCAATTTTTCTATTGCTTGCATTCATAAAGACACTCATTCTTAATGCACCGGATGCTTGTTTAGATCCTGCTCTCCTTCGTGTACCTCAATCTTTGAACCTGAATTAAAAGCAAGAGGCTCAAGCAGTCATCTGAGTGATGTGGTAGGCTCGCTGATGACAACAACTTAAGTCACACTGCCAAAGTCAGAAGATTACTGCCGATCAGAGTTCACCACGAGCTCTTCAATAATTAATGCAACATTCCTATCTTCAGAAGATTTAGATTTCTTTGTTCACAGCTTTAATGTGCAAAAAAGGATAACAGGAGATATTATGCTACAGTGTCTTAATGCAAGATTTTTGAAACCTCAGAATCAACCTTAGTGCTGTTACATTTAGTCAAGGCATAGCTCTGACCATCGCCAAACATTAATTGTAAATTCTTGTGATAATTGTCAGTTACCAATGAATTTTATTAATTTTCTTTAAGATTTCTTGCTTGTCTGTCATGTAAGACAATAAATTGAATATCTTCATATTTTAACATGTTTGTTCAGACAAAACAAGCAACTATCACGTGTCATCTGAGGTTTTTTTAAATTGTGATGGATATTTTACATTATTTAATGCCATTTAATGGAACAAACAGTAAATCGATTAATCAAGAAAAAAATCAGCAGATTAATAAAAAATAACAGAAAATAATTGTGAATTGCGAATTCCCTTTTAAAATGAAACATCATTATATAGTGGCAGTGTTGTGCTAATTGACACAAATTATTGAATTCTATTTAAATTACTTTGTTGTAAAGTCATAATCCATGGAAGATTTGCGTCATTCTCTAGTATTGTCTCTGAAATTAATGTTTCAACTCTTATGCACTGTGGTAATTTATTTATATGTAAGTGCTTTTTCTCCTCTGGTTTTGCACATCAGCACACAGTTACTTAATGCACAGATAGCCTTTTCCTGTGGCACTGTGTTTTATACCTTGGCCTCCCGATGCGAGGGTGATAGCATGTGGGGAGTTTGATTTCTACGCTAGGCCGTAATGAAGTTTGACATTTAGTTTGGAGAGAGCAGCAGAGCGCGATCAGGCCTTGATTAGTACGCTCTAATTGAGGATAATAAGGGGGAGGCGGTGATTGTTTCTAATTTTTGTCATTAATTGCAGCCGTTGGCTTTGATTGAGGACAGGCAGGGCTGCCATGTCAAGGGGCCTGGCGGAATCATAGTGCTCCTTACCCAGAGCCTCTTGAATAACAATGAAATGACTCCCCCTGTCCTCTTCACCCTCCCCCCTGCTGCTCGCTCCCTCACCCTTTTTCATTCCCATTCATTCCTAGTGTGGCGTTTGTAAAGGGAGCTGCTAGCAGCGCCCTCTTTGTCTCACCCGCAGCCTTCATTCTGAAGCATGTTTAAACTGTCATCTCAGTGGTGGGAGTGTAATACGCAGTAATCACAGGTTAGGCGGATACCTATTCTGCTGCCCAGGTGATCTTGGCTGAGTGGTAAAGAGACTCCTGGTCCCCAGTGTGCTTCATTACCCAGCTTGGTCCTGATGGCCCTCATACACTCTAACAGCTAGCTAATAATGCCACAGTGAATTCTCTACTTTCACAATCAGTCCAGTTTCAACTTCATAATCCTCAGCTTAAGAAATTTAATTTACTAGCCATGCATAGTTTAGAGCTGAAAATCACTCGGGGACTTTGTGTAAAACCGTTTGGTCTCAGGTGCTTTGATATTGTTGCTCAGTGATGTGTATGGTGGTTTTATCCTTTAGCTATACCTTTATATTACAGACTTCTTAAAGGCTGATGGGTGCAAACAAAGGGAGGTGTATCACCGCGTAGATGTTTCAGGTGCAGAATGAGCAGGACCAGGGTCATTTTCCACAACATTAGGGGCAGAAATTGATAATTAGAGGTGTTTATGACACGGTCGGGGCCCCCGAGGGGCAGCCCTCCCCTTTAACCTCAAGCGACATTAAACAAATGCTGGCTGTCACGTTGGAGGCAGGTTGGAGCTCGAGCCTTCCACCCGCCATACGGAGCTGTGCTGGCGGGACAGACGCTGGTATGGAGAGGGAGGAGGAAGCAGAGGGTGGAAGGAGGGGGGCACACGGAGGACCCCTGTGCCCCCAGCTGTCTGAGCCAGCTAATGACTCGTCTCAGGGGGGCTGTTGTAAGAGAGCAGGGAAATTGAAACAGACGCCTCGACTAGGAGCTGCTACATGTGTGGCTGCGTGCTGCCATTCAAAGCACCAGAGAGCTTCATATATGTGCTCCAGCACATGCACCAATGTTATGTTTATTAACGCGATGGCATATAATCAATGTTATTATTTATCAAGTCGCACGTTACTATTCATGCCGAAATATTAATGCTGCCTTTAAGGACGCTCCCTCATCAAACACATTAAAGTCTGTTTTAATGAATTTGTTCATTTTTCTTAATAATGACATTCTTGTTTGTATACGCTGACCCCCATCAAGATTCATTTCTAAGGCGTGGACAGACAGAACGATGCGTGTCTCAGGTGTTGTCTGCTACATTTTGCCCACACTTTAACAGTGTATCCCCCGGCCCTCTGAGCTGCAACTCTCCCCCCATGTAAGCATCTTCAATCCCCTGCTGAGCCCATCTTACTCCTCCAAGACAGCCCCATCTCCCTAAAGGTAATGACCGAATTAGGCCTAATGTTGTACACTGGCTAATGGCACAGCGCCGCACATTATAGCATGTGCAACTGGCAACGACAACAGCAATAATCCCTGAGCCCCTTGTCCTCCTGCACTCCACCCCTGGGGCTGGGACGGTGCACAGGGAAATGAATGGAGTTTGCCACACTACAATGAGCTTTTGATGGGAGACAATGGAGGAGGCTGCCAGCACCACACAGGGTGGTAAGAAGAGAGCAATATGGGGCCCATCTACTGGCCCTCCCTCCCTGCTTCCCCCAGGCTCCTGGCCCCCACTCCCAGATTCATAATGGCATCCGGAGGGGGAAAGAAGTGAAAGTGATGTCAAATGTCAGGAAATCAGAAAGATGGCAAGCTGACAACCCCCTCCTATCGTCCCATCCCTCCTGTCCCTTTGCCCAACGGTAGCACAGGTTAATATCACATTTATAAAATCACTTACAAGAAACAAAGCCGACTCTTAGCCCCCTGTCACTCTCAGACAGTCATATAGAGAGCTCTGCCGCGGGCTAACTTAGGTAACCATTTGTTCACTGATAGCCCCATACCCGTCGTTCACACCGTCTAAAGCTGGAGTTACACAGTTACTTTTGGAGCCATTTTCAACTCTTCCTCCTGTAGACACATTATTAGGATGTGACAAGTCTGCCTTTACTTTCCATGAAGCTTTCAATAATGTCATCCATTATTAATTCTCAGTGTGATTTCCCAAGAATTATTGCACCTTTCCTCACTGATAAAGATACATATGTACCAAGCTGAAATGAAACTGCCAACTTAATTTCAAAGCAGTAGTTCTAAATATTTCAAATCCATCCACATTTTATACTCTTGTGTGTAATTGATGCAATAACTAGGAGACGGATTTAAAGTCTGACGGTAATTCCTTATTGTCCAATCAGAGCCAACATGGAATTGCATAACCCCGAAGCAAATTTTAGTAGATATTTCATAAACTCTATTCAATTTCAATTTTCAATTTTTAAACTAGACACTTGTTTTTTTGTAATTCTTTATCTATATAATATGTACCATCATAAAAATGACATAAATAACCTTAATTCTTTTTAAAGGTCACCCTAATTTTCCGGTTGATGCTTACAGAGTCAGACAAAACACACTTTTTGTTATTATTGTACTTTTTGGGTTATGCCATAACTCAAAAAGTTATGACATAACTCATAAAGTCAAATTCAAGGTGTAATTTTTATGACTGCACATTATATCTAAGAGAAATTTCTGCACTTATGAGTCATTTTTCTACATGCTTTTCTGGTAAATCAACTTAATTTGTTTCTTCTGTATGGAATTTTAGTCTTGACTAGAATATGTTGACTCTAATACTTTTCTAGCAATTACCCATCAATGGTACAGGAGCATTTAAAGAGGTTCAAAACTAGTCAAATTGTTGAAGAAAGATTGTTGTATCACCTGAATTTGCTTTGGTGTCCTTTTCTTTTCACTACATGAAGTTTGTCCACAGTTCAGAGCTATAGCTGTCAAGCTAAAGCTCTGACAATGAACATTAAGATTACCTGCATGGTCAATGTATAGAAAGCAGGTATATTTATTTCATGTTCATGAAATATAATGTTTTTGTCTTTTTGTGTGTTTTAACAGCCAATGGGATGAGTGATCCTGCAAACTCCAGCATGGGCAGTGCAACAAGTCCGAAACTTGAGCCACCTCCTTCGCCACACGCCAACCGCAAGAAACACAGACGGAAAAAGAGCACCGGCATCACCAAGCCAGATGGCTTATCTGCTGGCAATGAAGGTATGAAAAAGTTACATCACTTCTGAAACTGAAAAGAAAAGTCGGTTCGCACACACACAATTCCTCTGCACTGATTTGTTAAAACGTTGACGATCTGGTCACAAGGACCTTTCTCAAGATACCAAAAACGTTCTGCTCAGGAGTCTGACTGGCAAAATATTTACTTACCATTGTAGAGACCCAGATTTCTTTCTACACAAGTCCTGAAAAGGACAGGTTGCACAGTGAGTTCATGTTTCTCGGCATGAAATTCCACCGGTGTTTCAACTACTTTTCCATTGTGTAAACTTGGTACTTACCAGCCAAGCACAATTAGCACTTTTTGCTGTTACTGGTTGCCTCAAACACATAAACAGAGTTGGGACAGATTAAGGACAAACCTCAGCATAATGCTCCCAAATCCAAAACTATGTACACTACCCTTCAAAAGTTTGGGGTCACTTAGAAATGACCCTATTTTGAAAGAAAAGCAGTTTTTTTCCAATGAAGTTAACATTAAATTAATCAGAGATACAGTCTGGACATTGTTAATGTGGTAAATGACTATTCTAGCTGGAAACAGCAGATTTTTAATGGAATATCTACATAGGGGTACAGAGGAACATTTCCAGCAACCATCACTCCTGTGTTCTAATGCTACATTGTTTTAGCTATTGGTGTTGAAAGGCTAATTGGTGGTTAGAAAATCCTTGTGCAATTATGTTAGCACATGAGCACATGAGTTTTCATAGAAAACATAAAATTTCCTGGGTGACCCCAAACTTTTGAACAGTAGTGTATGCCAGAAGGCAAAATCTAGCAAAACCTTTTTTTGGTATGTGTCACTGTTTTTATTTAGTCCAAGACAAACTAGGCAGAAAGTATCCACACACTTATTCAGTGACTGACTTTGAACTCACACCTCGACACACTGACCAGATTCCTCCAGTCATGATGAACAGATGATCATGTAATCTTCTATTTTCTGACTGAATGTGCCTGTGATGTTCATAAAGGTGTGTAATTTTGGATCTTCATGTGGCCCCCTGCACAGATCACCCTCACGGCCCCCATTTATTTTACTGTTGTATGAATAGTGAATGTGGCCCCTCTCAGCAGGGGAGTGGCAGTCGGCTCTCCACCCAATTAATAATGATTCTTCAGCCCAATGATGAATGGAGTACCCTAATTGGATGGCATTGTGAAAACACTGAGACGCATTTCAGAGGCCATAAAACTGATGTCACCAGAGCGGGATGATCAATCAACAAGATTGATACGCTGGATAACAACAACAATGGCATTGACGCCTCCTAAATGGGGCTTAGCATTTATAATCATTATACTTTTTTATCACGGTCTCTGACAGCTTCTCTTTAAAGTCTGAATGGGTCTGTTGACCACATTGTTGTGTGGAGGGAACATCATCAGCATCACCGAGATAAGTGGCATGAGATAAGTGGTGCTCTTTTCATTGTTGGAGTAGTGGTGATATCAGTGGTCATAATCAAACTGGGCCAAATACTTCACATCTAATAATATTCTGGATTAGGCATTGTCATTAATATTTCGACATTGTATCATGAGCTTCTGCGATTGTACACAAGAAGCCTGCAACTCTTGCTTGAGCTTTATCTGACATTACTTAGCTCTGCAGACAGAATTAGAGACTCACATTAAAGTCTTTGCTAAGTGATGGCTGGTATTCTACGTTTTCAAATTCGGTATCCCACATAGATTTACTCCTGGACTTCCTGAGCGGGAAGTCTAAGAGTAATCAGACTGAAGGAGGCAGATTTGAATGTTTCTCACATCATCAAACATGCACATTGTTTTCTATCCCTCTCATTGTTCTCTGCAAGGTTTTCTATTAGCATCAGCTTGTCTGTTCTGCTGAATGCCCTGGAATACAGACGTATCGCTTAAATATTGGATTCACCCAAGTCTGGGATGTGAGTTGTGTCTCCTGTTAAAAGAACAGGAGAGAGAGAAAGAGAGGGGGGAAAGGGAAGGAGAGGAGAGGTGGGATCCTTGAATAAATTGCTATCAGTTTATCTAATTTACGGGGCAATCAGAAGCATGCAATACAGGCTGAAATTGAATTTTAGTAGTTGTGAAGCATCATAAATCAAAACAGCGTGAGCGTCTTAAGGTGAGAAATCATTTTGGTGAACATGGGACGTGTAGGATGTAAAAAGGAGCCTGGAGAAACTGTTGCTGCAACATTATTTCCAAATATGGCTCTACAGCACTTAGCAAGATTCTTCTATATGTCTGCTGAAGTGGAGGAAAATCTAGAAATATTATACAAGCTGAAGTTCATTATTATGATTGTAAAAGGCTAAATGGCACACAGCAAATGGGCACAAACTTCCAAATAGGTTTCATCCACTTTATTATCAGGTTTAAAATGCTGTAATTTCAAACTCATATAGGGCCATTTAATCTCAAATCAATTTAAAGCTGTATTGGGATAAAGTCTAAATTCTCTGTTTTGTCTGCTTTGCTACACTTTCACCAAGGATATGCACAAGGGACACAGTCCCTAATATCCTATGCACTGTCAGAGCTGTGTGGTGTAATGAACTTCTCATGTGCTTAAAGAATGATGCAGGATGCATGGCGAGACAACTGACAGCCCCGTAATGTGTTTCCCAGCAGCCGCCCGGCGACGAGCTCTCTCGGTGTGTCGCTCGCCATAAACCCACTGGAAAATCGATGGCCGATAAAGAGTTGTGTTCAAGGGGAGCCCCCTCTGATTAATGCAGACTGTCAGGGAGCATCATTAATGTATTTCTCTTTTAAAGAAAGTGTATCAAATGCTCATTGTTTTGGGGGGTTCAGCTTGTCCAATGTGAGCAGAAAGGGAGGTGCAGGAATGGAAAGAAATTGTGATGAGAAGCTACTTGCTGATGTTTCCAGTTTTGTGGAGGAAGATATTTATTCTTACTAAGGTCACAGGAATTAAGGAGAAAACAAGTGTTGACTTGAATGCTTTTAAGATACAGAAGGTGTTGACATTGTCGGTCGACAAAATCAGGTCAGTTAAAACCTTAATTGCATTTACTTTGGCAATAAGACAACATCTTGCACCCATTACAATAAATTGCAGTAATGCAAAAAAATAGATGATTTCCATATCGCATAACTAAAATCTACTGCCTCATACAAGAAACATGAGACAAGATCTCATCATTACAAGATCCTAATGTCATCATTAAAGATGATGGTGACTTAATGTCCAAAAGACTGTTGACGCCAAATTTTGAGCCACTTCTTTTTTTTAACTGGGTGATTAAAATTAAGTTGAACTGGGCTTGATTTCAGAGATTTCCAGTCTTAAAGGAGCTGCAGAGGCACAGATCTGTGGTTAAAATACATCAGGTGAAAGAATGAGTGCATGTAGGTGTCCTACAAACAACATGAAGTTAGTTATAGTGGTAAAATCAGAGTCATAACTCATCCACATCTGAATAGACATGCATAATAAACATATTTTTAGACTCGGTGGGACTTGCTATCACTCACTGATGTTTGTTGCAAATAAATATCCTGACAGAACCTGCTCAGAAATCAGAGTAATAGATGCGACTTGCCTGAGAATCATCAGGTTTTTACATTTTAGGACAAAATTTAGTCTGTGACACATACACAACAAAAATGTATATTTGAATAGTATATTTTGCTACTTAATTTGATACTTGACTTTTTAAAATGGAAAAAAGTACAGGCTAAAAATAGGACTCGAGTACTGTCCTACAGTGTAACTTACTGCATCATTATCAAAATAATTAAAGCACCGTCTCAAACAGAGGAGGACAGTCATTTAAATCAGGTAGCATCATAATGTCTCCGTCTTTTCACCAACTGATAATGACCTTAACCTTTTCTCCTAGATCCAGAAGTCAAACCTCATAATTTTGAGACAGTAAGTCACAATTATGAGATAAGAAGTCATAATTACAAGATAAAGCCTCCAATTCTTTTTCTTTGTTTAATGCAATGTGCTTTTGTACCTAAGAGGCTAAAGGAAGCGTTATTTGCATTGTCAGACATGCAGTCTATAACCCATAATGAGCTCATATGAACTGCAGAGCGTTTGTTTGTGACAGAGCAGGACTGAGTTCAGCTCCCTTTATTTCACAAATTAGATTTTTGAATTAAAACGAGTAGAAAAGGAATAATCAGTTTAAGTAATCAGGTAGTTTCATTTTGCATTTGGATTGATTGAATTTAAAGTGACTGAAAGCACTCCACCTAATTTTGCCAGCAATTATAGGAGGATGGGGGAAGGATTTTTATGTTTAGCAAGAGTGGACTCTCCAAAGTAAAACAGTTGGCTATCTGCCCTTATAAAGTGCAAATCTGGACCAATTTGATCAGCAGGAGCAGACTGTTGATGTTTATACGTACTTCTAATAGGATCAGTGTCACTTACACATGTGCATCCAGAGCAGTTGATATTAAATGTAGTTCTGCTCCCAAAGACACAATGGAAGCAAATCATTTTACTTCTGAAGATGTGAGTATGACTAAGGCAAAAATAATCAAAAGGACTTTAATAGTAATCCAGCGTGTTTCAGCTCTGAATACAGAGCAAGGATGAAGTTGCCAGAAAAGATCATTTACTACTCAGTAGAGATGAGGAGCAGCATGCACAAAATAATGTAGCTTCACTTGGATTGTTGGCAAAAGTACATACTAGTTCCTGGACCAAGAAGAATAGTCATTTAATAATCTTCAAAGTGATAACAGGACTTCCTTGCCAATTTGTAGTGATTTTGAATTGTATGGTGTAGAGTGTATACAAACTTAGCTGATGAGACAACAGGCTTAAAGGCAGAGAGATTCTTTAATTGCTTTTACAACACTGTTAATATCATCACTCATCAGTTTTTTTCTTCTTTCATTTCATTCGCTCTCAGATCTGGTTTATGGCCTCTGACTGTCTTTCTCTACATTAGCTCCCCAGGTTTAGATCAGAAGAAAAATAACACGCACCGATCGATAATAATACGTATTTTGCATTGAGAGTCCAGCTTAATCTGGTATCCTATTGTCCTGCACCTTAGTAAACTAAGGGTTAATATCCTCTGGAGTCCAGCTGAGGATTAGGAAATGGATGTTTAACTGCCTGTACTAATGGTGGGTGTTTATCTCAATACTTTGTTTTGTCACTCCCCGACTCGCTCTCATTTCCGAAAGCTGTCCCTGGAGCCTCCACTCTTGTAATGGCTTAGCTTTCTGAGCGCCACAGTATGGAGGGAAAGGAATAACAAGATTCTCATTTGGGCTCTATACACACTGCCCACAGATACATGTATAATTGGCCCTGTTTTCATCATGCTCTGCTGTTAAATGCACTAGTTATTAGGGTAGTGGTATTGGTGCTGATTTCACGTGTTTGTTTATTCTTAGAAGGTGTGCTGCTTGTTTGTTTGTGCGTGTGCACATAGAAGCATGCAGGAATGTGTGTGTGTGTGTGTGTGTGTGTGTGTGTGTGTGTGTGTGTGTGTGTGTGTCAGAGAGATAAAGAGTGTGCTCTATCTTTCTCTTCCTCACTGCTCTTTTCTTTCTGAGTTTGGTCGTGGTTCCCCCGGGGCCCCTGTCGCAGTAATGGCCTGCTCCTGATTGCTCTGATACAGGTTAGGAATATTGGCTTTAATGATGTGTAAAATGAGCAAGCAGTGCCTGTGACATTTACAGATGGCACCGCCTTGGCCTGTTCTTCCCAACTGCTCGTTAATTCACGGGAACGGCAAGCACTTCTTTAAGTGACTGCCTGATGCATGCATACGACACACCACAACACATCCTACACACCAAAACAATAGCTCACCTTGTGCACCTCTGCACCTTGTCATCATTTCAGCTGAGCGTTCACACAAATAGATGAAGTGAGGAGTCCTCAAGGTTAGGAGCTGTTTGCTAAGTCCTTTCAAAGGGTTTGTCACAACAGTCTCCAGAGGTCCTTCAAAGGCTTAGACAGAATAGATGCCATGTTGCAGTCTGCTTCATAGACAGCACAGCTGGGCTCAGCACCAAACCCCCCGAGGTGCTAATCTGGTCCACAGGTCCTCAGCGGTGCATCTGCTGCACGTGCACAGCGATAGAGGAATCACCATCCTCGGGTCACACTGTTTTCTCTCAGGTTTCAGTTTGATTTTCAGGTCAAACTAATACCTGTAAGTACTCATATACCTCACGTATGTAACAATACTAGTGCATCGATGTAATAATTTAAAGTAAAAATTCAGCATTAAAAACACCATTTAACTAAAGGCACACAAGTATGATCAGCTAGATGCACTTCAAGTATAGAAGAAATATGACCTTTAATACTGATGGGTGACATAGCATTTTACTTGTAGGGAATTTAGGCTGTTTTTAAATGCTCCATATAGTTGGTTTAGTTCAGTGGTTCTCAATCTGGGGGATGTGACCCGTCTCATGAAGGTCATAAGACATAATCATTTTAAAATATATTACTTTTTAAAAAATCTTTTCTGTGCAGTGCCAGATACTTTTATCTGTTTGTTTTGTTTAACCATTCTCACCTAAATTAGATCATCTGAGAAGTTTAAAAGTGTAATCATTCACTGGCTGAACTGCTAATAACTTATATACACCTAAAATGGGACACTGAGCCCCGATGAGACATATTAATACTCGAAGTACATCATGAATAAAGTCTATAGATAAACACAACTGAGTAAAATGTGCTATACTTTGTTCTGCAATGTAGTAAAGTAGAAGTATAAATAAAACATACAAGTACTTCAAAAACTGTATTTAAGTATACTACTTGAGCAAATATACTTTCTCCCATTGCAGCCAGTAAGTATTAAGAAATGGTTACTATCTATTTTTGTATCTTGAAGAAACATTTTGCTAATTAAAGTGCTGCTGCGTTGCTTCACAAAGCCATCAAGTAGCGAATGAACAACATCTGAGAGGTTCCCCAACAGTTTTATGATGCATGTAAATGTTGGACGAAGATGTGCATCTTTATCTGTTCCTTCCTCTTTGTAGCTCTGTGGCCATTACACTACAATTTCCTTTTTATTATGCCATGTTAATTAAGGAAAATCATATTTCGGTCATCCTTCACAGTTGGCGCCTCCATTGGCTTTAAATTGTGTTCTTCCTTGTCCGCCCACTGGCAGAGATCTGTTAATTTATTTCTAATTGGCAAGAACTTGTTGATCTTAGGCTCGCAGATAGATATGGTCAGGAGGTTAATGCTTATGTTAATGTGACACGGTGATCTCTCCTCTCTTGGCCATGTGCTAACTGCAACAATTGAGTAATAACAGAAACCCTAATGGCCCTTTTACAAGCTCATCATGGCAGGTGCCTGCGAGGGAGCAGCAATACCTCTGACACATCGTTCAGGCTCGGATTTACTGTCTGTGAGACGAGCACTTTGACCTCGGCATCATGCTTACACGGAGCTGAAATACCACACTGTGGATGGCATTAAAAAGTAACACCAGTGTGCTGGAGCTGCATGTAAGGACGATACCTGTGTTGCACATAAAGATTCCTGCTGCACATGCGCCCGTGTTTCTTCAGTGGCCACAGTACGTTTCATGTGGGCATTACTATGCATGGAGAATTGGATTTGTTTTCCCTTGTATACTCATCAGTTCAAGAAAGCAGCCATCCGTTGCTTTTTTAATCTCCATAATGAAAGTGTTTTAATGCCTCCAATTTATTGCCTGGGCAGCCAACAGCATAATTAGCTTTGTTCGGGTTTTTAAAAAGATGAAAATACAAGTACAACAACATTTGAGTCTGGAAATCACAGATTATAATCAAATGCATTAGTTATTGTACCTGAAGGTATATTGGAGAAGAATAATGGATTTCTATTGTGGGTATTAAAAATTAATATATATTTTTTTTAAATTAAATTTTCTTTTATTATTTTTTCTTTCACTTTTAGGTTTCTTCAAGTTGACCATTTTGATACTATCAAATTCTTATATTGTAATCCCGTCACTGCTTTAAAATCTCACACCCACATACTGACTTCTTCACTATAAGTCTAGATAAAGAGGCTTCCAAGTATTTATTGATTCTCTGTGACCTGGAGTCGATTCCACAAACTAAATCAGATAATTGAAGTCGGTGTCGAGCTAATTGGATTATTGCTTTACCCCTGAAGAGACGGCTTTCTGCCGCAGCACAGGGATTGCTACATTAGGGGCGTCCATCAGACATTTGTCATTTAACAGCACAAGACTGTGTCTCGCAGCAAGAAGGGTGAATTGATTATAAATACAAAGTGTAGTAATTTCTTTGATTAGATGATTGGTGTGACGATCTTAACATCATGAGATTGCCATCATTTTCTACCTCACACAGAGCTCATTTGATATGGAACATCTCCTTGTACATCAGATGTCAGAATGGATTGCAGTTAAAAGTCTAAATAGATTTCTGCAATGAAAAAACTTGGTTTTTTAACTTCTTTTAATGATAAATTGCATCAACACCTTAGGCAACAAACGCATCACACAAATGGCATATCAGCAGAACTATTTCTAGGACCTAGTGGATCAAAGCTACACAGGAAAAAACATTCCTCTTGCGTCTATTTGCCTCCAGTCCTCCAAACATGGTTTATGCAAATGAGATGACTATTTGCATAGACATAATTAGGTAATTACAAATCATTTGGCTATGAGCTCAAGCATGTGCGGAGACCAGAGACGTTACACGAATCACATTGTACAGTACCGAGTTAATGAATTACTTCTGAACAGCAGAGGCATTACAGCATGTGTTGGAACATATGTTGTGTCAGACCTCTTCTCCGGAAACGACAGGTGACATTTTCATGAATCTTAAACACAGAGGATAGATGTAAATAGAAGGCACTGATTAACAATGTTTGAAGACAGTTTTGAAGTAAACTATCAAAAATTAAGAAAAGCAAATATAGAATAGAATAGAATAGAATAGAATAGCCACTTTTATTGTCAAACGGAACATACACTAGCTGGTGCAAATTATGAATGAAATTTCAATGCAAAAACTCGACATTGGACTGGTAAAAAACTAAAATTATTGGAAATACAGTGTAAAAAAAATATTTGCAATATATACATGGAAGACAATAGATAGATAGATAGATAGACACACACATAAATATATATACACACCTGCATACATACACATCCGCACACATTTATTGCAAAGTGAAAAAGTAGCAGCAGTGTTGCACTGAGTTATGTTGCACAGAGAAACATTGAAATATAGCAGCAGTTGTATTTCATAGATATATTTTGGGTTTAAGGATAAAAAAGAGATAAGAAATAATGGTTTTTAGAGTTGATGGCATAAATATATAGGTTTAGTTTGTGCTTCGCAGTGGCTACAATGAGACTGAGGGGAATCTTTATCAGATTCATTTTCAAAGGTCTTATATTGTGTGTAACCCAAATCTAAACAAAGACTAAATATTCTGTTGTAACATTGTTTAGGATACTTTAGTTAATTTCAGGGCAATTAATGAAGTCTTGCTAAAACAACATGGCATATCAAATAATGCCCCTTTCAGACATGGGATATATAACATTTCTGATTTGTTTAGTCTGTTAAAGTGACAGGATTCTGTCATTTACATGTGGATCACTTTAATGGTAATGTTCCTTCATTCAGAAATACCACCACAGTGAAGGAGAGAGGCACAGTATATTTGTGATACACACCAGACTGGTCAGTATATCAACCAGCTAATAATCAAAAGACTAATTTTAAACTAATTGCAAGCTTTTTAAACTGTTAAAATAATAGTGGATTGCTCAAGTTTAACATTAGCAAACAAGTTTCCGACTTGACGACCTCTCTAGTGTTTACAGTCATGCCACTGCAAAGACAACAGAAATCTTCTGGGTGAGTTTCTTGCTCATTCAGGCTGAATCTGCATGATCGTTAATGCTGCTGCATGTAGTTCAGTTTTGTACTGTGTTGAGAGGGATATGTAAATGTTACTAGGCAAACAGATAGTCATCGCAAATGCTGTCAAAAGTGACCTTGGTGCTCCTCCAGACATGAAGCCAACACATTCAGATGCCGTCATGAAAGGGAAGAAGTGCATATCTGCAAGGGGTTTAATATTCACCCAGAACAAGCATTTCTAAAAATGTCCAATGCCTAACCTTGTCCCATCTGTTAAAAGATAAAATATCAAACTGTCAGCAGTGGCAGGTCATGTTAAAGCTGTAAATACTGTGGAAGTTCCCATCAAAAATTCAAATCTACTTGAAATTTGAACAAAACTTAATATTGTATGCAATTGACACTCAAATCTGTTTGGGTTATTCAAACAGAATTTCTAAAAAGCTGCTGCATAACACAAAAAAGTCAAAAACTACTCAAGGAAATCTAATTAGAGCAATGTAATTTTTTCAGTATTTGCTGACTTAAAATTTGTTTTCATAATTATGGTACTTAAGTGCATAACAACATTAGCTTTTAAATATCTTGCAAATACTAGTTGGAACAGCTTATTTTTTAATGAATCTTCAACCTAGAAACCTGTCTTTACGCTATGATTTATTAAAGAAGGAAAAGCACATTTCCTGTGCTCCATGTAGTGAATAAATTGTCATAACTCAAAAATATAGATGCAAACTGTGGTGTTAATTTTCCCGGTTGAGGCCAAACACTGTTCTTTTGTGCAGAAAGGTTTGCACGCTGGGGATTGGGACCTATCACCTGCAGAAATGCTGGTAAATGTTGGGGTACAGAGTCTGGTCCTGATATTTTCATGCGTTCCTTGTTTATTATTAGCAAAAAGTCAAAGCTCCCTCTGTGCAGCAACCAGCTTTAGCAAGCTAGAAACATGTAAAATGATTATGTAACAGTTCAAACGTAAGCTTACTGCCCGCACTTTGACCTTATTTCTCGTCTGTCCCTACTATCTGCCCTCAATTAAAAAGCCAAAGAAAGGCATTCATTCCAAATTCAGCTTTCAGTTTCAGGTGGCTTTTTTGGTTTTGTTTTTACCACATACTGATTTCAAGGCACTTAACATTGTGATGTAAGGACCTTACAAAATGACAATGAGAAAACCCAACAAATCCAAATGATTTCCTTTGAGCAGCTCTTTGGCAGCTGTGGGAAGGAAAACAAACTCTTCGACAGGAAGAAATTTGTAGTGGAACCAAGCACAGGGAGGATGCACATCAACCTCAACAGGTTAGGATGAGGCTAAAGGGGAGAGAGAAAAACAGCAGATAGAAACCAGATGAACAACGCACAAGAGAGCAATAAGCACTGAGGATGATGGTGAGGTAATCAGAATCATGTAGCTCTACATCCATAGATACCTGCAGAGAGGACAAAACACAAACTACAGGAGAGAGAAGGTGCAAAGTTAGTGACATGCAATAGTGATATATAATTGTATGTATGGAGAAAGAGGAGCATAGTGGAGAGGTGCTCAGTGCATCATGGGAAGCCTCCCAGCATTCAACACCTGTAGCAGCGTAACCAAAGTATGTTCAGGGTCACCTGAGCAGTCCAAACAATCGGCTTTCAGTTTTAAGCCTACTTGTAAAAGTAGAGAAGGGGTCTGCCTTCTGAACCCAAACTGAGATTTTGGTTCCACAAGAGGAGCCTGAGAGCTGAACACCCGTTAGAGTTTCCAAAACCTTTGACATACATTTAAAGCCTGCAACAAATCACCAAAATATTTCTTAGTGACAAACTTAAAAATTACAGGTCGACACTGGCTGCAGCTTATCGTAAATTTCTTTTAAAGTTGTTTGTCTCTGCCCAAAAGCAATGAAGGGATTTATTACTTGGAGAATTTGAGGCAATCAAACAAAACAGCGGCGCCAGGCAGCACAGAAGGTGCCAAGCAGACATTTGAATGTGCTGAGTTTAACCAAAGCCCATTCCACAGTGGATTTGTGCATGGATGGGCCTCAATCACTGAGCTGTGCCACTAACTTGCAGAGTCAGATCGCACAACCGACATGTGTGTTGCTCCAGCTTACATGTGGCCCTCAGTGCGGTGACAGGTGCTGATTTTCCATTTTACAGATGCAAACTGCGAGGAATCCAGTGGATGTGCTAAACATGCGCCGACACAGAATCCTCTCTGCAACAAAATACAAACAGAACAAACAACCTTTTTCTTTCTGGATAAAGTACTAAATTATTGTTGATTTTTTTTTTGTTTTCCAGAGCAAGAAGATTCCTTCGAGTTCATCATTGTGTCGTTGACGGGTCAGACGTGGAACTTTGAAGCGTCCACGTACGAGGAGAGGGAGCTGTGGGTCCAAGCCATAGAGAGCCAGATCTTTGCCAGCCTGCAGTCCTGTGAGAGCATAAAGAACAAGGTACAGCAGGTCATGACAGATAAAGAGTATCAGAGGAGCTGGACAGCATGGGCGATCGTCATCTAATCAGAGCGTCATCATCATCCTACAATTCTGCAGCTTCATTTACATTCCTCTTTTTTCCCCCCTTCTTTTCCAACCTTTATTGTGCCCTCCTCCCCCGCCCCTCCTCACCCACTTCAAGCTGTCACATGTGGGAGGTTGTCAGACAGGTGCACCACAGTGTGGGGGATCTCTTATTAGAACTGACAGACATCAGAGATAGAACACGGCTTGTGTCAGCATACTGGGGAGACACAGCCTCATTTTCATATTCATATTTTCTCTGCCACAGTCTTTTCCTAACACTTTGAAAAACCTCTTCTCTCCCTCTCCTCGCCGGTTGTCTATGATTTGAGTCCAGCTATAATTGTTTGCCTTCTCTTACTCTCTACTGAAATAATTAGTTCCTGTTGACTTACTTTCTCCTTCATTTCTCACAGTCTCGGTTAGGCAGCCAAAGTGATGCAATGGCCATTCAGTCCATACGAAACGTGAGGGGGAACAGCTTCTGTGTAGACTGTGATGCACCCAGTGAGTATAACTCTTTACTCAAAAGTTTTATCCACAGTATATATGATGAAATATTACTATTGATATGACTACTATAAATGAGGATTTTTGACAGTGCAACAAAATGATTAGTGTCACCAACGAACTACCAAAATCCTTCCACTACACCTGATCTGCAGCTGGGACATCAAAGTTTCGAAACTCAGTTCAGAAAAATTCACAAATAGGTCTAGGGTTAGCTGGGCCATGCTAGTGTCTCCATTCCATGGATTGTCCTATGACACCAACCACCTGTCACTCAAAGTGGCCACGCCCTTTATTAAGGACAGCTTCAAGCCTGGATCCAATTCTCACATTATACAGTTGTTATGAACGATACAGTCACCTACAGAGACCAAAACAGATATTTGTGCCAGACTAACATGTTTATTTCTGCTTTTCTGCTATAAGGTTGGACATTTAACATGGAGTCCATGGGCACTGACTTAGTTTTGGAGCCAGCTTCAAATGGCCATTCAAGGGAATGCAGTTTTTGTTACTTTGCATTGGTTTCCTTTGTTTAGCCTTGGAGGTTGTCACGTGTGCATTCAGTGACAAAATATTATATAAAATCTGAAAAGTACTGAAGGCAATTACTGAAGGAAGAAAATCCAAACTTGGGCTGCATCTAATAAAGTGAAATACAGAATACAGAAATCCTGTACACACACAAGTCCCAATATACCTGTTAAACTAAACTAGGGGGTTATGTTCAGTGATTTTTGTGACTTTAAATATGTGATAGGCTGATATTGTTTTATATAGCTTGTTTTTTTTATTGCTTTATCAAGATTAGCTTGTTTAAAATCCCCACCAACACGTGTTAGAGGAAGTGAATCCCATGGAAAGCATTCTCACATAGTTAAACTTTTCTTGAAATAAATCTAAGCTTTTAATGTTTTCTTGAAGTGTAGGTATAAGCTGGTAGTCATGATAAATTTTTATTTTTGTTGTCATGTGTTCTGCTGCAAGCTACTGAAACTTATACAATCTGAATAAAAGCTGTTTCATTTTTTTTGTAAATTCCATGTAGTACAACAATTTAATTTCATTTTTGCCAGCTTGTGCATCTTTACTATTGAAAGGGGTTGTTTAATGTTTGTTTGGTGCAAAATTTTAGATATAGCAGTAACATCAGACATGCCACACCCATAGTCATGGTATAAAACTTGGGAATCTCTGTTTCAGAGAAAATAGTGCATTCAGATGTAAGCGGCCATTTCCATGTGTTTTCCTCAAACTGGTGGTGCTAAAACTGCATCTCAACGCATTTCTATTTGGGCTTCAAGACTCAGTTATGGTGCATAGTGCTTGTTCCAATCTGAGGCTACCAGGATGAACATATCTCTAAAAAGGAGTTCATTATAAGTATTGTGTTTGGAATCATTTAGAATGTTTCTCTTGTTATTTCTCTGTCCCCATTTTTCTAATCATGTCTTATCTTCCGTCATACAGACCCGGACTGGGCCAGTCTGAATCTGGGTGCCTTGATGTGCATCGAGTGCTCCGGCATCCACAGGAACCTGGGCACCCACCTGTCCCGCGTGCGTTCTCTTGACCTGGATGACTGGCCGGTAGAACTCAGCATGGTGATGACTGCCATCGGCAACACGATGGCCAATAGCGTGTGGGAGGGCGCTTTGGAAGGATACACCAAGCCAGGGAGCGACAGCACCAGGTTAGCATCCTTCTGCAAATAAAGGTGCTGCTTAATGAAGCATGGCGAGATTATAGAATGAGAAGGCACCACCGTCTTCTCTCCATTAGCTGCCATTTATTAGCCACCCACATTTCAGCACAGGCAGTTCACAATACAAAATGCTCCATAAGAAGCACCGGGGGTCCATAAATGTCAGCCTACTGAGCCAAAAACACAGTATTTTATGTCTGAGCATCAGTCCATCCTCTACACACTGATCACAATACCTCTGTTATATCAGTCAGAGTCACACACAGTATATCCCCCTGTCTTTTCCTTCCAATGTTTCACAGTTTCTGCTGTCTCGTGTTTCTGTCTCCACTTGAAAACTATAATTTATGAAAGGAGGGTCGTGCGTGATGTCATTTTGCAGATACCTGATAAATGCTCTGACTTGCTTCAGATCCATCAAGTTTGTCACCTGAAATGTAGATCCTAATCAAGAAAAGATTGTCTTATCGAAACCAGATCCTAAACAACCGCCTGTTCTTTGCAAGATTTAGTTATAGTTATATTAGTTGATAGTAAATGTCTGTGGAGCTTCTGAACATATATAACAAAAGCAGCGTGTTTTACTTTGGGATGCCTATGAGTGGCCTTACAACTTTTCAATAAGTGTCTTAAATGTGGTTTCCCACTCACTCACCTAACATACCCCTGTAAGAACCTTTTCCCCTTCCTCTGAGGTACCCAGATCTGGTAGGAGGATTGTTTATCTCTTGGTGACAGGTGAGACCTAGCGTTCCAGTCTGACTAATGACCTGCTGTGTGGCTGTGCAGGTAATTAAGCACACCATTATGGCTAAACCGCACCCCAAGAGCCAAGCCCTCGGGGCCCAAGCTAGCCTGTCACATATCCATCACACAGGGCCGGGTCATCACTCTGTTTGTCACAGCAAAGACTGTCTGTAGGCTCTCCCTGGTGGCGCTAGACAGTTTTAACATCACAACCTTGCAACTTTAAGTAAAGTGACATACCAACAGGGAAACATAGCTGGCTTCTTGTTCTACTCTTGCTACTGTAGCTAAAGTGTCCATGGCTAAAAGATGTTTTTGATGATTTTAGGTCTGTTTGTGTCCTGACTCAACAGCAGGGATCACTGAGGAGACCAACATGAAAGTATTTACTTGAACATGAAAAAAGTTTCATATGAGTTAAACATCCAACCAGCAGGAACCCACTGGGAACACTAACTAGAAACAAGCATGTTTTTTCAGCTTGACACAGAGTAGTAAGAATGCTATCTGAAATCTGCAAGGGACAAATGGTGGATTTTACATACACACTAGACTAAATGGCTTACGGGACACTGGAATCACAAACAACTGGCAGCAAAAACACAAAGGTGGAAGTATAGGAATTTCTGCTTCCAATAACTGACAACTACAACGCTTGTACCGTCTTATATGTCAGCAAGATACACATTCTAAATTTTAGTTTACTGATTTTGCCTTGGTGGAGGTTGGGGGTCTCTTTTTTTGTTTTGTAAATTTAGTCCTGAAATTTTATGTCAGTTATTTGCAATGTAAGACAGCATGTAGGATATCATACATATATTAGTGATAAACCATGACATGGTTACAGCAAGTAGTAGTGAGAGCAAAAGCCAAAAAAAAAAAAAAAACTATGGCTAAAAATGCAATTAATCGTCAATATTTATGTAAAATTAACTGAAGTGCAATATCTTTGGCCTTTAAAAATAGCAAAACTATAGTGACTTTGGATTTTGAGAGCTTAATTTATTTTGGAACATTTATTGCTGCATATTGGTTAATTGGTTGAAAACTGTAATTATTTCAAATAAAAACTGCCATCAGTGTCAGGCCTAATTACAGTTTTCACATGATCCTGTGGCTTGATTGATTTTGTAATGCCAATATTTATTTATTTTTTTTTGCACTGACAATACTTTTTTAATTCTTGATTCATAAAAATGTATCAATGTGCAGTTATGCCTATTTAAGAAGAACTCTTCTATTAAGATTATGATGTGCCATAAGAAAAGTGTTGAATCCAAATCTGTTTCATGGATATGGAATTTAAGAGGGTTTGTATTTTTTCAGGTAGAGCTTCTGTCATCATGTCTCCATCATGTCAACAGTGGTCAGCCTGACGTACTAACCCTAATGTTGGTGCTACTTCATATTTTGTTGACTTTCACTTGTGGGACCAGTTTTGCCTCCTTTAGAATCTGTGATTATCACCATCACACGAATGTTTGGCTCTGGTTATGACAGTTTCTATTTTCTGGAGAAATGAATACATTTTATGGTTTTGGGCTTTTACTTGCTACAGATAAGCCAAATAGCTGTGAAAGTTCAAGCAACAGAAGTCGTCTTACAATCTACTTTCTTCATCGTGCACTGCAGCACAAAACCACTGCTCATGGCTCACTGTGAGGAGCCAGTTTATGTTCATATACTGCGACCATGTAAAACTAAAATGCTGCTTCTGTCTTTGCTTTCTAATGAACAGTGTTTCCTTCGCACTTTTTCCTCCTGAATCCGTCCTCCGCTCTCCGGCCAGTTCAGCGCTGAATGATGGCCTACAGTTGTTTATTGAATGGTATCTGTGCTAAAGTGCTCCACTGTGGACTTGATGAAAGATTATTGATGTTGATTCCTCTCCCTACCACTGTCAGTCCCACGTCGCCTCGAGCTGGAAGGTTCTTCATTGTCTAAAAAATCCGATCTTATCCTGCAGCAGCATCTCCATTAGTTTTCACCGTCAAACAATAAATCTCATTTGCAGGATAACTAATCTTTAGACAAAAAACAGCAGTTGTAAATATCATACAAGGCCACTGGTTATTGAGATTATGAGGATTTTCTTGCTGACAGAATGAACGTGGGGTAAACAATGGTATCAAATTATTTTTGCTTCATCATGAATGATGGATTCGAAGCAGTTTAATAGGAATGAGTGTTTTTTTTTCTTCTTTCTGCCATTATTTCTGACTGCTTCTCTTAACTTGAGCAGAGCACATATGAGAGGATTTTAATTGTGTCACATTGGTGACATGTAGCAGCTTTGTGATGGCACCGAGGCCGGTAGTGTATGGCTGCTGACTCCCACTAAACATTAGTGACACCTAATCTAAACGATTCAGTAACTACCTGAATATCAACTCAGTGTCTGATTGAATGTCTCTTGCAAGACTAGTTTTACCCTTTTGCATTTTTGAGATTTAACTTAAAGGCATTCATCCACAAGATTGGTTTAGCTTATGATATTCTACATCGAAAGAACACAATATATAGATTTGTCGTACGCGGGTCCACACAGCAGTGAAATTACTGGTGTACATCAGAATGATTACAGACGTCGTAATGGGAAGCTTGTTTGTATGCATGCACATGTAGATGTATGTATGCCTGCTGGTCACCTGTTTTACACCTTTTATAAGAATGCGTGGTGCCACTTTTTAATAAGGCATCTTGTATCAAATTGGACTCTAAACAATGCCTTTGTAACATTAATAAATCACTTGCACTTACTTTTAGAACAGTCATGAGCCAATATTAGGAGCCATTTTTGGATTTTCAAGTTGTAAAAAAATCCTTTGGCTATGTGGATCCTTTGTATTTGGTATGATTAATGCATGCCTATGTACCAGCATGACACATGATCACCAGTTTTTAGATGTAAGAACTTTGATAATATGGTACCTTCTATGTAGTATTTTGAAGTAATGGCTTTATTCATAGTTAAATAGTTAGCCAATACTTTTTAAAACTATATTTTAACTAGGCTGTGAAAAATCTCTTTGGATGGTGTTTTTATTTGGTAATAATGCAGTTATGAAGTTGTTAATCCTCTAATAAATGATCAGGGGTTTCTAGTAAGCAATCAAATCTGGACTTCTAGAGTGCAATGTGAAGTCATAAATAATGTGTTATTAAATATCAGATCTGAAGTTTTTTCTTCCACATCATGGACATCATGAAGTGGTCCAACCAACCAGAGCATTGTTCACAAACCAAATGTTGTTCTTAATGGCTTAAAACTGATTTATGAAGAATTAATGACTTAATAGCCAATAAAACCATAAGTTACAATATATATCCCATTTTTGCTGGATGTCTGAATGTAAAGTGGTGCCAGTGCACTAAAATCAGAAGTCAGATCCGGCCAGGCTACAGTTAAATCCAGGATGATAAATGTGTTCGAGCTCTGCATTGTGGCTGATCTCCGCAGTCAGCATATTGCAGGGGGAGTTGTTCTTTTAATTAGCACCTGGGAGTCATTGTGTTTTGCGCGTCACCTCTAATTGCTTGGCATGTTTGTGATAGAAAACAGTACAGATTATTCTGACAGATACTGTGGGAGAGGTCCAGCAGCTAACTTCACCCTTATCGTCTGCTGGCGCACACACAAAACGAAAGGCACACTCAGAAACACACACACACACACAGACACCAGTTCTCATTTGGAGGAGATGTCCTGGAGCGTGGACGGATGTGGACGGCTATCCCTCACTGACGTGGGCCTCTCACTGTCACCCTCTGTAGGCTCCGTGCCGCCCTCGGCCACAGGCAGGTAATAGCTCTGATGAGAGCCCTCCACTTTGTTTCAGAAATAATTTGCCACTCCTGCCGCCTGCAGGGGCTGCGTGGTAATAAAAATGAATCACACTGCTAACCTCTCCAAACCTGGCCCCGCTGCCTCTTTTAACCCCTTCTTCTCCGGCAGGGGCGTCTCTCCTCCTCCTCGTCCCAGACCAGTTGTTTGCAAAATCAGTACTGTGGACTTCTGTCGCAGGATTTTGTCTACATTTGTGCCTGTCCTTCAAATTAGTACTCAGAACGCAGATTCCAGGCTACTCACAGGTTAGGAGCGCCGGAGCACCAACTCTCTGAAGAGATTTTAGAATAGCCGGCCTTGCCAGGAGCCCTGGTGGAGGAAGAGTAATTAATTAAGACAAATGAATGACTGGGTCTTCCCATGTCCTCCCTCTCTCTCGTTCTCTCGCTCTCTAAATGAAACCCACAGGTCAGTAATTAGCCCTGTGTGGGAGATGTGGTACCACAGTCGCTAATTGCCCAAATGCCACCGGGTTTCAGGGCCAGGTGGACATAGAGAGAGGACTGCTTCATTATGGTGCCGTCTACTTAACCGTGCAATTTAGTTTAACTATTGCTAGTATTACAAAATCATAATAACATTTGTGTCTGATCACCTGAAAGAAAAAAAAAGAAGCCAACTCAGTCGTTAGATTTTAAAAATGTGCGTTTGAAGCAGGCTGCACGCTTAAGCGGGGCATGTGCTTATCATCCCCTCAGCTTTGTATGGAGGTGAGGGTTCAGTAGGGGTTAACAGCATGAGCATTTAAGGGTGTTAGTCGTACTGGCACAAAAACACAGCCACTCCATCATGAGGAGTCTGACAACCTCATTAATGTCACAATATATTCAACTCATCCCTCTGGCTGCCTACAGCACCCAGATGCTCGCCAATTGGCCTTTTCTATAGTGCTCGACACAACAACCTTTAGAATTCTGCTCATCTGTTCAGTCCACGATCTGGAAGCTACAAAAAGTGGCATCAATTCCACTTTTTAAAATATTTGTCTTAATTCTTTTCGAGCCGTTATTCTCAGAGCGGAGCATACCATGTCTACACTGTAACCCGCCGGACCATAGGAGGCCTTATTTAGCACTCTTGCTGCGGCATTTACTGTGTTTCTCCTTCATTTCTCGCCCTTAGCAACCTTTGATGCTTTGGGGCCCAGCTTTCTTTCCCTGTTGTGTGCGCTTTTTTTCATCTCTGTCGTTTCCCCTCTCAGCCCCCTCTCTGTCTTTCTGCTGCTGTCCCTCTTTCCTCGCTCTCTGGTCTTTCCCTCCCCTCGGTTTGTGGAAGTGAAGCCGCTGGCTGCATGGGAATTGGTCCCATACAAGTCGCCTCCCCCCACTGTGAAGTCTGTTCAAGCTGGTCAAGCCCAAAGAGCCCCCCCACCCCTTCTCCCGTCAAGCACCCCCACCGTTTCTCCCCTTCAGTGCGTCTATTTGATGTATCCAGAGTGAATTTGGACGCTCATAGAAGAGTAGGAGGAGCTCCAGAAGCATTGACAGTTTAGGAGGACTCGAAAGATGTGCGAGTGGTGGGACGGACATCCTCCTCTTCCTATGGACCAGTGCACCTTTATTGCAGGGAGTCAGATTGGTCATTCTGTGGCTTCTCCGCCGCTGGCTCCGCCCCCACCGTCTCAGTTTCCCTTCCCTTCCTATAAATTCCTGTTCGCCTTTGTCTTTCAGGCTTGACTAATTATCCTTGTTTGTCCCTCTTTATTTGAATTCAGTCATGTGTTCTTGACTCCGTGGGCTGGGTTTAGGAGAATCATTCTGCCATTTGCCACTTAATTAAGTCAGGGTCAGAATCCATTGCTCAACGGAGAGCTGGAGGGACAGAGCTCTAATAGAATTATAAAAGAGGCCTTTCTCTACTGTTAAGGCTGCCTTTATCTACGTGGGCTCTGCATAGGCAAATGAAAGGGGACACCAGCTCCAGACAGGAATCCCATTTCCACTTCTGTCTCAGTAAACGTTTTGATGTTTGCCCAGGATTTCATTCAAATCAAAGTCAATGAAAGAAAGTTAAACCGTGAATATCAGCTGTGAGGTAGCTTTGGATGATGGAGGAAGGTTTGTGGCAAAGCAGCCGCTGCTTGTTTTTAGTTGAAAGAGACAGGCATTTTTATTGGGAACTTTTGAGCTCCCCTCTATCCCCTGAGCAACAGAGAAATTTAGAACAAGTATGTGCTCAGGCCTGGGTGGGGAAATTGGTGTCTATTGGTGTCTGTGTGCTTAGATGTGTGTATAGGAGTAACCATCAGTTCAATTTCCTAAATATCCCCCCATGCTGTGAAAATTCACTCTCCTTTCCCTCTCCACCTCCCCTCCTACTCTGTCCTGGCGCTTTGACATGCTAAATCTGCTGATTTTATTTTTCTTCCTCCTGTGGTGAGGAAGTGTCCCTTTCAAGGGTCTCAGTTTTCCCCCTGACTGTCTAAACCCTACCTCTGTTTGGATTGTTTTTCTATTTCAAACAAAAGACAGAGGCGGGATTACCATTTCACTTCCTTTCACACTCTGTCTTTCAAGTGGCAGCAGCTGAGGAATTTTTAAAAACCACTGCTGGCTGCTTGTGCTTTTTTTTTTTGTTTCATTTAAAAACTGGACCGTCTAGAAAGAACTGTGAATTTGTCGAATTTAAAGCTCAGCATCAGCAGTGAGCGAGGCCTTTTCCTGCAGGTCTTCGGGGCTGATTTCGTAGCGAGGGCTAACAAAGTGTCCTCGGGGCTCCTTTCTGAGATGTTGACGTCTTCTTAATGGCTCTCCTCAGCCTTTTTGTTTCACGTCTTGGTGCTAACTTTCTGCCTCATTTAGCTCATATCAATTCACTGGCCTCTACAGATTCAGCATCTCATTCATGGTGTAGCTTTCTGCAGCAAACTTTGGACAACAGCTCTCACTGATTGTTTTTACCCCTGCTTAGATTTTTGTTAAAGTTTGTCGAGTTTCATTTCAGGATTGCAGCAGGTTATACAGTTTTCAGACCAACTTAAATCTTTTCGGCAGTAAAAGAAAAAAACCTTGTTTTCAAAGAGTCCACCGGAAATAATGGTAGGGGGCAGGACAGCCCCTTCCTGTTCTGAGTAGTCCACTGGTTCTAAGGACAATTGATTTGCTAACAGGCTTGTCCCCACATAATGACTGAGTAGGGATTGATGGAGGTCTTACACCATAAAACTCTGAGCCTCTGCAATTGCCTGCCATTAGAGCTGTATTGTTGTTCACATAATACCCTGTTCTTTAAGAAAAGATTTGCTTATGGTGGAGCACAGTGGAGAACTTTCTCCACCGCATTTTCTTTTAGGTCACAACAAAAATGCCCCCGTATGCTCAAAGGTTTCAGACTATTTTAAGATGTACGTGTAGTTGCTTTATGAGCTTCCGTTGCTGTTTTTGCAGTTAATCTCTTCTCGGGTGCTGATAAAGACTTGCCCCTCTTCCATCACATCCTTAACTCCTGTAGTTAGGGCGGCTGCCAGGCTCCTCTGTGCAAGACAGACTGCTCTGTGAAGTGAGCCTGGCAGCTGACATATGAGTCTGAAAATGGTTGCTGTCTGTGGTAAGTTGGCAGCCTTGACACCTGGCTGCGAAGGTCGTAATAAAGAGGAGTGACTAATGTTGAACAGGTTACTGTTGTTAAAATGGCTGCTGCAATTGAAGATCCGATATACGAAGATGTGCTTAAAGAGCAGGTTCACCTATAATTACCAAAAAAAAAATTTGATTCCTTTGTATCTCTTGAAGTGTTGAGTGATGCAGATAGCTTTGTTTTCACTTGATTATGAGGTATAGCACTAAGATTTATGTCCTCTTCTCAATACCAAATCTGCTTTTTCATTAGACAGTCCTTTTCAACAGGGTCTGTGGATTATTTGGAGCGATATGGACATGGGGGAGCAAGGAGATGCTCCCCTTGTTCCAATTTTAATTTCACTCTCATCTGCAAATTCCAGACAAAGAACAAAACCAACAATGAAATTATCCTGCTAGTAAATATTGTCTATGCAGCCATAAAGCTCCATTGTTGTAATGGTGACCATGCTGCACAGCACTTTATTGCTGCTGTAAATTAACTAGTACACCACATCCGCAGCTGAAAGAAGGGCACTGCTAACAAACTATTTACTCCTGTTTAAGTCAAATCTGGTAAAAAAAAAAAAAAAAAGTGCAATGCCCAGCTGTTTTAAACCAAACTGTATTTTTTTGTGTGCTATGTTTAAAGACTTAAGTTTGTAGTTTTATGGCCTTGGGGCTGTGAACCACCCACAATCAAGTTCAGTCAGAAAGTATTAACAGACAATCTAACACGCTCTTGGTTTCAGTCCTACAGTGAAATTTGTTGGCAGTAAGAAATACAAAAACCAGGTCATTGTCCCAAACTTCTGAGCCGCACAATTCTTAAATCAAATCTCAAAGCTCGATAATGCAAAACCTGAGAAAACACTTTTGCCATTTGGGCGTACCAATCGTTTAATACATGATCATTAATATGTCATTTAGTCTGGTAACGTGATCCTCTGTTATTCAGCTAACAGATTAAGTTTAATAACAAAGCAGACAGTTTGAGTCAGTTTTTACCGTTACTACGATAAAATACAATTGAATGGAGTTGGCTTGTCAGTTTGTACATGCTCCTAAGGCTCGGCCTGTTGATAGAGAGTCCCATGAGGGCCTTGTCACTCCAGCCAGCGTTGCCGCTTTAACTTATCCGTACAAACCTTCTCCTTTCTGTCACTCACCCACAAATCCAAACAACAGCCTCTTTCTGCTCCCCTTATCACACCGGCTGACAGGGTCACAGGGTTAGAACCACACTGGGCATGCTCAGTCATTCACATATTGATATTGATTTTTTTTTTTCTTTCTTATTTGGACAGTTTGTATGTGGGCAGAGAATGAAACGGAGGGTCAAGATGGAGAGCAATAGATAGAATTCTGCCTGGTGATAGAGGATGGAGCCTTCCCCGACTCTCTATTCTCTGCTGCAGGCTGGAGTGAAGGAGCCCCACATCCCTCCGTCCCTTTCTGGCTGCCATTCAGCCCCATCGATCTGACTCAGGGCCCAGCCACCCCAAGGGAGACTGGGGCTCGGAGACACACTGCCTCTTTTGTGGAGGGGATCCACCAGTTCAGACTGACAGCCGACAGCGCTGATAAAAATATGTCCCCCGCCTTCCTGTATTGTCCACAGCAGACATGCTGTTCAAGATGTGTAACCTTTAGAAAGCCAGCCAGGCTCTAACCGTCATGCTGACGACCATAATCACTAGAAACTGGAATATTGCCCAAAGCGTCACACCCTTTGGCATTCTCTCATCTCTCCAGCCTATCTCACTGTATTATTTCCCACTGTGATACTAAAGGCTAGTCACTTTCCCGTGCTCTAATAATTTAGAAATGTCACCGTACTCCAGTGAGTCTCTTAGGCCAATTACTGTAATATTTCCCTTGTGTGTCTACGATCTCCCTGTTACACGTCTTCGCCTTTATATCCCAGCCTCTAAATTGTGCGATATGTTTTGAAAGTTCTTTAGCGTTGGTGTGAAATTGCTCGTAGCATGTTCACCGTGTTTCACCCTGCCTGACCTGTGGCGCCCCTGTCATTTCCTTCTCTCCAGGGAGGAGAAGGAGCGCTGGATCCGAGCCAAGTATGAGCAGAAGCTGTTCGTGGTGGGGCTGCCCCAGTCCGATGTGCCTCTGGGCCAGCAGCTACTTCGGGCGGTGGTGGAAGATGATCTGAGGTTGGTGGTGGTGCTGCTGGCCCACGGCACCAAGGAGGAGGTTAACGAGACCTATGGGGATGGAGACGGACGCACCGCCCTGCACCTCTCCTGCGCTATGGCCAATGTAGTCATCACACAACTGCTCATCTGGGTGAGTCGTCCCGCATGAGCTCTGAACAGCCTGAGATGGATTCACATTTTTATTGCTGGTATTTAGTGTTTGGGCACATAGGTGGACCAGTTGACCTCTTTGTTACGCTCGTTTCTTGTTGCAAACGTGTATGACTTTAATCAGTACAGAAATACTGAAGTCAAACACAAAAGACACACAAAAAGTGCAAGTCTAATGTAAAAGTATCAGTTCTTTCAAGTAAATTCTTTGGGATATAGACGGTTGCCTATATACACTAACTAAAATCAACATAAAATAATTATCTTAAGCTATATTTTTGCTACAATTAGTGAAATTACTACTTGAAATAAGTCCAGTCCAAGAAATTATCCAAGGAACCATCTTATTAAGTAAAGAAGTTTTCTTTCCCAACATGAAGGTCCAAATGTTGTCTTTGAGCCATCTCTAATTTTCCAGAAATATAACACGAGGGGCGAAATGCAAAATCATCTCTTTATTCAAAAGTGTAGGCCTGGAAGTTTAAACACACAGAGTCTAAAATGTGACTTTGTGTTGCTAAAACCCTAACATTCCTTGAAAAAATGCATAGAATATGATCTGCGGTCTTCCAACATGTCAAACAACAGTTCACTGAATTTAAGTCTTAAGCACAATTAAATATGTATGTATGTACGTACGTTATTGTATGATGTACAATCGGCAAGGAAGACATAAAGGAGAAATAGGAGTGTGAGAGTGTAAAGACAAATATGGAAAGCTTAACATTTTAGAATTTGCTGTTTTTACATGTAAATGATCCAATCTCCCAATCACCTAAAACTTGTCCTATCTGCTGATTGTGTGCCATTTACAGAAAATGAAGGATAAAAATAGAGAGAAAATACAAATGAGTTTCTGATTATGCATCACAATTCCTCTTATGAAGGAAAAAATAGTAAAATTGCAGGGTTCTTTCAGTGAAACTAGTAAGTGCGATCAGAAATTTGTACTACAATTATTTTCCCCAAATTTTCATCTTAAGTA
Organism: Amphiprion ocellaris; assembly: GCF_022539595.1. NCBI lineage: Eukaryota > Metazoa > Chordata > Actinopteri > Pomacentridae > Amphiprion > Amphiprion ocellaris. The sequence goes on from NC_072775.1 coordinate 20,063,655, forward strand.
TGACGTATTAAAGTATAAATCACATCAAAATACTGAAAAGAATTAACAATGACTCGTATTTTTATATCTGTTCTTAAATATGATTTTCCTTTTATGTCCACAAATTTCCCTCCACAGTACGGCGTGGACGTGAAAAGTCGTGACGCTCGCGGTCAGACACCGCTGTCCTACGCTCGGCGAGCTGGAAGTCAGGAGTGCGCAGATATATTAGTCCAACACGGCTGTCCCAACGACAGCAGCAGCCTGACCTCGGTGCCCACGCCCAACATGAGCCGCCGCAACCCCAACATCAACAACAACAACGCCCAGTGTGAGCTCAACCGCAGTATCAGCATCATGTAGGAGCCGGAAAGCAGCCGCAGACAGAAAAACACAAAACCCCCAAACCCAGCCTGTGTCTCTTCCCAGTACTTCCTCCTCTGTTTCACACTGTGTAAACCAGAATCAGTACCAATGGAGAGATATTAGGAGGGATGGACTTATTCCACTACGCTGAAACAAGTGGCCGTTTGGGGTTCGGACATTGTACATTGTTTATTTTATATTATTATTTGTATTCAGTTTGTTTGATAACTTTATTCAGTCTTGGTCTGAGATGATCATGATCAGCTTTAAGCTTTTTGTTTTCAAGCGTCAACCAAACAAATGACTTACTTTGGCATTCATACTTACCCTACGAAAAGTATTTCCTTAATGCTTGAACATTTCCTTTGATGTTTTCCCCTTCTGCGATGTGAACTGATTATATAATGAGTGTGAGTGACAAACTTTCCTCCGATTTCCAAGCCCAAGTGTAGTGACATAAAAAGTGTAGAGAATAGTTTTGCGAGTGACGGAACGCTGATGTGGGAAAGAAACTAAATCTCATGATATCAATGGCTGTTAGAGCTTTTGTAATGATGCATGTCTTCAACACAGCTAACTCTTGACATACTATTCATATACAAACGCAAAGCAATTATAGTTAAAGAGTCCAAATGATTTAGATACTTAATTCACAGGGAAATGGATTCGGATCATCATAAAGGAGTTGATTGCAGAATTTCCATTGGGTGAAAGTGAGTCATTTCCCTCGCCACCCTTCTCATGATCCTCCAGTAAAAGTGTCTGTGACTATAAAGGAATTAGGGGCATAATGTTTTATGACCATTGAGCCACGTGGCTTTGTAAGTGTTCCTCTTCAATCAGAATTCATTCAAATTCAAAGGTTTGATTGAAACGGTGAAATTGTACCATTATGATGTCTTTGTTGGAGTAATTTTCCGATTGACTAGATTGTGTTGATAATTGTTTGACACAGATTCTCACAAAACTCTCTTCGAACCATAGGCGTATTTGAATATCCATTCACCTCCTGTGGCCAAAAGCTGTAAAAATTGGTACCCTTAAAGAACATTTCCTCTATTGTTGCTGTGAAATACATATGAGGTACTGTGTGTGTGTGTGTGTGTGTGTGTGTGTGTGTACGACTACATTTGTGCTTACATCTTCGTCAGTAACTGTGCAGCAGAGAGCGACTGGGCATTTCTGTTCATTGGAGAAAGGACACTGGAGAGAAGACAGACGCCTGCAGTGAAGATTTGGGAACATAACTGTGTTTTAATGTACAGACCTCTGTAAAAAGTAGTTCTTGTTCCTTCGCCTTATTCCTTATAAGAACAGTATGAACTTATTCAGACTTTTAGAGTCAATAAAAGCAGCCCTTTCCTTTACCTTAAACCTTCGTGTGCACCCCCCCCCCCCCCAGTCCTGTCAGCCTAAAAGCAGGGAGTTAACAAATGCATTCTTGCGACTGAAGTGAGAGTGACATTTAGGGATTCAAATGAGCAAAGAGGTTCATAGAGGGAAGTACAATTAGTTTGCATTAATACAAATGTATAGTATTCCACAGACATGATAATTCATTTATAATAAATAGGACTTAGACAGAAAAGGACTTTAGGTGGCACAAATATCTACAGTTGTATTTTCTGTTATTCAACTGCCATTTGCTAGGTTTTCAAATGTTTAGATTTTATGGGTTTAATCCAGCAGAATGGATGTTTACAGAGCAAGTTATTAACTTGGTACCTTTTCTACATGATTTAGTTGTTGCTTTACAGTATTTTTGGTTTCAGGGCTTACAGACAATGAATAAATATGATCAAAAGAGGACATATGCAAATCCAGAAGAAAGAAACATTTTAAAGGAATGGTTTGACATTTTTATGAATATTTGTTTTCCTGCTCTAAATTTGATGAGAAGACTCATACGTGTCTGCAGAGATGTAGCCAGGATGTCATAAGGCTAGTCTAGCAAACCGTTATGCTGCTTTAACAAATAGTTGCACCATGTAACTCTTTCTAAAAACACAAACTGCCATTTATACGCAGCCTTTTTTCCAGATTTAACAACCTCGATGTTAGTTTTTTAGCTTTTAACAGTGCAGGTGGGAAGATTTTCTTTGCTTCCAGTGTTTATCCTCTCTCGGTTAAACTGCCTCCTGCCTTTCTGTAAGTAGTTTTCACTCAGACATCAGAGTGGTATCTTCTCATCCAACTGTCAATAAGAAGGTTAATTAACATGTTTCCCCAAAATGTCAAATTGTTCCACAAACTCCACCTGATTTCTTTGAATTCACTCGTACTGTACTGTGATACTGGCCTTATTTCTGATCATTACTTGACCGACTTACTTCAGTGAGTACATTTCACTGTCCAAAGGGGATTATTGAAAGGAGTTAAAAGTGTACAGTGATGACCTGAACTCTTATTTACAAACCGTAGATGATGAACAAAAAAAGAAAGAAGAACACTAGAAACCTGCCTGTTTCCCCCCCAAACACAACATGAACTGTACATATTAGCTTAATGCTTTTACCTGAAGACAAGCTCCTCATAGAGAAACAAACTGAACTGGTTTTAGGTCCTCATGACCCACAAACCATATTTTGATATGTTGTTTTCATTTCTCCTTAGGCATATTTTTAAGGTACTGTTTGGTCTCGACATACCCGACCATCTTTGGTACTTGTGTATAATGATGTACATTTGACATATTTATAATGCAGTATGTAAATATCTTTTTTTTTTTTTGGTTTTGTTTTTGTTCATTTTTCCTATTGTAATTCCTTTACGTTCAGAACGTGAAACAAAGCAAAAGCTAAAGAGTAACTTGTTGTATGCTTGGATGCTTGGCTGACTGTTGACCTATTAATAAACACTCAAATAAAATGACGTAGCCTTCCCTGGATTTAGGGGAATCAACACATTTGTGTGGTGTATGTGTTGTTCACTCATTATCCATCATGTGCCTATCGCTTACAGTACTTATCTGACCTGCTGAGGCCTAATGGATGAGGTCAGACTCCCTTCCGATCAAACTTCATGTCCGAGTCAACTCTACCAGGCCTGTCTTGAGGTAAGTAAAGCACCCTCTTCACTTCCTGCTTGTGAGACCCCCAACAGTTGCTGAAAGAGGATTAAGATAAAGAGCCGGGCTTAGTGTCAGACAGCACAACACTGTGGGGAAAACCCAAAGATCTCAGTGTTCAGAGGAGTCAAGCCCTCACTAATCCACTTCTTATTTCCTGCTAATCTTGTCTCAGCATATCTTCATCCCCTTCCTCTCTCTGTTGGCCACCATTGTTTGCGCTTCATCACCTGGTTTCTCTTTAGTTTTTCCTCTTCCTCCCTCGGCCTGCCTTGACACACCGCCACGGTGCACGAGCCACGCTTAAAGGCTCTGAAAACACATTTTCTCACTTGGCTTCCTCACTAGTAGTAATTGTGGGACAGTACTTTTTCTTTCACATTGTTATTTCCACATTTTTCTGTATTTTCTCTGTTCTGTACTCACTGGTCAGCACTTGGCCACTGTCATTTAGACTAAAGTGTCTCTGCATACAAACAAATTAGCAACATTTGAATCACAATCTGATCAGTGTTGTAAAGTCAATCAGATCTGATCAATCTCACATTCATTTGGAGTCATATATGTCCCCCTGACAGGTTTAAGTCCAATATTCCCAATCTTTCACCTCTGTTTTTGGCCTCTACCAACTGACAATGGGAAAACTGGCTCTTTAGAAGTTAAATGTTCTGTTTTGGTCACCAGCAAGTTACTTACTGTGTCTGTCATTTGTTACTGGGCAGACATTGACCAGGGATTTTTGAGCTTCCTTTTCTGTTATAGCTGAGCGTAAACAGTAAAGTAGAACGTCAGGAAAATCAAACAATGAGAAAAACTCTTCCTTAGAGTTTCAAGTCTGAGGGAAACTACAGAGCAGGTGATAACTTTCTCTGGGGTTATGATTATTAATATAAAATATTATTTTGCGAAGATTCCTGATTTTAAAAATGAGCCTGAAGATGTTGATCACACTAAGCTCAGCTGGCTCTTGATTATTTCCTACCTCCTGAGAAGTAACACCCCTCCAAAAAATAAATAAAAATCTGTCCTGTAATTTATTACCATGCCTCACGTCTTGGCAGACCCCGGCCACTTGTGTTTGTTGTGGTGAGACTGGAGCACTTGCTTGCACCGCTGTGTGTTTTGATATTTCATCAGGGCCTGCTAAACAGTGAGGAGGGCTCTCTGCCGCCCACCTCCTCTCAGACAAATTGCCTCCAAGATTGCAGAGGTGGGTCTGAGGCTGATGGATGGGTACACAAAGACCTGACGAGACCATATTTGCAAACATTAAATCCATATTTCCATAACATGGAGAAGCTGCTTGGCCACAGGCCACTTTAACAGCCTGTTTAGCAAAGCAGTCAGCAATGTGTCCCGTCCTGACATGAATGTTGCATCAAGGTGGCGCTGAACAGAACAGTGGTTTATCTTCCATGTTCATCACTGCATGTCTTGATATGGATATGCTACTATTGCTCCCCGTTTTCTCCTCCTCTCTCCAGCCTTTTAACCTCTTTAACCAGTAATTAAATCCAACTCTCCCCTCCCGGAATCCCCACAGATTTGAACATCCATTTATCAATTTCAGCTCCATCATGTCTGACCAGTACATCCTTGTTACACTCTGCCCTCTCTGACTGCCCCAAACTCTTGTCTCCATACTCATCTCCATATCCTTGTGCACTAATCTGCAGGTTTCACTACATCTCTGCTTCTCCTTCTCTCTCCTGCCACCAACCTGGCTGCTTCATACCCACCATGCTCTCTTCCTCCTCACCATCCTCTCGTTCCTTTGTCTTATATAAACACTCTTTTCCCATCACTCTCCCATTCTCCCTCTCTCTTCTTTGCTCTCTCTTTCTCTCTCCCCTTCCCCATTGGCTTTTGCCTGCATTTCGCTGTTAATTTGCCTGAGAATGCATTAGCTGTAATGAAGGCTGAGGGCCGAGGGAATCCTCCAGGGTTCCATTAATCATCCCCCCTCAGACAGGCAACCTTGATTACAAGTGGCAAGAAATTCATTAGAGCCGGGCCTCTGACAACTCTTATCTCCGCCACTAGATCTGACTCATTAGGCAGCCAAATTAAAGCTATGATGGCCCTGATGAAACTCATCGCTTGTTTATCTTGTGCGATTTGATGCATCTGCCCATACATCACTGTAGCCACGACCGTCCAGTCCCTCCCAAGAAGTCAGGCCTCCAGTCGGCGCTGAGCAGCCTGCACACTCACACAAGCAGCCAGTAATGAGGTCCCTCACTTTCTTCTCTCCCTCCCTCCCTCTCTCTGTCTGCAGGTAGGAATGAGGAAATAGTTACATGTCTTTGCTGGAAAGAACTTCTGATATTTCAATTTGTGATTCAAGCAGCAGAAAGTGAGACTTAGCAGTTCACTGAAATGTGGCTTTAATTGAAGAAAGATTATTAATACTCAGAAAGAATTAATTCATTTGACAGACACCTCAGTCTATTAGAGAGGAGTTGTTCCAACAATATAATAAATCTGTAATTGTCAAATCAAGTCTACTTGTTGATTACACATCCTTATTAGATAATATCACATTTTAGGAGAATAATTTCACTTGTAAATAATCAGATTTTAGTGTCTTTCTGTAGCGTAAAACCTTCATTTAGGATGAGCCTATTTCCACTCCCAGGATCTTAATAATAACAACCAGCATGAAGGCAGTGGCTGAGCTGTGTCATGGCTCCTCATCGTCACCGTACAGCTCATGGGGACTGAAATAGCTGTTACAGTCTGGCACAATGTCGTGGAATTGACCGTCTGTATTAGTCACCTCTCGGACCATAATAAAACTTCCACTACTCCGTCACACGATCAACACTCCTTGAATCCCCATCCAAGTGTCACAGTCTTGATGTATGAGGTGGACGGTGAAATAAACTTTACTACTCATGGGTGCCCAGGTCATGACACGTCTGTTTATTCTCTGAGGTCAAGCTTAGACATTAGATTTTTTAGGGTGTGTATCCATAAGAGGTTTTAGTGAATGAAAAGTAAGATAATTCACCCACTTGCCACCATATTGTAGCTGAATACTCACTCAGGACAGAGCTGGTTCATTAAATTAAATATTAACACTGATAAAATATTTGAAGAATCATGCCCCATCTTCATACTTCAACAGATGCTGCTGCAGAAAAGCTTAAACATGGCTCTAGGCCTGAGTCTATTTTGGTAACAGGGAGACCAATCACTTTCTTTCCTCTGAGGTGAAGTGAAAATATATTCCAACATGAGACATTTCTGGAAAGAGTTCAGAGACGCTGTGGAAACCCAGAACCTTGCATAAGAAAGTTTCCATAAAACATCAAGCCCTCTTCTTCTCTCCTTCCTGTAAGAGGATTGCTGTGTGGGCAGACATTATTTTAGTCACGGATTATTTTAATGTTGCAGCCATACTATAAATTTTCTTTTTTGATCTGACTGAGCAAACTATGGCATTTATTTGCTCGTGCTTATTTGTAGTTATAAGGGAAAAATCTGCATTTATTAGCCACAGGTTTTGTACGTATTTTTCAGAAACCTGGGCTTTTTAAAAGCAAAAATCTAAATAAAAAATATATAATAAATTAAAATTAGCCTCCCATTCTGGCACTCAAACCCCATGCTGCTTTAATACAGTTTACAGTTCATATCTTAATTCTCTGCAAGTGTTATTATTTACAAGCAAATGTTTTTAAAAGAAAAATCTCATAATAATTAATGTAGTTGTATAAAAAAGAGGCACCTAATGCTTGGAATACACTACAATCTCAACTTCAAGCCCTTGTCACACTGTAACACGAGTTTAAAGTTCTGGTGAAGTCATTACAGTCTACCTTGTCTGTGTGCAAATTTCAATGTTGTTAATTTCATCTGTTGTTTACAGTCTTTTTTTTAATGCGACTATGCTGCTGCCCTCTTGGCCAGGTCTCCTTGGGACTAATCTGGTTAAATAAATGCTAAATAAAATAAATAATTTGTATTGTATCCACTGTGTGCCAAAGAAACAGCAAATTTGTCTTCATATCGGTTTTAAAAATAGAATTTAACCCTCTCTATACATCTTATTATATTATCTAGACATTTTCTGAGTCTGTTTTGTAATGACTCATTGAAATACATTTTGTTGGCATGAGATTAGAAGGAGTTCCTGTCGGTTCAGGTCGGTGCAGTGCCTGATAGAGAAGTTCATTACAGTGTGTTGTCTAATGAGGATCCATCAGTCCACTTGAGACAACACGGCCTCCTAAAGAGGAATCAATCACTGCTGTCTATTTAAAAAAAAGACTCGTCTACCTTTCAGAATCTGATGTCTGCAAAAATAAATAAAATAAAATCATTTGTAAATTCAGGAGACTTAAACAAACACGTGCGTAAAAGAAGCTGCGACGCTCCATCAGTTCAGGCATCAGTGAACTTTCAACTCTCCACGCTGAAGATCTTAAAATATTATTTTTGAAAGTCCAGAAAATTAGCAGAAATCTTGTCATTTTAAAATCGAAAATAATGTCTTCAGCATAATAAAACCTGACATTTTATTTCAGATGTGTTGAACACGATCAAAACACTCGCCTTGTTGCAGTTTGTCTTCAAAACCAGTCGTTATGTCCAAACAGTGCAGGCCACATTTTTCATTTCAGCTTTATAAAATATTTTCTGTACATTTTGATCTCAACCATAAGCACACTGTTGAGCTGCTCTCTAAATAATAATAACTCAACCTGGATTCCAGCGTTCGTATAAAGCGATTTATTAGGTCAATATACTTTACAGTTGTCCCTTGTTTGGTCGTTATTTCCTTCACATCTTTTTAAAAAATTTTTATTTTCCACAGATAGCTGTCAAAGGTGGTTCCTAGAGTTGCCAAACGAAACGTAAAACGTCTTAAGTTACATGCAAACGTGGTTTAACAAATTGTACGAAACACAAAACAAAAAATCCAGAATAGCTTCACCAAATGAGGACATGCACATAACCAACAGAACATTTTGGCCCTACATATAAATACTTAAAAAAAATCTTTACAGTCGCATCTCATAGTGCCCATTTGTACCATTTTTTTTACCCATTTATATTTACATATTCACAGAACAATAAATAAAAATGACAGCATATTGCCAAATAACTGATCTGTCTGTGAGCAAATCCTCCTCTCTGCTCAGTCTAACTGAATCCTCCTTTTTGTGCTTCATGCGTTCAACAAACCAGTGGAACATAGAGTCAATGTAAGTGTTTGTATAATTCATATTTTTTTATTTTCTTCTGAGTTCATGGCCTGCTCCCCTGCTCTATCTGTTGATGCTGACTCCTCACTGCAAACCTGTTGACGTGCACTGGGATGGGGACCACAATTTTGGGGTTTCTCACCGGTTCTCCTGACCGGTTATTGACGTTGCCGGCCTTGATCCGTTTCCATTTGGCCCTGCGGTTCTGAAACCAGATCTTCACCTGCACCTCGCTCAGTTTAAGTGCATGTGCAATCTGGGAGCGTTCAGTCAGAGAAAGGTATTTTTTACAGTGAAACTCCTTTTCAAGTTCGAGCAGCTGCTCGCTGGTAAAAGCTGTTCGTCTCCTGCGGCTCTTCCCTGCTGAGCTGCCGGTCGGTAGCGCCTCCTGCGAGCCGGTTTTTAGTTTGCTCTTCTGGGACAGAGGACCACAGTTGTTCCCGTCCGAGAAACTTTCGTTCTCGCTGTCTGCGGAGCTGTCCTCCCGGTCGCTGCAAACGGTGTCTGCGGATTTTAGGTCCAGCTTCTCGTCGTCTGAACTGTACAGTTTGGTTTCACCTAAAAATGTGGAGAGAAAAAAAGGGAACACACACATTTACGTTGAGTCGTTTAATAGTTCCTGAGCCTGCAAGTGAAAAGCGACCATTGCGCAACGTCTCACAACATTTATCCGTCAAGCAGCGCGTTCTTTTGAGTGAGCTGGTAAAAAATAGTGGCCAAGGAAAAATGCTCAAAAAACAGAATTAAGAAAAATTCACATTAGCTTCGGTGGCAGCATTAATGGAATTTATAAGAGTCCCAAAGCTGTGTTGAGTTGTTGTCTGAGTTTTATTGTTTTTACTACAAACTAAGTGTGTTTTTGCAAGTTAGAAAATGATCAATTTCACCTACATATAAAATTAACCTACCTCAATTAAAATGTGTTTAACTTAGCCGATGTATGTTCTTCAGTTAGTTGTTTTTGAAATATTAAAAGGACAAGTTCTGGAATAATTCGATCATGGCCTCGCTAAATAGTAATTGCATCAGAAACGATCCAACTGCATCCACAACATTTAAACTATGGAACATCCCAATTAGTTCTGTCAACCTACAAATGTGTCAGACTGAGTCATGCTGGATTTACTATTCTTGCTAAGTCAACACCAACGCCAACAGAGTCCACATAGGTTTGCCATGGGCCAACGGGCTCTGCTTTAACGCATTTTACGCACGGTGGTCACTTATTACGCACTCGGCTTTATCTTTACAAACGACGAAATGGAGACGATAATACACGAGTTCGACGTTACCTGATATTGTTTGAAAAGTTTCCGAGAAGTTCAGTAGTTCGGAGCCCTTGTCCCTACTGTGCAGCTCCTCGGAGTGCGGACTCTCCTGCCGTCTCGCTCCGGGGTCAGCGGCGCTTAAACGCGGACCAGGCAGCTCTTGTGGCGGGTAGAAACTGTCCGGCGGATCCGAGAAACTTGGCATCGTCGTGGTGAGCGCAACCATGGATGGCACCCCCTGTCCCAAACTGGCACAGAACGTGTTGGTGAGCCGTCCCGCAAAAGAGGCCAACGGCGCCAGTGGAGGTATACCAGACGATAAAGGGGAGTGGGATAAAGCTTGTGGGATAACCAAAGGTCTGTACGGCATGAACATAGGGTAGCCCGTATAGAGCAGGTGTCCCGGTCTGGGCTGAGGGGTCCCTATGAGGGAGTCGATTGAAAACGCCGTCCCTTGACCGCCTGGTCTCTGCATTTTGCAGGCAAACACTTTAATTTGGTGGAAACTTGAAAGCAGATGTCCCTTTTTCCCCTCAGCGACGCGCAAAACTTTCAGTTTAAAGACAGAGTGGAGTGAAAGTAGATCCTCTGCCGTGTTGTCATCCCTGGAAGTGGACTGCCTCTCCGGATCTGTGCACTCTATATGCGTGAGCCAGTCGGGGGCTTTGTTGTGTGCCCCAGCGCTACCTTTTCCCTCTTATTTGTCACACACTGAGACATAAACACACGCTCTCTCTATCTATCTACCTCTCCCCTCGCTGCAACTCCTCCCTCCGCCTCTCTCCGAGCCAGAGTGTGTGTGTGTGTGTGTTTGTGTGCGCGCAGAAAGGAAGGGCGAGAGCGCATTGGTTATCATCTGCAATACAAGAGGAATGAAAAGGGGGTGTTTCCCTGGGGGCTCATCCATCTTCCTCAAATTACGCTTCATTTCCTTATTCAGCCTCTGACTTTTTGGCCGTCTTGAGAGGCGGTAGTTTCCCAGTGGAGACCAAATAGACGAGTCGCACCCCCAGCCCTCCTCCCCTCTTGCCAGGTTCACCATTGACTGCAAAACGGTGTGAGAGACTGCTCCAGCCCTTCCCCTTCTATAATCGTTGACCACACCAACCCAATCAGCTATTATTAATTTTGATTGATGATAAGTAATTACTCTGGATTTAAGGGACAGCGTAAAACAACGGTGGCTTTTGTTGAAATATTGGGGCCGATGGGCATCAGAGTCAGGAGGGGAGGAGAGGCAGATGTTTCTCCGCTCGCTGTCCTATTCTCCGCGGCTAAAAACAATGCGTTTGGCTTCAGAAAAAGAAGTGCTGCAACAATTGTTCCCTGGAGAGAGATACGCTCTGTGAAATTAGATTCAGATAAAAGGCGTTTATGCGAGGTCAACTGCAGTGTGGACACGGACAGGCAGTGGCCAAAGTCAAATCTGAGAGGATTTCCTCTTGTTTTTTTTTTTTTTTTTTTAATTATTTCAAATCCTGTCAACTATAAACTTAAGCGTCTCTTCTCCGATCATGTGTCAATTAAAACATCCCTGCCTCGCTTTATAAATGAAATAACGCACGCATTTTGCTTTGCGCTTTGGAAATAGTAATTTGTCCCTGATCAAAGATGCATGTAGAGGGGGGAGAAACGCTTTTCTCTTTTCTTTAAGCGCTGGTTTAATCGCAGATCATCTCACCTTTTAAATGGCAATGGGAACTGATGATGATTAGCCCTATTGAGTCCTGGGTGCCCGGGCACTCCAACTGGTCGTCTGATTGCATGAGGACATAAACATATCACACCGACTCTGATTAGCAGTGGAGGGCCAGGCCAGGCTAATTCTTGTAATTGCAAGTGACTTCAGCAGCACCTCTCTTTGATCTATTGAAACCATTTGCCGAGCTCCTCTTTCTTTCTGGTCTTACACTGCATCATACTTTTTATTAATGTATTTTTAGGCCCCCACCCTTTTTTAATGACTAACACAAAACTGCATTAAAAAGCTCATGTTTCTTTTTCTCACTGAAAAAAGTTTATACACGATGGCAGGAATGGCTCCAATAAAAATAATTAATCTGCTCTTACAAAACACACCTTTCATTGTCAGTGGATTTGTTTTTATAATGAGGTGAACAGACAAAATCAGGCGTAAAGATAATCTCCAAGAAGTCAAATATGTCAATAATATAAACTGTAATCACCATCCTCTAATGACTGACGGAGGAGAATGACAGGTTTGACTGTCTTTTCTTGTTTCCCCCTTAATTCAGTATTATCAAAGATTATCATGAACTTTCTAAACTAAATGGCCGCATAAATAACAATCAACCATTTCATGACGTTCCTTCAATTACATTCGCATTTTAAAATTTGCAAACTTAAAAGCTACTTGAATAAAAGGACTCTTAAATTTTAAAATATATTTTATATCATGAATTTTATTTCCAATTCTCAATGAACAAGCAGTAAATACCAATCAGAAGATTCTACGAGCATGGGAGAAGTCAGAGATGATATTTCTGGAAAGGGGGAATAACAAAAAAACAATAAGCAGATTACATGACCATGGTGGAATATTTTTATTTTATTTTCATCAAGCCTAACTTTGACATAAATCTCCAAATGTTATCGATGGGAAACATTGTTTATGCAAATATTTGCTGGGAATCCACAATAAAAGCTACAACACAAAAATATTGAGCGTATTATCATCAACGTGACAAATAATATGTATAAAATTAGAAGCCTCTTTAACATCAAGTGCAGAAGTAAAAAAAAAAAGAAAATAAATCATCAAAAAATTAAAAACAATATAAAACACACAGCTGCTTACCTCCTATATACTTCATCAACTCTAGTCTATAGCTCCCTCTTGTGGTGCAAATTCAAACACGTTACTGTGCTGAAACACGGACACAATAAAAGTAACAGAAGGCAAGCAACTGCTTCTGAAAAGCTTATGTGTGGCAGAAAATGTCCTAAATGTTTAGTAAATACTGCTGCACTTCATCATTCATGATACTTTGTATTTTTAACCCCTCATTTTGCAGCACTCTCATCATAATCAGGCTTCTCACTGACTTAAACCACACAAAGTACTTTCAGTGGACAAATCCTCTGTACTCCAGGAGCAGGTAGTTCTTGATGAAGGTGGGCAGATCCAGTTTTGGGACCACCTTGTGCACTCGGCCACTCAGGAAGCTCCTGAGCGTACAGCGTGCCAAGTGCTGCAGGGAGCGAGGAGTCATTGCCAAGGAGAGGATCGACTCGAAGAACTCTTTGTGCTCCTGCAGGAAAAAACACGGATTAACATATGTTCATTTGCTCTGATACTCTTACCTTACAGTTTAACAGTTAGCTTATATTCTAAAATGAATGAGAGCGCTCAGTGCACAACCGATTGATCATTATGTTCTTGATATCAGCCCTTTGTGGATGTCAAACATAATGAAATGATTGTGATCCATTGTTGAAATCCTCCCAACAACCTCACATATTTTATTCTCTCTATTTTTTAAGGGCCTCATGTATAAAAAGTGCTTATGTCTGTTCGAACTAAAAATAGCTGAGATGGATCACCCCATGTTGTCAAAAATAATGTATTTGGTTTAATTGGAGCAGTTTCAATCATAGCGTGGTAGATATTCTGCCCAAAACAAGCAATTTTTGAAACATAAAAATACAATGAAGACATTAAATGTACCATTTAAAGAAATATAATATTTGTAAAATTTAAAAAATAAAAAAAAACTCTTTTCATCAGTGAATGATTTCAAGATCTTGCCTTAAACGCCTGTTCAGGCACAGCCTCAGCCCAGGTGTCTGTGACTCTGAGGTGGCTGTAGGCGTTCAGGAGAACCTCGATAGTGCGTGGAGACTCCGAGCAGTGCTTTATAACCTAAAATATACATCACGACTCAAAGATCCACACAATCGTCATTTAAGTTCATGAGCAATCCTCTGACTCCATAGAACTGAAGAAATAAAGTAATTAAACACTTGTGAAATGAACAGATTGGTCTTCCCTCCAGGGGTTTAACTGGAAATTATGCAATTAGAGCTAATTAATCTCCTATTAACACTTGCCTAATTAGGAACCAGGCATTTTGTCTAGTGCACGTGGGTTCACTGATAGTTGTAGTCTGTTTCCCGCAGAGAGTGCAACACTTCATGTTGTGTCATGAAATGGTAATGATTTCAATGTGAAGTTGTGAAGTCTGCAGCGAACCTTGTAGTGCTTCAAGACTTTTAGTCAAGGTGTTACATGTGCGGCACTTGCTAATTATGCAAAATGAGCCACCTTGATGAATAATTGGTTCACACTGCAAAAGCGATCTGTTGCTGCATCTCAGTCTGGACTGCATTAGCACATATTTTATACTACTTCCTGCTAACGTTTAGTATTTGCTTTCCTACCATTGGTAGAGCACCGGGCCACACCCGGATAGAGCCATGGTTGAGCAGTGCACGGACAATCCTCTCAGGATTATGGGAACCCTTGAAGCACACCACCTTTAGGATGTTGTGCATGGGAGCTTCACCACCGTAGTCCATTTCGTTAACTTGAGCACCATGGGCCAGCAGCAGATCCACTATGTCTGGATTTACATTCTTACAGGCCATGTGCAAAGGAGTGTGTTTGTCCTGGTCCGCAATGTGGATGTCAGCCCCTGCCCCCAGCAGCAACTGGCAAACCTTGAAGTAACGCTGAAGGTCCTGAGACTCCTGGGGTTGTGCACAAGCAGCGTTAAGGGCAGTGAGACCCTCATCGTTCTGTTTGTTCACAGCGGCTCCGTAGCGCAGGTAGAGCTCGATGTGGTCTGGGAGGCCGTTCCTGGCTGCCACGTGTAAAGGAGTGTCGTCTTCATCTAGACTGCGACCACTGATTGCTGCACCATACTGAAGCAGATATTTGGCACATCTGCAAACATACATAAAGAATGATAAATTAGATCAGTGGTTCCCAAACATTTTTGTCTCCGACATACCCCAGTAGTCCTTGTAGATGAACTTATGTACTTCTTCATCAACATCAGACGTCATGTTCTAAATCTGTTTCGTTAAACTGAAATTAGAAGTGATTTAACAACAACAAGCCAGGTCATTTTGTTGTCAGTGGGTTATATTAAAGGAATACTCTGGAGCAGCAGAAGCTCCATATTTAATGAGTGTGCCAGTATTTTAGCAATCCATTCCATCTTCTTTGTTCACCTGCTAACTAGATTTAAAAACTTTGCAGTTCTTGATGAAATCAGTAAACTTGGGGGTTTCCTCTGCTACATGCTGTACTTTCAGTTGAATATAAAAGGCAGCTTATGATGGCTAATGTTAGCCAACGTGAACAAACTTTAGGTGAAAACTGCAGTTTGCTGATTTTATAAACCACAATCCTCCTCTTCCAAAGGTTAGATTAATTAGCAATAATCAATACACACTAAGGTTTTACAGTCTTGCAAGTGCAAAAGCTTGTGGTGGCTACAAGGGAAGAAGGTCTTGTGGTTGAGTGTGTACATCATATCAGAAACGAGGATGCTTTTCTAGTTTTATTCTACTTTACTCACTCAAGGGATTCAGGGCTTGTGCAAACATGCAAAGGCATGACGCCATCTTCTGAGACAGCATTGGCGTTGGCACCGTGGATCAGCAGCAGCTTGGTACACTCTGGCTGGGAGTTTTCACAGGACTCGTGCAGGGCTGTGGTGCCACTAGGTGCTATGTCTATATTCGCCCCACGTTGCAGCAGGAGTCTCAGGCAGTCTGTGAAACCTCGACTGGCTGTGATGTGAAGTGGCGTCGTCAGCTCCTGCTCATAAGTCAGTGACCATAGTCCTGCCAACAAGGAGCATAATTGACATAAAGTCAACTGTGAGTTCAAGCAGACATGCTAGATTTAAGCATTGCAAGAGTTCTTTTCAAGTGAATTTTAGTATTTCTGATGCATTAAATGTCAACACCTCTCCCTAATGATGATAATTACATTGAAGGAAAGAGTGAACAATAAAATCAACCTACTTAGGCCTCTGTAGTTAAATCGGAAGTTCTTCCATTCTTCTATGTTGCTGGTGTCGTAAATGGCATCAATAAGGTAGCCATACTCGTCGTCGTCCACAATACTAAGGATGGTCAGCTCGTCGCCCACGAGCAAAGAGTTCCAGAACTGCAGGACGCAACCCGTGGCCTTGGCTGTGGCGATCACATCTTCGCGGTAGCTCTTTGGCTTGCGCCACTTTATTTTAGGCCCCACATAAGCCATATTTCAGCTAACTAGTTTGTTTTTTAATGTTTAGATGTGGGGTTTCACTCAAAGGAACACTTATGTAGGTTGTTTGTGCAGACAGGGCTATTTCAGGGAGGTGTTACTTGATATTTCGGTTGACCTGGTGAACCTTGCCAACACAGTCGCATGGTAGCCAATAACCAATGACTGTGCAAACATTAAACCTGCCTATTTTCCAACAAATCTGTTAAAGCCAAGGGATAATGCACTTTTGCATTTAAAGAAATGCGAAGCAACACATTCTTTTAACAAATATAAAAAGTATTAATACCATCCACTCTTGCAAAAGTCCATTTTATGTTTAATTCAGAATTTTAACCGATAGTCCTCAGTATTAATGTCTAGTGATTTGATAAGTTATTGCACATGAAAACGGATCCAACATGTTATTCTTTTCCAGCAACTTATTTAGTTTTAAATTGAAGGGCGACAGCTTGATCTAATGCATTAAGATCCTGTTGCACAGAACCACCAGATGACTTCTGGGTCTGATGGACATATGAAGGTTTCTATAAATATTGCCTCGTGCTCTGTTTCTATTAATATCTCCTCACTATGTCTTTAAATAGCCTACAGTCTCAAGGTGAGATGCAGCAGATGCATACTGCTCATAGCTGCATTTTATAGTGATTTGAAAACAGTCATTTCCTTTGTCTTTTATCAGTTCTGCTAAAATCACAGTGTTAAAATTTAGTTTTTTGGATGCTAATCTCTATTAAATACAATAAAGCTACAAGCAACGATCTGTCAAATCCTATGAATTCTTAAACAGATTCCTAATGAAGACAGATGTCGTCTCTTACCTTCCCCTCTGGCGACCCAGCGCATGTCCCCTCCCTGTGGCTCAATGATGAGGTTTGCTGTGGATCCTCGAGGAAAAAGGTGTTGCATAGCCTCCAGGTCTCCTGTATACAAAGCGTTCTGGACGACCACATCTTGGCAGACAGTCGGTGGCCGAGCAGTGCTGGACCTCA
Organism: Amphiprion ocellaris; assembly: GCF_022539595.1. NCBI lineage: Eukaryota > Metazoa > Chordata > Actinopteri > Pomacentridae > Amphiprion > Amphiprion ocellaris. Next base: position 20,080,784 of record NC_072775.1, read on the forward strand.
GTGTTGTTCTGTCCACAGCCTCCTTCCTCAGCATATAACTGCTGAAGTGATGGGAAGCAAGCTGCCTCTTGTACTTGTCTCTTTCCAGCATGTCCTTGTCAAGTTCAAGAGACCGTAAGGCCATGGGTGTGAAGACAAAGCTGCCTCTCGACATGCTGAGTGGTTTTACCTCTGGAAGAGAAAATGGGTTGTGTAGGATGTGTGTTTTTAAGAGAGGGAGAGTGTCTACAAAGGCCCGTCTCCCTGTTTCTGTTGTTGTTTCACTCTGTCTGGCTGATGTCCACTTCGTGCCTGCCGGCTGTTCACAGGGTTGGTTCACAGAGTTGTTTTGATATTCGGCAGGAGACCCTCCCTGCAGTGTGACAAGTAATGCTATTTTTATGTCTCACATGAAGCCACTCAAGCCTCTCCTGTTTGCCTCCAGCAAAGTCACAGCCATGAAGTCTCTCTTTCAGGCTGCAAGTGTCAACTGAATTGAATAAACTCATGCTCAGCACATGCTGTTTTCTGGGTATTAGAACAATGTTTACAAAATTGCACAGTATTTGATTAGACAAATAAATAAATAAATAAATGACGAAAATATGGCAGATTTGCTCCCTTAAAAATGTAGGTAATATTACATTTAGCAAATGGAAATATTGCTTTTCAGGGCATTTCTACCTTTCCTAGTTTAAATGTGCTGAGCATGAACAGTCTATAAATGGGAGAGTCACTGGATTATAAAGCGTTACCATTCTCATTAGGAGTTTCACTGTTTAACTCAAAGAATAAGTTTAAGAAGTAACAGCTGACTTCAAGATTTTAGCAACTTTTAAGGTCAAAGTTAGTCTTGACATTTTCTTTCGAGGAAGAACAAATAAGAATGCCCTATTTGCCAGGCGCTGAGTAGCTTGCAAGATGTCTTTTTCTGCTCAGTATATTTTTTCAAGAGCTTTAATGGATTTTATGTATCCACATGACTCCCTGCATTAGAACATTAGGCTGAATGACTGGCAACCGCTGTGTCACTCTGCCCCACGTGTAGTGTTCTGATGGCAGAGGGACGGCGCATAATTAAGCCTCTTAAGCCTACTCGCTAGGCGTCTGACAAACATCTCCTTTGACTGATGTACAACCTTTTTCCAGTGGTAGAAATTCTACCCGGTGGCAAAACATCTCTAGGCTCCTTGGACACCGAGGATAGCTTTTCACGGCCAGCAAAGACGACTCAGAATGACCTTTGAGTATATAGCAGGCTATTTTGATATCACCATCCAATTAAACTTGCTCTATTTGATACATAGTGTGTTAAAACACACACATTTTCACGTGTGTTTATCCGCCTCTGTGTTGGAGTCCATCAAGATGCATGCAAGCCTTGCAGAGCCAAGGTTTGCGCCACAGGTGGAGGAAAAACAGGATATTGGTGAAGAGGTTTTGCCTTCTTTCCCATTTGAAAACACAGAGGCATAGCCGCATCTCATCTATACCTTAACGACTGTTCTGGTATGGAAATCAAGGTCATTTATTTTATGTTACAGTTTGGTAATAGATGCCACATTAAACTGAAGGCGAGTAAGAGTTTCAACTTTGAAAACACACATTACCAGAGAGAGACTAGGAATATTGTTTTTGCGGCTGGAGTACATCCTTTTAAATGATATACATAATGAGTTTATAATATGCATCTGGGCTACCTCCTCTCTACTTTGATGTCTTCCAAATGGCCCGGGTGTCATCAGCAAAACATGTAGGCACTTTCCCGCCTCATTGACTCCCAAATGTATTTTAAATATCATTCCTGGTAACGCAATTATTTAAAACGCTGAACTAAACACTTACTAATGGGGAAAAAGACAGCCACTTCGATAAATTCATTTCTCAAATGGTGGGCATTCATGTTTCGTGATTTTTTTTTTTTCCCCTCTGTGAAGCGGAGGCAACTCTGATGACAACAAAAAAACATCAGCAGTAGCTAGTAACACCCCCTGCCCTCACAGCCCCCCGTGGACATATTAAATCTTTGGTTTCCTCACATTACCCACCAGTAGCTGTCTCTCTAAGGTTTTCTGCATTGTGGTCAACCACCTTCCTATCCCGAGGCGCTAAGAGGCTGGACATCAGCAACAGCCCTGATGAGAGTGAAGCACTTCATTTATGCAATCATAGGCAATTAGTTCCCTCTGATTATGTGGCTCTTAATGCTATTTTGAGTACTGTGGCACACAGTAATACAGAAAGAGATTAAACTATAGCCCTCCCTCTGCACTGAGCAGTCATTTAATATACTGAGAACATAATGAAATGTACACAGTAATTACAGTAATATTAAACGCTAATGGGTTTGCAATTGGATCTGCTGTTAGTTTAAGGCAGAGTCAGAGCACCCAAAGACAGTCTAAGTTTAGAGAGAGCGTCACCATGGCATCAGAGCACTCAGTTATCCATCAGGTGTCTCTTATTTCAGTGATTTATGTGTCATTTAATGTGATTTCTATTAGGAGACGCGAGATCATGTTTGGATTTTGGGCAACTCCGTGAGAGCAATTAATATGCAATTTACTCATTTCAGCTCACATCTTAGGAGCTGAAAAGAAGTTTGCACTCTGGTGGTGGAAAAACTGCTAGGTCACCATGGAAACATGATAAGAGAAAATGAGCGTGCCTAATTGGCTACTGACATTATCTAAAGAGAAGCTAGTTGGTGGATTTACGTAGCGTATTTGTCTACTGATTTACATCTAGGTTTATTCTAATTTCCTTTGTGTCGTGTTGTTGTCCATTCAGACATATTAAGGTCAGCAAACACAGTCTGCTTTGAATATTTGATACCATTAAGGCCTCTTTGATAACCAATCAACAGTGGATTACTTTCATACATATGGCTCATCAGAGTTCACTACAGGGCTTAGAGAAGGTGTCCTGTTTTGCAAATCTTCCTGAGACCTCATCACAATGCTTGGGATGTTGGTGAAGAACCTAAATGAATTTATGGAGCCTTGAATTGAACGGTAGCTCCAAACTATTCAATGGAAGCATGATTACTTTTTCTGTACTCTTTCAGCACTGAGCCCACAACCTATAATGTATTGTATCGGTGTTTGCAGATTCCAATTGTCTCTCAATGCACTGATCACCACGCAAATAGCCCTCTGTTTCATCATGACAATTGAGAGGTTCATATTTCAACCTAATAGTCCTGTATAACTTTAACCATCTATCACAACCTCATTTCATTGCGGTTGCAGTTAATACGCGCTTCCCTGCCAAGTGGAACATTTTCTAATGATGCACTCTCACATGAAAACAAGGCAAGCCATCCCGGGCTCTGCATCACTCACTAATGCACCCATCCATAATGTGTTCATAGCAGTCTGCCTAAAGGAGACAGCGATGACTACCACTAGGCACGGGCATGAAAGGGGATATGGGGAAGGGTGCAAGATACAAAGCCTAAATGGCCACGATAATCATGAACAAAGTCACTGCCATCAAAGACTGTATCACCCTCATAATAACATCTGTAGATTTCATATCATTACCAAGAATACTGGGAAACATTTGAAATGGGTATCTCAACAATAACAGTCAGCGGTGGGAGTCACACTCAAGTGCATTATCACAGTGAGCCTGGCTTTGTAGGATGCTGGTAAGCGCAGTCAAATAGGTGTATGTAAAGCCTGATGTAAACACCATCCTAATTAGAGAGACCTTTATCAGTTCCTCCATTTTATGCAGATTGAACTGGTGCAAACGCTAGTGTCATTATCCCGTAATCAAGTACTATTCAGCTGATGGTGTCGTCTTTTAAAAACCTGATTAAAATGCATAACAAGGATACAATGTTGCATTATTTTCTCTGTGAGTTTATAAATATGTCCATTTTTAAAGCTAACTGAAGAATGGCTCCTGCCAGGGCTTCTGTGAACCTCATCAGGGTGAAAAGGATGTGTGTAGATGCCACAAAATGTGTACATGTGACTGGTATTTTTAAAACCTATTTCTCAGTTTTATTCAGAGATAATTTGTCTCCATCAATATTATTTTATAGATTTATGTTCTCCTCACATAGCTAATAAGGTCATGTATCCTGTTGACATTTTGCTTCTAGATTTCCAAAGAAGAGAGAATGTCACTTCTGGTTGTTATCATTATTTTGATAGCTGCAACTTTGGAAATTAGTTTTGTTCGATGTATCGGTGTAGATTCTCAGTCATCCAGGCCACAGTGACAAGTCCTTAGTGCTTTATGAGAAGGAAACAGGACTTTTATTTTTGGTTCGTGAAAATGTTGCATGTCTCATGTTAGAGCACTCCTCAGGTCTAACTGACTGATGGTGTGTACTAGGTATTTATTCTCACCTCTAAATCACATGACTGTGAAACTGCGTGGGGATGGATCTCAAGACTGCCATATAAGTACCTGATAAGTTGTGTTGTACAGTCCCTTCTCTGTTAACAGGTGGCTGTTCCAGTTTAATGGACGACCTGCTTCATTCCACTCTCAAACCATCTGTCTTCTACGTCCCTACTGTGAACAATGCTGTCCCTTATTCTCCAGAAACAGGTGGACTGCTGCGTCTCCTGTGTTGAGCCATGCAGGTTTGTTTGCTTGAGTTGTCATGAGGAAGTTTCTTTGTTTTGCTGCAGCTGGATAGAGACAATGGGAAGCGTGGAAATACACTGCCCGTCCAAAAAAAAAGTTGCACACTCTAATATTTTATTGGGCCACCTTTAGCTCTGAGAACGACACACATTTGCTGTAGCATCGTTTCGATAAGCATCTGCGATGTCATACATTAATTTTCTACCAAGATCTTCTCTTGATGATGGGAGAGTCGGACTGCTGCACAAAGTCTTCTCCAAAACATCCCAAAGATTTCAGTGGGGCTGAGGTCTGGACTCTGTGGAGGACAATCCATGTGTAAAATGATGTCTCATGCTCCCTGATCCACTCATTCACAATGTGAGCCCCATGAATCCTGGCATCGTCATCTTGGAATATGCCCGTGACATCAGGGAAGAAAAACTCCATTGATGATAGTCAGCTGACATCATTCTTTGGGAACATAACATTGCTGAACCTGACCAACCCCAGATCATAACCTTAACCCCTACAGGCTTGTAGGCACTAGCCATGATGAGTGCATCACTTCATCCACTTCTCTTCTAACCCTGATCACTCTGGAACAAGGTAAATCTGGACTCATCAGACTACATGACCCTCTTTCATTGCTCCAGAGTCCAATCTTTATGCTACCTAGCAAATTGAAACCTTATTTTACTGATTACCTGCACTAACCAGTGGTTTTCTTAGAGCTACACAGCTGCTTAGTCACAACCCCTTGAGATCCATTCACATTGTGTGTGTGGAAATGCTCTTACCTTCACTACTAAACATAGCCGTGAACTCACCTGTTGATTTCCTACGATCATCTAAGAGTTTGTTCCGACCACATTTCCTCCTCAAAGATGATGGTTCACCACTATCCTTCCTTGTATGGTTCTAAACATAGTTTCAGAAATCTCCTTAGTTGATTTCTTTGCTTGATGCAGGCCATTAATTTGACCCTTCTGAGACATCAATGAGTGGGCGGCATGGCTCAGTGGGTAGAGTGGCCGTCTTGTAACCGGAGGGTTACTGGTTCGATCCCCACCTGAGATTGCTGCTGTGCTCAGTGCATCCTTGTTTATTAGGATCAAGAGACACAGGTGCTGCCTTTGCTTTTTGATTAATAAGAAAATGTGATGATGTACACATGTGGAAGAGGTAGAAGAATTCAAAACAAAATTGATGAGACCAATCAGAAAGTTTGAGGGTACATTTTGGATATGTGGATGGCTATAAATTATGATTTTACTGTAGAGGTATAGCAAGCTAATCTTCTTCCACACTATGGTATGCTGACAGTGTAGGTTACAGCCAGTGGATTTAAAAGCTCAGTTAAAATGATGAGATTATGAAAACAGTTCAGAGGAAGTTTCTTGGAGCTGGGACTTGATTAGAAACATCCAATAATTTCCTTTTGCATGCTGTTCAAGTGTCCACAAACATCATCTGAGAAAATATATTCAGTTTGCTGTTTATTATACACACAAAGTTAAAACCAGCACAGCATAATTCTGGGAAAAGTCCTCCCTTCCTGAAGGTACTGGTTGTTGGAACTGTGTTAGTGACGTGTTGATCCAGCTGGATGGTCATTTTGGAGGCTGTAGTCTGTGGTGCTGTTTAACTGTGCATCACTACACTAATTGATATAAATGGGATGGACAAAATAACAGGCTATCAGTTAATATAATTCAGTACACGTCAACGAAACCGCAAACTACAGACCACATGGCGGAATCAATACCGCTGAAAGATAATTACAGAAAAAAAAAATGGAACATAATCCTCATGAAGGGAGAATTTATTGCAGCACAGATAAGATTAATTTTATTGATCCCTCACTGAGGAAATTTGTATCAGACTGTATTGGTTTAGTCTGATAAACTGCCAGCTGAGTGGAAATGCAGGTATTACAGGTGAATGCAGCAACTTACTGACCCCATGGATATTGTAACGTTGTACAATTTATTTCAATTTTTTTTTGCATATACACACAAAAAAAAAAGAAAATTTGTGTTCAACAATAGAAAACAAACAAAAAAACAGTTTGAATCAATCTTTTTTCGAGTTAGAATCTAATGAAATCATGTTCAACCCGCAAACTACTCTGAGTCAGGGAAATTTTCTTCAGGCTTTTCTTTTACACTCTAAGAATGTTTTAATTATCAGCCTTAACCTTCTGAAATTCTCAAAGCAGGTTGAAATATGGAAGGGGACAAGGATGAAGTGAAAATACGATTTCACAACACAGTACATTAAGTACCACAACTTGAATTTTGCTTTACATCAACTCATGCAGAAATGGGAGTGTAAATTACACACATTACTAAATTGATGCAACAATGGATCAATCCAACCCCTCAAAATAATCCAAATCAGTAAATCAGTCTTCATCATGCATCAGTGCATGTCATTAAATGGTAGGAACTGATCCCTTGAATTACTTTTTAAGAGTATTAGAACATTTAAAGCTGGAATCTGTGAAATCCCCCTTGTATTTATGACATTCAGTCAGTGCACTGGCAATATTCTTGAATAACAAGCCTGCAACATGACAGATGTGCAATTACCCCATCTGGTGGTTGGCAGTGACATTAACGGTTTGAATGGGGAGAGAAAAAACATAACAAGAACAATCAGCTTTCTGTGCATTTATTGAAACGACCCAGCTTGCAAAAAAAAAAAAAAAAAAAAAAAAAAAAGCCACCAGCCGACAAGTTTGAAAGCTTGTCACCACACGTTCGGGTGCGTCACTTGGAGCTGGTGTACTTGGTGACCGCCTTGGTGCCCTCGGACACGGCGTGCTTGGCCAGCTCCCCGGGCAGCAGCAGCCTCACCGCCGTCTGCACCTCCCTGCTGGTGATGGTGGAGCGCTTGTTGTACTGAGCCAGCCGGGACGCCTCCGTGGCGATGCGCTCGAACAGGTCGTTCACGAAGGAGTTCATGATGCTCATGGCTCTGCTGGAGATGCCGGTGTCCGGATGAACCTGGTGGAGACACGGACACGGCTGCTGGATCACCTGGAGACGGCCAAGCAGTTAGGCGATCGGCTGCGCGCGCTCCCGTCACCCACCTGTTTCAGAACTTTATAGATGTACATGGCGTAAGTCTCTCTCCTCTTGGTTTTTCTTTTCGCCCTTTTCTCGCTCGAACCCTTTCCCTTCTTTTTGGAGATGTCGTTGGTCATGTTTGACCTGTACCGAGTATTTCAGGAGTGATTTATCCAGCTCTGGGGCTGCTGGACACCAATTTATGTAGCGCCTGAATTAGACACTCATTTGATTCAGCTGCTTTGTTGTTGGAGAGGACTGACTGACGCTGCGCCTTCAGATAAATTTAATAACTGCTGCCAAGAGGCTTCACTTACAGCCTTTTACTCAGCCCAGTAGTCTAATATTTCTGTATTGGAGTTTGAATTCCCAATTTTATTCCCCTGCAGCAGAGGAGGCTGCAGTTTCAGGCCCATTGGGTGGTTTATTCCACCCAAAATATAAGGTTCTGTCTAAATATATATGGTTTAAAGCTTTTTTCCTTCTTTTGTACCTAATGAGTTCTGGTTTTACACATTTATTTCACCCAAAATTTCACCTTCTGCCCATATATTTATAGTTTTAAAGGTTTATTTGAGCTGAAATGCTAATTTATGTCCAAATTTTTGTCGTTTGTAGGTTTATTGCACCGAAATAGTGCTTCCTAACATACGAGATACGGTTTTACAAGTTTATTCCACCCAAATTACTACTTTCTGTCCAAATATTCATAGTTTTGAAGGTCTGTTCCACCAAAATAATACTTTTCAACTAATGAGATGTGGTTTTAAAGGTTTATTTGACCTGAAATACTACCTTGTGCCCAAATATTTGTAGTTTTAAAGTTTGGTTCAACCCAAAAAAGGTGCTTTCTAACTGGTAAGTTATGATTTTACAGGTTTGTTCTACTTAAACTTCAAATTTCTGTCCAAATATGTCTAGTTTTAAAGGTTACTTCCATCCAAAATACTACTTTTTGTCTAATATTTGCTGGGTCAAGGGTTTGTTGTACTGAAACAGTCCTTTCTCACTAATGAGTTATGGATTTAAAGCGTTAGTGCACACAAAATGCTATTCTCTGTTCAAATATTTAGCAGTCTCTATACTTATTTTACAAAAATGCTGAGTTCTGGTTTGACATGTTAATTTCACCCAAAATGCCACTTTCTGCCCATATATTTATAGTTTCAAAGGTTTGCTCCTCCCAAGCTACTACTTTCTGTCTGAATATTTATAGTGTCAAAAGTTTATCTCACCAAAATAGTACTTTCTAACTAATTGTTTTGTCATTTTAAAGGTTTATTCCACCAAAAGTACTACTTTCTGCCCAAATATTGAGAGCTCAAAACGTTTATTCCATGGAAATTGTATATTCTAACAAATGAGTCATAGTTTTGCAGATCAATTCCACCCAAAATATCACTTTATGCCCATATATTTATAAAGATTTGTTCCACCAAAGTAGTATTTTCTAACAAATGAGTTACAGTTTTTACAGGTTTATTTCACCCAAATTACTACTTTCTGTCTAAATATTCATAGTTTTTAAGGTCTGTTCCACCAAAATAATACTTTTAAACTAATGAGATGTGGTTTTAAAGATTTATTTGACACAAAATACCACTTTCTGCCTCAATATTTATAGTGTTAAAGTTTGATTCCACTTAAAAAACTGCTTTCTATCTAATAAGATATGATTTTACAGGATTATTCTACTTAAACTACAAATTTCTGTCCAAATATGTCTAGTTTTAAAGGCTTATTCCACCCACAGTACTACCTTTTGTCTGAATATACACTACCAGTCAAAAGTTTTTAAACACCTTCTCATTTAATTGTTTTTCTTTATTTTCATGACTGTTTACATTGTAGATTCTCACTGAAGGCATCAAAACTATGAATGAACACATATTGAATTATGTAGTAAACAAAAAAGTGTGAAATAAGTCAAAGTGTGTTTTATATTTTAGAGTCTTCAAAATAGCCACCCTTTGCTTTGATTACTGCTTTCCACATTCTAGTCATTCTCTCCATGAGCTTCATGAGGTTGTCACCTGAAATGATTTTCCAACAGTTGTTGGCCCTTTTGCTTTCACTCTGTGGTCCATCTCATCCCAAACCATCTGCATTGGGTTTAGATCAGGTGACTGTGGAGGCCAGGTCATCTGACGCAGCACTCCATCACTCTACTTCTTGGTCAAATAGTCCTTACACAGCCTGGAGGTGTGTTTGGGATCATTGTCCTGTTGAAAAATGAATAATGATGCAACTAAATGCAAACCAGATGTGATGGTATGTCACTGCAGTATGCTGTGGTAGCCATGCTGGTTCAGTGTTCCTTCAATTTTGAATAAATCCCCAACAGTGTCACCAGCAAAGCATCCCCACACCATCACACCTCCTCCTCCATGCTTCATGGTGGGAACCATGCATGTAGAGACCATCCATTCACCTTTTCTGTGTCGCACAAAGACACGGCAGGTGGAACCAAAGACCTCAAATTTGGACTCATCAGACCAAAGCACAGATTTCTCCTGGTCTAATGTCCAATCATTGTGTTTCTTGGCCCAAACAAATCTCTTCTGCTTGTTGCTTTTCCTTAGTAGTGGTTTCTTAGCAGCTATTTGACCATAAAGGCCTGATTGGTTCAGTCTCCTCTGAACCGTTGATGTAGAGATGTGTCTGCTACTAGAACTCTGTGTGGCATTTATCTGGGCTCTAATTTGAGGTGCTGTTAACTTTTTGAGGCTGGTGACTTGGATGAACTTATCCTCAGCAGCAGAGGTGACTCTTGGTCTTCCTTTCCTGGTGTGGTCCTTATGTGAGCCAGTTTGGTCGTAGCACTTGATGGTTTTTACGTCTGCGCTTGGGGACACATTCAAGATTTTTGCCATATTCTGGACTGACTGACCTTCAGTTCTTAAAATAATGATGAACTGTTGTTGCTCTTTACTTAACTGAATGGTTCTTGCCATAATATGGATTCTAACAGTTGTCAAATAGGGCTTTCAACTGTGTACCAACCTGACTTCTGCACAACACAACTGATGGTCCCAACTCCATTAAGAAGGCAAGAAAGTCCACAAATTAACCTTGACAAGGCACAACTGTGAAGTGAAAACCATTTCAGGTAAATACTTCATGAAGCTCACCGAGAGAAACATCTCATCACTGAGTTATGTGGGCCAAAAAGGAGTTACTGAAAAACAAAGGTCCTAGAAATGCAGCTCTACAACTGCAGTCCTGAGAATACAACCTCTGCTGCAGGCACATGGTACTCATTGACTTCAGGAGGTTAAACAATTGCATGTAATAATGGTGTCCACTGGGTGGCACACTTGCATTAGATTTAAAAGCTCCATATAACCTGTACAGCCACTATGGATTCCACTCAAATGCACATTAATCTTAATTGTAGCTCCTATAGGTTGTAAATTGTAGTAGACCTGTCAGTATACCTAATCATAACAACATTTATCAGAGAACACCTTAGAGCTGAATTTGTAGTAGTCACATCCAGTGTTTAGGTAAGACATTGCTGATTCACATGTATTGCTTTGAGGTAGATTAATGTACACTGAGGCTGTACTTATTAAAAATTTGCGGTATTATGAGCAAAGCTGGATTAAAGTGTTCACCCCAGCCCCAAAAGCCCCAGGTTCATTTTGTTCGATATAGTGTGTTTGGTGTGGGCAGCAGAGTGGTGCAGTGTTTAGTCCCACTCTGCTCGTTGATTTAACCCCTTAAAGCTCATTTCTGTGTATTAAAGTTGATTATTTAGGCGTTTTTTTCCCATAAAAATAATCCCTCGTTGCCTTAAAATGGCTTAAATGTAACTCTACACCGTTGCCTTTTGAAATGTGTTGATTTCTGAATCTCCTGCCTCTTTCTCCAATCACCCCTCCCAAATTTGCTGCAGCTCAAACACACCAGCTCAACTGTCACTCAACTCAAACACTGTAAAACTACTCTACGCTACACAATGACAAGTTGTAATATTGGAGCAAGTCTGAATCCATGTTTTCGAGACTGTCGTTGGTGCACTGTGGCTTCAAGGATTTCAACCTTAGTGTTCACTGCTCATTTCACTCATGACGTGTCTCCTAGCATTTAAAAACCACCATCTGGACATATAAACAAGGTAAAACACTTTATTGTCGCTGTAGGGGATCTTTTAGACCGCTATAAGAATGGTTCAAACCTGCTGACTCTCTGGGGTCCTTCTTTGTGCGGGGTGATGAAGGACTTTCCATGTTCTTTCTCGTGTTAGGTTGATAGGTGACTCTACATTGGTGGAGGAGTCTGTTTCTATCTATCCCCCCATCTTTCAGCTGGGATCCACCACAGCGAACCACTTAAACCACAATGGGGTGTAGTGAATAGATGGATAGAAGGTCTAGTGTTGATTTTTTTAATGTAGAGGAACACTGTGTGAAATTGCTGCCATTTAATTCAAACCTTATTTATTTTATGCCAAAACTAGTTTGTTTTTAAGTCTGATCCTGTGTGGCTCTAATTACCAGGGACAAGAAATATTTCAACTGCGTGTTAATGATTGATTGTTGACTCTCTTGGCAAACTATAATAAATATTTTATCATATAAATTCAAACACTCTACATGCTTAACTTTGCATCAGTAAATACACAGGGGTGTTAGCTGGTAATAGAGCTGAGCTTTCAGGAAGTTTTTATCTGCTCCCTTGATCCTGTATGCAGAATGTATTTCCGTCTCAGCTGGTGCTAGAGTTCTGACTGATTGTGGTAATGGGTCTGTTTGTTTAGTAATGCTGTTTGGTTTGCATCCCTAAGCTCGTGTTTGATCCTGGACTCCTCATAGAACACGCTGATACGTGTAAGATCTTCATGCTGATAATTAGGATAAAATAGCTCTGCCCCAGGCCTTTTTTTTTTTTTAAAGGCATTTCTGTTGTTTTGGAATGAAGAGTTTAACATCTAAATTGGTCCTCAGCGAGTGATTTTTGTAGTCATTAAAATCAAAATCATGTTCCCAAGTAGAAGCAGGTGTGATTAAAACATGTCAGCATCTCCTGATTCGCACCACATATACTTTTATTTGTAAAGCTGTTACTTATCATTCCTTGTTTTCCACAGTCTTATTTGAGATTTTGATTGGAATAGATATTTCCTAGCGCTGACACCGTGGAAGTATTATAGTTGAAGAATTTGTTCATTTTGTCTGATCTGTTTGTATATATAGGAAGCCCTGACTCCTGTATCACCAGCATTTTATGGGTCATTTCAGAATTGGAAGACATTTTACATCTCACCCATCAAATTTCAAATAATCACAACAATTAATAAAAATAAAATACTGTACGAAATACTAAAACATGCAGTTGTTGTGTAAATTTACTCGTCCTGAGACCAAATCTAAAAAAACACTAGGAGAAAAGAATGTTTGAAAATATTTTTAGAAATATCAAGTAAGTGTCCCACCCCCCCGATGACCAAATTGAATCTCAAATAAAACAGTTTAAATGAAATTTAAATCTCCTATTTTGGTATTATTTTTTTCACGTAATTGTGGGAACATTTTTTTTAAAGCACCATAATGTTTTAAATAATAATTATCATGCATGCAACGTGTGTCCCACAACATGCGTGCAACCCTGTTAGCATAACCTTTTTAGCTGGTAGAAGAAGAAGAAAACTCTGAATCACATGAAACGCTGGAATTAACATCATCAAACAGTTTTCCAAAAGAATGGGTAGATCAAAGCTATTTCCTCTCTTCTATTTTTCATATTTTCATGACATTGTCAGCCTTGATTGAATGTCTCACTCTACCTCATGCAGCCCTGTTATGCATATTATCAGGATAAGACAAATTCTTTTTACTTTGACCAAGTTTGTCCTCTTGCTCAGCAGTAACAGCTAGTTAAATTTCTCGCTTATACTCCTGTGGAAAAGCTAACATTAGCATGGATTAGCAACCCTGTTACTGTGATTAGAGTGGGGTTAGCAAACAACAAATAAAACATGGAATAAAAATGGTATCATTGATGTCTACGCTGAGCCAATCGAGCTTTTGATAGTTTATTACCTATTACTGGTGAAAATGTAGCACAGAATTGTAAAAGAGAAGGTTTATGTTTGAAAAATGTTGAAGCCCAAATGTCCTTCAGTTCTGGAATGACCCCTATCTGTTTGATTGAGGAGATCAATGGCACTGGATGAAACTGAACACACATTCCACCTTTTGTCATACTCACATATCTCTCTGAATATTAAAGCACTGGATTATGCTATTTCTTTTGTCTCACACCAAAGCTTTCCATTAATTTAGACTCTTGTAGTAGATGAGTAGAAAGCCTGGTTCTAGCAAGTTGGAAGTTTAAGTTGTTGATTGTAAGGCAAGTTGACATAAGACAAACACCTAAAATATCTGTGTAGTGGAGCTTCGCAATAACAGCTTAATGATGAAAAAGTTAGAAATTATCAATAACATTTGACTTTAAAAAAAAAAAAAAAAACGTCCAGAAAGCTGCAGGTATTTAGAATTCTGTCGGTCATGTTGTTAACAACAAACAAACCTACTCACTAAAAAACAATAATTCATTCAGTTGTCATACTAACTCTGTCTATAACAATTACTCACCTTCTTATATTACATTTCAATGTTGAATCAGGGTCAGTTTCATTTGCCATTTTATGACTAGAATTAACAACAAAACTTACTGATGTCAAAGTGAAGACAGATTTCTACTGTCATTTAATGAAAAAATTAAAATTTAAATAAGTAGATGCATAAGTGTTTATCCACTTCAAGTCAGTGTTTAGTTAATGCACATTCAGCTGCACATTCAGCTGCAATTAAAGCACTGAGTCTGTGCAAATAGAGGTCAGTCAGCCTTGCACTCCTGGACACTGGAATTTTACTTCATTCTCCTTTGCAAAACAGGTCAAGCTCTGTCAAAGTGCATGAGAGAACAGCCTCTTTGAAGTCTAACCACAAAGTCTCTATTTGATTGGGGTCTGCTTTCCAACTTGGACACTCCAGAACGTTCACCCAGTTGTCTTTAAATCATTTTTGTGTAGTTTTTGCTGTATGCTTCAGGTCATTGTCTCACTGGAAAACAAATCTTTCTTCTAAGTTACAGTTCTCTTGCAAACTGCATGAGGTTGTCCTCCAGGATTTCCATTTAGTTTGCTGCAGTCTTCCAGGGCTTGTTGCTGAGAAGCATCCTCACATCATGATGCTGCCACCACCATGCTTCATTTTGGCAATGGTGTACACCTAATAAAGTGTCTAATTTAATAGCAAGAGGGTTCAATTTTGGTCTCATCAGACCAAAGAACAATCTTCCAGCTGATTTCAGAGTCTCCAACAGGCCTTCTGGTGAACTCTCATGACTGTGGCTTTCTCTTTGCCAATTTCACTATAAATTTTTGATTGTTGAAGAATCTGGACAACAGTTTACCAACCTTAGCTGCTGAAGCATAATTGGCTGCACCTATAATAATTTAGGTGAGTCACTTTAAAAGGAGAGAAAACTTAGGCAATGATTTATTTTATACATTATATTTTTAATTAATGGACAGTACTTTGTAAAACTCAGTATTCATTTTGACATTTAGGAGTCTTTTGTGTGTGTACCAGGGTCACAATAAATGTCCTTATTTTTGCAAGAAAAGCATTTTTTTTCAGTGAAGATAACATTAAATTAATCATAAATATAGTCTAGACATTGTTCATGTGGTAAATGACTATTCTAGCTGGAAACGGCTGATTTTTAATGGAATATCTCCATAGGGGTACAGAGGAACATTTCCAGCAACCATCACTCCTGTGTTCTAATGCTACATTGTGTTAGCTAATGGTGTTGAAAGGCTAATTGATGATTAGAAAACCCTTGTGCAGTTATGTTAGCACATGAATAAAAATGAGTTTTCATAGAAAATCTGAAATTGTCTGGGTGACCCCAAACTTTTGAACGGTAGTGTGTATATGAATACTTCAGTGCACAGCAGAGAAAAACCAACCATACTGTTCATTTTGCTTCTACATCACTTTGCCAACTCTCTGATATTCTTGTAGATGTAAAACTGGTTTTATTTCTTTCTCTGTTTCAAATGGATACATTTATATTAAGCAATGACACATCGCTGTTACCATTTGAGTGTTTAATTAGTGCCAGATCTCCTCAAAGTACATCGTCTAGTCCAGGGTCTTGGACTTTTTCTTCCCACGTCAATTTTGTTCTCCACAAGCACATATTGAGCGGTAGGTTACATACAAATAGACCCTTATCTCAGGCAGCATTTATGCAAGGTCATTTGCAACAGCTGCTGCACACATTTAATGGCAGCCATTGGTTGTTAAGGCCATCTTTTTCTCTGCTGTCTGGCAGATTTCCACTGTGCGATTGTTTCAATTGTGAAGAGAAGATGGAAAAAGGTGAGTGTATGTGCACATCTGCTACCTCGCTACGTAACAGATAAAGAAGAACGCTGACTGTTGTGTTTATCACAGCCTTTCATATCAACATATTGCTTTAGGCTGTGAAGTGTTTGCTTTATTTATTTTTTCTGCAGGGTTAGTAGCTTAATAGAACAAAGCTTCGCCTGATACCTGCAGTGATTGCTCTAGCTGCCAAATTCACAGTCTTGTACACAAATATACCAGTTTGTGTTTCAGTAGAGATAACCGCACTCAAGCAAATGGTAGAGCTTTTTAATTTCTCCCCTTATTAAGTGAGCAATTTAAAACCTTGTGGACAAACAGCATTCAGTTTATCCTGGCACTAATAGAAATGTCTGCAATATAGTGTAGATGAAAAATAGCCAGGTCTGCAACAAAATAATTGTTTATTATTTCCGTTATGAGCTATACACATCTAAACTTCTGTAGACTTGAGGTTAACGTTGAATTTTTTGCTCAGTTACAGCCATTGACTTTTTCCTGTAGGTATAATAATTCAGATAGTGCTACAAATGTGCTTGTGCCAGTTTCTGAACATATATATAGCAAAACAAAATGCTTAGAGGCTGGAATAGCAATAAAATATCAGACTTCCAGTCTAATCGCTTGTTCAGCCTGTGTTATTGCATCGTCATTCCTGCGCTGCGCTGTCCAGTACAGTGTTGCATCTCTGCTCATTCTTTAACTTCTTGATATATGTGCTCTTAAATGTCAGCCGCTTTAATGCCGCGTTCAGCTCCTAACAGGGTAATCTGTTCTTTGAGGAACTTGCCAAATCTGCATAACTTGGGCATCACAAAGAATGACTTACTGTAATTGCTCCTTTTAGCTCTGCATTACATTACGGCGGTTTGCTTTTCATAGGAATTTCTGCTGAACTGTAGTAATTATAGCACATTATCTAATATCCAGCACTTAAGAGTCACATGGTGAGAGTGACAACAACAATGCTGCACTGTGTTCACAATCACTTGTCAAATTAGGGTAAACCTTTGTTCAGAGCAGTGGTTTGGTTCTCAAGGTGGAGGCTGTGAGATGGTTTCCAGAAAGCAAGTGGAATTTAAAAACAATTAGAAATAGCCTATTTTAAGCCTAACTGTTATAAAAGATTGAAAAAATGTGAGTCTGCTGCTCCTACATGCTGTATGTTCTCAGCATTACAGTTTATACATGGAGGTTAATTTGATGGATTCTGCTATTAGTTACTATTAATATGAAATAATATGATGCTCGTTAGGCTGTTGTATTCTTGTGTGCTGCTCTATGCTTGTGTTTGGATAAGTCTTAGTATGTGCGTGCCGCTGCTGGCAATGTTTGTATGCTTCAGCACCCTCTGGGGACAGCCAGGGTCTCTGACACTATTATTTTGGGGGTCAGGTGCAGAAAAGTTTGGGAAACCCTGGTTTAGTGTTTTTGAAGCACATTTTGTTGACAACAGACACAAAGCAAAGCAGGACAGCGGTATAAATCCCATTGTTTGTGAATATGCATTACGTATCTTCCTATCTAAATTATAACAATTACTGTGATTCAGTCAAAACCGCTAAAAGCCTTTGTCTTTCCTCCTGTTATCAGGATTTCTGATTTCTGTTAACATTCCATGCAGTAGCTTTTAGTCACATTTTTGGAAGACTAAACATTTTAATTTGCATCATACCAGATGCAGCTTTTATGGATTCATACACGTGGAATAGGAACTTACAAAAACAGAAATCTGTTCCAAGTAAAACATATAAGTACACTCAAATATATGGAATAATAGGAGAGTGCAGATTTTAATTTTTATTTAGTACTGCATTTGGTTGGAACACCTTCCTATGAGTAGAAAATTTAGCAAATCCAAACAAACTCTCCAGCTGTGTCAACATTCATTAGGGTTCTCTGGCCTGAGAATATTGTTGCAACTTCACAGTGTTAAACCATTATTTATCATGAAAAAACAGCTTGTACTGAACGTTGAATTTATAAAACCATGCTTTCTCAATCATATCTGGACTAGTTCTGAGGACACAGTTATTATATTTTGTCAGCTGTGGCACAAGTCTATAGCCTTGTGGTGTTTGGGGCCTGGAAATTTTTCACAACATTAGCTGATAGTTAAAAGTCAGATTCAGTTCTCCTTTAAAGAGAGTGCAGTGCTTAGCAGCGCCTCAAATATTACCCTTCCTTATTAATATTCACTGCATTACGCTGTGCATTCTACCATCCACTTGAAAGCCAATTACTGTTGAAAAGTCGACCACTCTCACCCTGCAATCTGCGACAACAGGCATACCTGCTGGTATGAATTTTGAATTTTAGTTTGCTAATGTTTACATGGGAAAATGTTACCAAAATGTAAAGAGAATGGAAATAAATGCAGCGTAAACAGTATTTGCATTCTGTCGCTGCACATGGAAATAGAATGCAAATTTATGCAACAATGACAATCTTTTATCAAGATGTAAATAAATGTTTGTATGTTTATTGCACTGAAGATGATTTAGTTATTCATCAGAATCTGCTTTTTATTTAGGTTTTAAATCATTGTGCAGTTAATGTGAAACATATATGCACTATTGTCACTGTTTGTTTTCTTTTCATATACATGGTTTGAGTTATTAGGGGTAGGAATCTTTGACAGTCTTGCTATTCGATTACGTTCTGGTACCATGATTCAGTTTAGAATCAGTTCTGGATTCAAAATGATCCTTAATTCAGTAAAGGAAAAAGTCACACTGTATTTTGGCTCTTATTCTGATGCTGTATGCCAAACCACTGACTCCTGTCCTGCTCACTGAGCTGCAAGTGAAACATAACTGACAGTTAGGCTCAGTGGATTTGATGAGGGTCAGCGTTTGACTAACTAAAATCAGAGACATTTATGTGAGTATTCATCTCTTATATTTTTTCGAGGTTGTTAGCTGACGGCATTAACTTTGAAACATCATCTTACAGTCTTCTGTTTGTGTCAGATTTAGGAAATGAAAATGTAATTTATTGGCCAACATCTCTGGCTTGCTGTTTTTGTGTAAAACAGAGGTTGGTGTGAGTATTCTTGGGGAAAAAAAATGGGAAAAAAATGGAGTGCTCCACTGTACTGCTGTTAACATTACGTATTTAGCAATGGAGAAACGTCTCTCTGTGGAGAAAAGCACTGCTAACTAAAGATCTGTACAGATGCAGGGCTTTTGAAACAGAGCTGACTATAGAATGGGTTATTTGTGGCTGCTTGAAGTTTTGTGAAGTGCTGCAGAGTGTGTTGGTCAGCTTGTTTCATTAGTTGGTGCAGGAGTTCAGTGCTCTGCTCTACTACTCTGTGATAAGGTACATAGTGTTCAGAAAGTGCTCAACTTCTTGTGAAGTCAAGTAATTTAATGGCTTCATTACCAAGTTGTTAAAGTCAAAATACACCCAAACACGTCCCTATGTTTTTAGATAAATATGTCCACACTGAACACCATCCATCAGCAGCCAGTGCTTTCATATTTAAGCTCCATCTTCAGCTCAGTGTTATCAACTGTCATCATTACTGGAATAGATCTTTTTTTTCCTGCAGAATTGATTAACTGTTATACAACATGAGAACCACAATATGTTTGTGAAATGATTTTTTCACCCACCAGTAGAGGTTGGTTCATGACCCTTAACATCGTGGGCACATTAGGTCAGGTGATAGTCAACCTCTATTACATCTGGCAGGGTCCACTAACAAAATCCAGCTCTTGGAGATGAGCTCGGTGTGGGCTGCATAGTGCGCAGTGCTCAGTGCATCCTTGTAATGTATACGTGTATACGTACGTTTTCTTGTCACTGCACACTGGTATGTATGGAATAGCGGTATTCAGCCAAATTCATACTTGCCTTCTGTTTAAAGCAGTAAAATGAGTCCTTGGAGAAGTATTTGTAGTTCAATGATTGTCAGCAACGTTGACCTACCTGGCACTGTTTGTGGATGAGGACATATTATAACTCTCACATGTTAAGTGAGCACAGCGTCATCTGTCACAGTTTTTATTTTTTTTTAGCACATTAATCATTACAAGTCATGACTGTGAATACAAAGGAGTGCAGCCGAGTTTTATACATTTTAAAATATGCAGAGAACAGCAAGCCCTGAGTCAAGCACAAACCACTTGCAAATTCAAACATCTTAGTCAAGTCAAAGACATTTTGACAAGGAATAGCATTAGATTTATTTGAGGTGTCATGATGTTATGAATTATTAAAGTGGCTTTTAATGCTGTTTTGATTTTTGCGTGGACGACTTTTATATGAGACAAAAAAAGGCAGCATCTTGTGTTACCTCAGACTGGTGAACATATTGTAAGTCTTAGCAGTCCCTGCACTGTGAAAATGGATTCAGAACGACAATATTCTGTCACCTCAAACATCATGTTACATTTCCCTCGGAGAGCTTTTTTTTTTTTTTTTTTTTTTTTTAAATTGCATCGACACTGTGACAATGTATGGTTGACATTGCCTTTCTCAGTTTGCAGATGAGTTTTTTTTGTACTTCTGTATACATTGTATACCTCTGTAGTATTGTGGCTAGTGGTTGTTATGGCCTCTGTGCTTGGTAACCAAGGTAGAATATTGATTTAGTCCTTAAGGCCTGTGGTCATACGCTTGGCAGTTCACCTATTGTTATGATAATAAGTCATTCCCACCCAGCCAATGAGTGATAATCTTGTTTGGTCCTAGGAGAAATTAAAAGGTTTTTCAGAGTGGCGTGGTGAACTTTTAACCCCAATAAAATCGCCAACTCCATTACTGGTGAAGCCTCAAAATTTCATGTAGTCCAACACAGCGAACCGAGGACTGCTTTGGTCAGAATGAAATGCTTTTTTGGATTACGCCATTGCTTGGAACCACACAAAAGAAGATTTATATTTTAAAAAATACATACAAAAAAATGGCAAATTGTAAGATGAGCTAATTAATCAATCATATTTAATAAGTAAGAAATTGTTTAACCAGATGGTTTGGAAAATGTATTTGCCTGTTTAATTTATTCATGTTTTGTAATGAAATATTTCTTGTCATGACAAGGTTACAATGTGGACATTTCTGGAACATGGTTTAGCTCTGATTATGTAATAAACATTGCAACCTGTAGCGTTCTTTGCGAGCAAACATGCTGATGGCAGAGGGGCTGTAGGAGCAGATTAGAGAATAATACCACGGCGAAGGTGGTGTCCAGATTGAGAGACTTCCCCTGTGAGCACAGACACACAAGCAAAGCAGCCATTCAGCAGTGGGATGGATCCTGACTACTAAAGAGGAAGAGGGAGAGAGAGGGAGGCTGAAAGAGAGAGAGACAGACACAGAGAGAGAGAGTGCAAGAAATGGGGGAGTGGTGGGAGAGAGAGAGAGAGAGAGAGAGAGAGAGAGAGAGAGAGAGGAAGCAAGAAAGAGAGTGAAAGGCTCCACACGGCAGAATATAAATCTGTATGTTAACAGGACTAAAGCTTTGGGGTCTTGAAGCGGCTTTAGTGGTTGTGCTGGTGGGGGGTGGCCATAGAGCATCAAGAGGTGGTCTTCCCTATTAACTGAGGATCTGTGCAAATAAGGAAGTGGAAGCCGCGGAATCTGTGAACGCCGGTTGTCAAGCACAGTGGTGGGCTGTTCGGAGGTCTCTGACCCCCTCATTTTCATTTCTGGAAGAAAAGGGAAGCGCAAAAGAGACACGAGAGAAAAAGGAAGGTGGCAGCGAGGGACCAGTGAGCCATTTCTCTCTTTATTACCTTCATTCACAAAACCATCGCATCCCATTATCACAGCGATGTAGAGGCATTCTCTCCGATTGGAGGAGGAAGGGTCCCATTGACTGCTGAGGCTTAGCACCTCTCTCCAAACGCTAGCCCTTTTCATTGCAGTCCCCCCCATCTCATCTCTCGCTTCTATCCTTACGTCTGCTGTTTTCTCTGTTCCCTCTTTTTCTTGTCCCTTTTCACACCACTCAGGAATCAGGAGGCATTGCGTTTTGGTTGAAGTGGGTGTTTCTGTCATTGTGTTTGGTGCCGCTACAAAGGACAGCTGAGCGGGGAGTGTGAGAGAAAGCTTTGGAGATAATAAAACAGCAGCCTGAAAGAAAAAGGGGGAACCTGGGACTAAAGGAACAGCTGACAACCAATGGAATGCGAACTGTGATGAAAAGAAAACTGTTACAGAGACTGACAACCATTTTAAGGTAGCTATTTATTGAGACCATTACCACTTCTGGAGGGAATAAAGAAGCAGTGTACGAAACCAACACTGCTGGTTGGATTCTGCTATTCCTGTTGCTAAGCAAAGTCTCTAACCTGAAGTTCTTGGAGAGACAGTACTGAGCATCACTCTACA
The DNA here is from genome assembly GCF_022539595.1 of Amphiprion ocellaris. Classification (NCBI taxonomy): domain Eukaryota; kingdom Metazoa; phylum Chordata; class Actinopteri; family Pomacentridae; genus Amphiprion; species Amphiprion ocellaris. The sequence goes on from NC_072775.1 coordinate 20,103,171, forward strand.
GCCATGAAAGGAAGCTCAGAGGAAAGCATTGAAAGCGTCAGGCCCTCCAACCTGCAAGCTTTCGCTAACATTTCCACCCTACATGGTATGAGTCATATATTCGCCTATGGGCACATGACATTCCGTCGATTTCTTTGGACTCTCTCATTTCTGGGTTCACTAAGCTTATTGATGCTGGTCTGCATGGATCGAGTGTCGTATTATCTGGAGTACCCTCACGTCACCAAGCTGGATGAAGTGGCGGCAACAAACCTCACCTTCCCAGCAGTTACCTTCTGCAACCTCAATGAGTTCCGCTTCTCCAAAATCACCAGAAATGACCTCTATCATGTGGGAGAGCTGCTGGCCCTCCTCAACAATAACTACCAAATAGCCAACCCACACTTGGCTGAGCCCGAAGTACTGGCTGCCCTAAAGGATAAGGCAAACTTCCAGAACTTCAAGCCCAAACTGTTCAACATGACTGATTTCTATAACCGAACTGGTCATGACATCAATGACATGCTGCTGCAGTGCACCTTCCGAGGAGAGGATTGCTACCCGGTAAACTTCACCACAGTAAGTAGCCATGCTCTTATCTGGATGTGCTGTAATTCTGCACAGTATGTCTGCTGTTCTATTTCCTGCCACATCTGACAGTCTGCCGCTTTCTTTTATGTTCAATGAGCTTCGACTCAGTTTCAGTGTGACTGGTGCAATTCATTTGAAACAGATGTCTGACTTCAATGCATTTGCTCTTGGAAGACAGAGCAGTGTCGATGCTGTGGTTGTTACTTCTAAAGTGGTCTGAATGCTTGGTAAAGCTGTTATTGTCGGTGCTGAATTGTGTTCTGTAGCTGATGCTTTTTCAAAGAGCAAATAATGTATACGACTTGTGATAAGGTCCTGAGGTGAAATGCTGCCATTACTTGCTCAGTCATCTCTGAAGACAGCATGACTTCCAAGAATACAGAAAACATTTTACTAGGTGCTGCACTGAGGTCAGATAGAAAGTTCAAGTCTTTTAACAAATCTGACGGATCCTTTTCCGAAACTGTTCAATTTGAGGTTCATAGCTGAATATTGCCTTGCTATGAAGTCCACTGTGTCTGTTTTCATGATTTCCATGTTGTTTATTTTGATTGTTCAAGTATTCATCAGTGCTTCTCCAAATAATTTCTCAAACACTGTATTGTAATACATTTAGAGTCTCACAAAGATTCATTTAGAAATCATTCAGAAAAAGGTGCTATGGGGTTCAGCAAGCATTTCTACTCTGTGCTTTGATTCATTCTACTCTCCATTTGGCAATCACGCATAACTCCTGATTCACTGTGCAGCATGAATGAAATTCACTAAAATGTAAAGTGCTTCCCTTTGTTTGTGTGTTATCAGGAGTCCATTTGAAGACATTATTGTGGTTGATAATACATAACTAAGTCATAATGAGAGAGAGAACTGAAAAGACATTTAAAATAGGCATTGTAGTATCACGTGGGCCCCACTACTGTTTCATTAGTGAATTAAAAGTAGTGGAATAAATTCGTTAAAGAAGAGCCCTTCATCTAGGTCATGTGAAATAATGTATCCTCAGAGATTTGAACACACCCAAGTACTGCAACTGCACCATAACGTACACAATGAAATGTGTCTGCATATTCTTAGTGAGTGGCGCTTACAGTAAATGACTGTTTAACTGCTTTTACTATTTTTTATTTATTTTTTTTTTACTGTAGTTTATCTGAAATTTGTGTGTAATCTGATTATTCTATAAACATTTTCCATGTAATGCAAAATGTGTTCTCCACTTGTGCTTTTATCTAATCTAGGAAGGCAAGTTTAAGTTTAATCAGGCTGTTTAATTACTATTGGCCCATTTTATTTGAGTGAAATACAGACCCAGCAAATCTCCCCTTGGCTCAGCCTGGACTCTTCGTTACTTTATTCAAACAAGAATGCTGCAAATTGGCCACTGAATATATAAAAAGTAACGACTCAGTCTTGCTTGTTTTTGTTTCACTTCCGATCCTTATTTTAGCATTTTATTTTATTATTCTCACTGCCTCTGTCCCTTATCCAATCTCTTAATGTGGAGGTTTGATAGAGTAACACCTAACTTACTTCTCAATTCAGCCCATCCACTCTCAAAAATCCGATCGCTTATCTACGTTGTATCTTTAATCAACCCTGAAAGAAATCCCACTAGATGGCCAGTTTTTAAGTGACTGACTCTGCAATCTTCAGAGCTGATCAAAGCTCCTCTCTGCTGTAGGAGGAGATAAAACACTAATTTAATATTGCTTTTCAGTCTTATTTCTTTTCAATTTGTGTCGCAAATATTGCACATCGGGAACGTCTTCATTTACATGTTTGTTTCCAAGCAGCGCTCAAGAGTGTCTTGAGAAACAAACCATTCAGGGGAAGCTAATTGCTGTTGTATTGCTTGATTGGAAATACTTGCAGTGTCAAATGAGCTGGTAGAGAAATTTAATGGATATGCTACATGTTGACTTGTCGTCGGGTAAATATGGTGGTCCGGAGAACTGTGAACTTTTTCCTGTCCAGTAATTACACTAAGATTCAGATTTGTGCGGTCTTGTTGATACTCAGAGTGGTTAAAGTAGTGCCACACCACGCTGCATTATGCTCTCAGTGGGCAGAAATGTGTTTGTCAGGACTTGGATGAGTGCCAGTACGCCATACCCATCTAGCAGAGTGTTTGGTGCTATATCTGATAATAATCTCACACAAGTAACTGCAAACACTGCTGCTTGCTCGCTAATGGAGTAACGGAGTTCATAACCTGCCTTGGTGGGGAAAAACACTTCCAGCGTGGTGTTTATCAGAAATCTTCAGCAGAAAGCACAAATTCAAGATATGCTCCTAATATAGAAGTTTGCATTTGGTTGACTTTATCTGCTAATATGTGTGTCGGGTTGCTTCCTTATCCACACGCAGAATCACTATTCACTGGCAGTATACTGATATTTAGATGACTGCTACAGGAAGTTTTCAATTATTCAAATTCCCTCACAGACGTGTTGAGAGGAAGATTTACAATGCAAAGGACTGTGGGAGTGATGAGCTTTGACCTTGAATAAATGAAGGAAGAATTCCATTAAGTCTGGGTTATGATGCAGTTGGGAAACAAAGCATACAAAATGTTTTGCATTGTAATGGATGGGTGGGCAACGGGGGGAATGGCAATTTGTTTTTCAAAAGCCATTGACCACTTTAATCCCTCCTGCTGATTTTATGAATCATATGTTACCAATCTCATGACAAAGTTTGATTGTTCTTTTTGCCCATCCACGGCCCGAAGTGGAGCAGCTTTTGTGCGACTGGTTGGTTGAAATCTAATAAAGCTGCTTGAATTTGTCAAGACATGAAAGTTACGAAGGAAGCATTGTTGCTTCTGAAGCTTGACAGCTGAAAGGTGTCACATCTTTCCAGACAGTGTTGAATTTGAGGTGTCTGAATGGGCCGTTACTGAAAACTTTCCAGGGTGGAGGATGAACATTCACACACACTTTATGTTTACTGACCAGTTCTGCAGATGGGAACGCACATCCAGGAACTGTACTTCTCATTCTAGCACTCCTTGTTCTACTATTTGTGGCACTTTTCATGCAAATAATCCAATACAACGCTATCAGTGGGAGATCATCTGAAAGTGTATGTTGTTATCCCCATTTTTGAAACCATATTGCATTTCTTTGCCTCCTTGATGGTTGACTTTTCACTCAATATGATTCTTACCAGCACGGTCAGAATTTCCATCATAAGCGCTGTTTTTAAGAAAGCCTGACTGGGCCCTTAGGTCAGGCTTTATTTTTAAAATCCAGTTTCTTAAGGGCAGTTTTTATTTCTTTTGAATATCGTGGTTCAAGATGAGTATATTCTGTAACCTTGATTCTTACATTCCGCAGTGAGGTGACACTTGAGAATGATGTAACACATTTAGGAAAAACTCTGAAGTGTAAATATCTACTTCCAACCTCATGTGAACCAAATTAAATTTGACTTTTTGCCACCAGCAAAAATCCATCTAAAAACTTTAATTCAACACACTAGGAATGATATTTTTTTTTACAACAAATTCATATGTTTAGGACTTAACTGAGTTTAAATGGCTGTTTTCAAGAAAATGACCTTCACAAATATGTATTTACTGACTCGCCGTGACTCTGAGAATCGTGTGACTAACGCTATGTAAATGGCACCTCAGTCAATGATAGAGTGCAGCTAGTGCACCAGCGGTTTATTATCATAATCTGATGGTGTGGATATAGTGCCCCATTCTTTAGTCTTGACAGGTCATGACAAGTCCCTCTAGGCTACATTTCTATCCATTTCTTACACAGTGTGTAAAATCAGTATTCATCATCAGATTTTGCTGAAGCTCAGTCTTTAAGATGTGAGTTGTCTTTCATCTTATCATCCAGATGACAGCAGGTGCCGAGGGGATAAAACATGGCTACAGCTCAGGCTGACACAGTGTGACCTGTGGATGTACACATGGAAGAAAGAAGTTTTAAGGCAGAAGTTCTCAACATTTGAAGGGTTATTTGATGGCGGGGCCAGACAATGTCTTTCTTAGCCACTACCACTGCGGGCATTTATACACCTGCATGTTGGCTGTGGGGTGTATGGTGGTTGGTCTGTGGAACGAGAGTACAACATGCTGTAAAACTCACCTGAAGTCATTTTAGAATGGTCGTAATTCCATCGTGTGTTGAGCAGGTTTTTTTTGTTTTTTATTTGCAGCACTCTGCGGCAGCTGCGTTGGCAGAGTAAAATATCACAGTTCAGCAGATGGTGATGCAGATTCTCTTACTAATAACTAATGATTAGCCGGAAGAAACCCTGTGAAATGCATCACTGTCCCAACTGTTTCATAGCCAGATTTAGCGTTTATTGTGAATAAAACTGTTCATTATTTTTTTATAAACAGAATAAAATTTAAAACATTGACATCTTAGCACCTAATAAATTTGTTATTGACAATATTTTAGCAAACAGTTGCTTATTCACACATTTAGAAGACAGCAAGCAGCATTTCTGTGTGTTTATAGCATTGTGTCTGACCCCCTGCTGCATAGAGCTCTGATATTCTCTCCACCATTAAATCGGTTTTGGTCTCTAACGACTCTTTCTGTCATTTGATAAAAAATGTTAAGCTTTTAAGCTGCCATATGCTCCACTATGTAGTTGTCTGTCTGTGTTAAATTGCTGGTCAGGTAGTTTACAGCCTGTTTCTCAGAGCTTTTTTTGCTAAAAGCAGCTGCCTGTGTGTAGCTGGAAACAGTATTGATGGCAGCAGTGAGAGTAACTGTAGTAACAGAAAAGATGCTAGAATTCTTTATAGAAATGACGGAAATGGCAGAGTTGAATGATAATTCTCTGTAGATTTGTTACTATGCATATCTGCTTTATTATTTTATCTTTTTATCCTTAAAGAATATTGATTAGTGCAGCTTTAAAACTAATCATTACGCAGGTGCTTTTGTTGCTATGTCTGCTGTTGGGACTTCTGCACGCCCAAATATTGGCAGCGACTGTTAAATTCCAGCATCAGTCCGAGTCTAATCGATGCACATGCTCAGACATTTGTTTACATATCCTCTTTCCATGTGTACATACAGCTGACACTGCCACATGAAGCCTTATGTAAACATACACAGAGGAAGCAAAGACTCCACAAACCTGTTTCCTGTCAATTTGCATCAGTAAAAAAATCTAAGTGCTTCAGCGGCCACTGAGCAAACCTGCCTTAGTTGTTTTGTTAAGTGGATATGTGGGCTGACTTTGTGAAACAAGGCTATCCTCAGACTTCAGCTAGCTCTGACAAGTAGTCTTTAAATCTGCATCATTAAGTCGATTGGCTTTAGTAAAACGATAAATTCATGTGTCCACACTGTGCCACAGCTGCAGAAGCAGCTGATATGTGAACACAGCGAAAGCAAGCGACAGTGTCAGGAAAAAAGGAAAGGAGACACTCCACTGAGTAATGTTTCATGAGTTTTTTTAAGAGGAGGTGAGTTATGAGAACTTCGCAGAGTATAGCAGACACACTCTGTATAAACTCAGGAACAGATGGAGAAAGGAAAACAGGAGAACATGTGGGCATATCTGGAAAGTAAGATAAATTACATGTATTCTACAAATACACCCAGGCTGAAGACAAATCCGTAACAGTTCCTGTGTTTTACCTAACTGACAAATTCAAATATCATCTTGCCCGACAGAAGTATAAAGTATTTAGAACATTTACAGATTGCGGGGATGTTTCACTTTCCAGGAGGTAGAGATTCTTCATGTGGAGATACACAAGCCAGAATTATTTTTTATGGCTAAATATCAGCCTCAGGTTCTTCATCAAACATACTCTGTAACATAGTTATTTAAGAAATGTGTTACGACAAATGATAAGGCTCCTCTCAGCTTATGTGGGGATGAATGAATGGTGACATGGTCTAAATTAACACTCCTAAGAAGCAACAGTGTGAATGCTAATCTTCAAATAAAGATGGCGCAGACAGTACAGAATACTGAGATCTGTTGTTGAAGAAGTAATGGACCCAGCGTCACCTTGCCAACATGGCTTAGAGCTTAAATCCCTGAGCAGGCCTCCATCCTTCAAGTTAATTATTGTGGATCAGCACCCTGCCACCAGTTACAGTACAACCCTACAGTTAACATCAAGGCACAGAAAGAGTATCTGTGTGTTTGGTAAACGACAGTGTTTCTGACAGGGACAAGGAAGTCTGTTTTTTACTCTTGCCGTTTCATTTACAAGTATCAAGTCAGATCTGAAAATAGAAAAGAGAGAGAGAAAAACTTCATTACATTTGATGCAGTTACTTTGGAGTTCAGTAATGTTCAGCGAGCATAGATTGAGTGAAGCGACTCCTGAAATTCACAACAGGCAGAGATGGAGCAATGTGTGTATGCAGGTATGAGTTATACCCACCTGCAGGCACAGGGATTTACCGTTTACCTGCCTAAAAATAGCTGTATATATCATTGTTCGACTTGTAGAGCAAAGCTGCAGCCAGTCATGTTACAATCTTCCATATTATATAGAATGCCCATGGTAGACTTTTGTTCAATTATCTTAGCCTTCAAGGCAATACTTCCATCCAGACAGCATGCTGTCCAGGGATGAAGCGCTATCTGGGGATAAACTCAAGGAACTAAAGTCCATTACCTTCCTATCCTCAATAACCTGAAAAAATCATGGAAAAATATAAAATATTTAGGTTTAACAGCTAATATATGCACCAGGTCTATGCACCAGCTAAGACACCACTACAGCGCTGACTGTAGGTCAATTAATCCTAGGACCTCTGTGACCCGAGCTTGAACCACACTTAAAAAGTAACACATCACTGTTGCAGCAACAGAGCACTGAAAAACGTGGAGGGCAAGTGTAATAATTTTTATGGTTTGTTTAGTCATAATTGCTGAATTATTATTTTGTGACCTGAACTTCCCAGGCATGCTGGTTAAAAGTTAGAAATTTTGCTATAGCGTCACATTCAGACATTTGTACAGTCAGTTCCAAAAGTTTTGGGACAATCTTTTTGTAGTTTGGCCACAGTACATCACCGCAATGGATTTGAAATGAAGCAATCAAGAAATGACTGAAGTGTAGACTTTCAGCTTTCATTCAAGCGGTTTAACAAAAATATTACATTAACTGTTTGGGAATTACAATCTTTTTTGCCTCCAATTTTTATACACAGTCCCTCTATTTTCACTGGCTCAAAAGTAATTATAAATATAAGGATTATTTTTAATACTTGGATGCAAATCCTTTGCAGTGAGTGACTGCCTGAAGTCTGGAACCCATGGATATCACCAAATGCTCTGCCTTTCCTCTCTTGAGATGTTTGCCAGGTCTTTACTGCAGCCACCTTCAGTTGCTACTTGTTTGTGGGTCTTTGTGTCCTCAGTTTCAGTCAGTGAAAAATACCTCAGCTGGGTTGAGTTTAGGTGAGGGTTCCATGTCTTTGCCTTTTAAAGCTCCTCAGTTACTTTCACACCATGTTTTGGGTCATTATCCTATCCTAATATCCTGTAGCGTCACATGCCGTCCTGTCAGTTTTGCTGCACATTGCTCACTTTGAGCAGAAAGTACATCTCTATATACTTCGGAATTCATCCTGCTGCTGCTATCATCAGTCACATCATCAATAAACACGAGTGCCCCAGTTTCATTGGCAGCTCTTGTCATAACAGTGCCTCCATCAAGTTTGACAGGTAACATCTTGGACTCTTCCCTTCCTTCTAGATAGTGTTTTCTTAACATCATTCTGGTACATTTTGGTTTCATCTTTACAGAGAATGTCATTCTGTTGTTGTTGCAGACTTTTTACATGTTTTCAAGTGAAGTCTAATCTGTTCCTGAATGTTACCAGTAGTTTGCACCCTGAGGTTAACCCTCAGCATTTCCATTCATTCAAGCGTCTCTTGATTGTTCACAAAGATACGCCTACCCCCTTGAGAGTGTCCTTAACATTTTCTCTACTCCAAGGAAAGAATTCTGTGATCATCCACTTTAGTTGTCTTCTGTGGTTTACCAGCCTTTTGCCTTAAGATGATGCATTGCTTCTTTTAAGCATGTGCCAAATTGTTATTTGGCCACTCCTAAAGTTTCTGATTTCTCTCTAATAGGCCTTTTTTTTAAACTAATGATATAACTCCTTAACTTGCATCAACACCATTTTGAGAATGTAAAAAGAAAGGGACTATGTAAAAATCCACTGGGGCAACATATGCAAATTGAAATTATTTGCATCTCCATGTCTTTTTATTGTGGAAAGCACAGTCATTTGCACTGTAAACAAAGATGAATCTAGTTTAAATATGACTTGCCAATATAGAAACAACAGGCAAACAGAAGATGATGTTGCTTTAGCAAAACAGGAACTTGTATATTTTTGTTTGATGCATGCACACAATGAGCATTCTGCACTCTCTGTCTGCATGAGTGCTTGCATCAACACTATTTTGAGAATGTAAAAATGAAGGAAATATGTAAAAAAAAAAAATGGGTGTAATTCCTAAAAGGTTAATACAACAATTTTTGTTCAATCCCATGTCTAAAAGCTGAAAGTCCACACTTCAGTCACATATTGATTGCTTGATTTCAAATCCATTGTGGCAACATGTGAAGGTAAATTGACAGAAATTATGTCGCTGTCTAAATACCTTGATACTGTATGAGGGGATGCAAAGCACTAAATCCACAGTATTTAATCAGACACATGAGATTGACAGACTGTTTCATTGTTAAATCCATATGAGCAAAACACTTCTCATCTTATAACATAGTACACATCAGCAGTAACGTTTTTTACCATGACAAATATTTGACAGACTTTTAGTTTCGTTTCATGAACGTTGAAACTGTCCAGCTTGACTGCAGTTTTTTGTCAGCTAAGCTGCTGTTCTTGTCTGCATTCCAGCCAGGGTGTCTCCAATGAGGCTAATCTCTGCCTGAGATTGCTTCATGTCAAAGCTCACATTTGACATCAGCAGATAACAACATTAGTTATTACAGCCTGCTGCTTCTGCAACCAAATGACGTCAGCTGTAATATCCCAAAGATATTCCTGTGCAGCGGCCTCTATTATCAAAATTTACTTTCTAGTGACTTTGGATTACACAACTGAGTGATGATTGTGAAAAGACAGTTTGGGTTATGACGAAAAATTGATGATCATGGGAAGCAAGCTTGTCTACTTACGAGTACAAAGTTACACAAATAGCTAAAGCCACAATCTCTGCAGTCGTCTGTGCTGCAGTGCTGTGACAGGTGTTAGGAGGCCAGTATGCTCCAAAGTGTTTGTCGAATGGTTGGATAACTTCAGGACCTCCTCCCCTCCACACCTCCCCGGAGTCTGATCAGCAAGGGCAGTGTCCATGTCGAAACCAATGATCCGTCATTTACACCCACTTAAAGTTGTGGTTGGTCAGCTGTGCAGAGGTGAGGAAGCTTGCTGGACTTGAACTTCTCCCTCTCTTGCCTTCTTTTTTCATCCGTGACACAGCTGTTTATGGCACTTTTAATGTCTACCACAGAATACAACACTCTGAATGTCAATCTGGTGCCGTTATCCATATTAATATCAGCCCCCATATTCTCTACTACAGTCAGCTTTTCACTTCACCTTCAGTTGTGGCAGTTTGGATGTAAACATTTGGTTCCTGACCGATCAGATAACCTATCATTATGAACCATTTGTTTCATGAAATAACCCGTCCTGTACTTGTCCCTGGCTTGCTTCAGACCTCGCTGAGAAATGCTGGTGGGGTTATAGAGAAAGTTAATGTTGCACTAACTATCACAGCAGTGGCAGTTACTGCAGCAGCGCACTCACTCCAGTATAAGTGAGAATATTCACCAAGGTTGTCAAAACATTCATAAAACAATCCCACTTGTGCAGAGCAGCATGACAAAAGAGTATATCACACAGACAAGTACATACGGTATTTTTTATTGATTTGTATTTGGCTGCAACTGGCTGATTAAAGTCTCTTTCATTATAGTATTCAGTCTACTCTGTCTGGCATTAAAAGACCAGATTTAGCTCCGTGAAAACACTGAAAACAGCACAATAAACGCAGAATAAAACTGCGACGATGAGCCAGCACAACTAAAATATGAATAGTGCTAACCTTTGCTTTCTGTTCAGACTAGAAAATGCTACAGAGTGTTGATTGTTTTACAAATTGTGATTTGCGATTACAGGCTATATAAATAACATGAATTTGTCATGACTGATCAGCGCTTTAAGCAAATAATATCAAATTAAAGTCTTTCAATAGAACTTTTTGTTTTGCTTAAATATGTGTTTGACAGAATGCAAAGAAAATATATGAATTCACTTTAGAAAAAAGTAATATACTTTTTCCCATCCCCTATTAAACCACTTCATGAACACAGACTAAAGAAAAAAGGAAAAGAAGGGTGGGAAAAATTTCAGACAGACTGCACATAACAAAAAACCAGACACTCCCACACAGATGATGAATGCATCTGTTGCTAGGTTTTTTGCTGAACAAACCTTAAGAGTGCCTTGAGTGTAACAGAAAACTTCCCCGCATGTATTTAGTATATCTCAACTCTGAAAAGAACTGCATTCATATTATTTCTCTGAATGATTTCAACATGTCTAAAGCACTGATTTGTACCATACAACTGACCAGTGTCCAGTAATATGCATGCTAATGAGAGTTCTCGACAGAGAATATAAATTTCAGCACTCCAAAGATTAAAAAGTAAAATTTGTTTGTCAAGCATCACTGTCAGAACTGCAGTTTGAGCCATGAAGCTGTGTGCTGGTCCATTATATTTGCATATGGAAAAGAGCAAATGATTCACTCATTTTGCTTGTTTCTTTGACTGATTGTTACAAATTCATGATCTGTTTGACCTCAGGTAAACTAATATATCACCTACTGAAATTATTTGCATCTGTATGTATTTTTACTGTGGAAAGCACAGTCATTTGTAAACAAAGATTAATCAAGTGTAATTTACATTCATGTCTTGCCCATATAGAAACAACAGGCAGACAGAAGATGATGTTGCTTTAGCAAAACAGGAACTTGTATATTTTTGTCGACGCATGGACACAGTGAGCATTCTGCACTCTCTGTCTGCATGAGTGCTTTTTCCATTAACGTACAGCAACACAATGAGGAAGGACAAATGAATATGTCTCTGCGAAAATTGATTCTGCCTCCTACATGTTCAGAATGTTCATTAATTCCCACCAAAAAATTTGCCCCGAGGTTGAAAACAGGCGACTCCTTTAGTCCCTTACATTTGACTTCATCGAGTCGCTAATCACACAGACCGAATTATGCTACAAATCATTACAGCTGTCATTACCTTGATTGTGACCTGTGTTGCAGCATCTTAAATGGGGCTGCAGCACCGCGCTCATTTACATTCATGTGCTGTGTTGGTTTGTTTATCTTCTCCAAGACCGGATTACTGTATGAAGGCCAAGTTGTCAACATGTCCGTCTGTATTTTACGAGCTCAGTTTATGACAGAGAGCAACACGGTTCCAGTTTGTTTATGGAAAACAAAATGTTTCCACTCACACAAGTCTTCTAGGAATAATTAATACATTTGAATAACAGAATTTCTTTATCTCCTATTTTTAGATTTAGAGAATATTTAGCCATAGTAATGGAAAAGTTTTAGGTTGTTTGCTCTGCTTTTGCTTTGATGAGAGATAGCTTAGAGTCTTGAATTACTGTTCTTAATGAAATTAATCTTAGAGAGATTGCTGTGTGCCTCTAAGCTTTGCTCTGCTTCTCTTTTTCCTTCATTAAATCCACTTAGTTTGCTTTTTGCTACATGATGTGCTCTGTGATGGTTTGTCCCTCCCATTTGTCCTGTAACAACCATGGCCAATACTATTATGCTCCAAAATCCTCTAATTTGTGGGTTAATACTAAATCCGGAATATCCCTTTACTTCACACAAGGGTTTTACATGGATGGCAGCATTATGCGATTTATTCTTATTCCTCATGTGTTACATATTGTATAGCATCATGGATTCTGCTTTTCACCCTGTCAGCTGAAAAATGTTGAGTAATACGTAATAGGTCAGTGGCCCTTCAGCATTCGCGAAAATCCGGCCTTACAGTGCCGTGAACAGAAATAGAGACACGATCACAAATAGGCTCTGCAGCGAGTTTATTTCTACACTGCGCTGGCAGAACGTGGTATAGGTACAGATACAAAGCCGGGAGATGAAGTGATAACTCGCGGTCAACGGCCAGACAGGTCGCACCTCTGCTATGGGAGCAACAGACAACTCCAGCTCCCCTCAGCCTCCCCTGTGTGAAACCAGCCGAGCTGACATTTGAATTATTGTTTTGAACACTGAACTAATGCAAAGACTGATTTTAGGAGTGTCTGGCCTGTACTTATCTATTATAGTCCCATTTATCCTGGAAATGTGGCATGCCCATCTCTAAAACTGAAACTGAAGGTGTTTTCAGTGATCAATCTACTCATTATATTCTTAACCCTCCTATTATATATTATCTTTAATTTGAGCCCATTCAGTGTTTAAGGTCTCTAAATAAATTATTGACATCTTTATTTTTTCTTCATATTTAATGATTTTTATTAATTTAAAGGGGACAACTGGATAAATACAAAATAAATGTGAGGATATGTTTTTAATGTCCTGTACACACGTTGTACGTATCAGTGTTCTTTGGGGTCAGTTTGAGTCCAGGATTTACGCTGAAATGTCAACATTTTACACAATTTTGTTTTGGTTGCTTTGGATGTTATTGATTTCATTATAACATGCAATTTTATAATCTTCAAATAACTGAAATTTCGTTTGCTTTTCCTGAACATATCATCCTGAACATAATACATGTTGCTATTCTTGATAACAGAAATAGTTTTCCATTCCAGATGTTGTAGATAACACAAACATGTTCTTAGAAATAATATAAAGCCTTGGGTTAACAAGCCAAATAATTATTTAACAAATAATGGTTTTAAAAATGTTTTAAAAAAAAAAAAACTGTAAAAATAAAAAAAATCCCCCATCACAGTTTTTCCTAAGTCCAAGAATTGCTTGTTTTCTTCCCCTATCATTTCAAAACCTGAAGATATTTATTTAAATGTCATAGCAGACTTGAAGGATGTTTTGCTAATTTTTCTTAAAAACATGACTGAAGTGATGAATTAATTATGTGCCGGATTAACATTCTGTCACATAATTTGATAATCCTGCTAATATTTACAGCTTTTGAAAGACCCGGAGTAAAAATGAACGCATGCAAACTGTAAAATATTATTCCAGCTTTCAGCAGTGTCTAAAATATATTCTCTTGTGATTCAACAATCTTCCCTGCAGTTTTTTTTCCTAAATGTCTCTCTACCCTGGTAACTCTAAGATTTCAAAGGATGTAGCCAAAGGGAAAATCGTTGCAGTGACAAGGGAGTACAATGTCCGCCCTTTGAAAACTCGTTTAAACATAATTATTTTTGTCTTCCTTTATGGGTCCAGCCAAGATCTTATTACACACCAGTTGAGCAACTGCTTCTCTAGACCATCTACATACTTTCATATCTGCTGCAGTGAAAAAAACTATAGAGTCTCTGAATAGTTAATAGCATTATAAAGACTGCTGATGAACACACACTTGTGACTGATAATTTTTTTTTTATTACACATAGCTGCTACAAATTGAATAAAAAACACAAAATTTATATTTCCTGCGCTCTGTGTTGATGAGTAAAACATCATTAGTAATCTTGTACCCATCCATTTTCATGGATGAAAAGAAATATTTGAAGCCTGTTTTTCAGTAAATCTAATCACAGATGTTTGCTTACCTTTATTAAACCACAGGTCTTTAAACAGTAGCTGCCTAAACAGATAAAAGCTTGATTTACTGCGACCTGATAAATGTGTTTTCTCTTTTCAGTGTGAACTGAAACGCAGTCGAGCCCTTTTGCTACCTTGGGCCAGTCTGTTGCCATGGCAGTCATCTGTGAGGCATGCTCCAATGCTGTTATCAGGAATTGCATTACTCTACATTCGGCACAATTACCCGGCTCATCTAACCAGCTTCCAAGGTGCAACTGCACACTTCTTACAGTTAACATGGGGAGCAGCAGTGCAGGCTTCGACCCAATATGTTTTCTTTTCCCTCTGCATTTATTCCAAAGTACTTCTGCTTGGAGCGCCCAGTAGATGAACAAACAAAATGACATCTCATTTCCTGTCTGATCAATGTATTGGCTGAGTGAACATTACAACACGGAGGCACTCTTCATCCAGAAGAATCAATATGTGAGAATGAGCACAGTGACTTTTAAGAATATTTTACGAGGACGACTCGACTGAGGAAAGACGAATTCCGCTTAATGTAGAGGTGTTTGCTCTGGAATTCACTCATTTAAGTCTGTTGAGAGAGAAAACACAATTAGCACTTTTCCTTGTAAATGTAAATACACACACGTCACTCCGTCTCACTAAGGGATTAGTGAAGCGTTTTTCTGTTTGCTTCTGCATTTCAGCTCATCCTCTTTCACCACACAATTGGATTTAAATGTTTTGGGGGGGTTTCACTGGAGGTGATCTCAGATCCTACTGGGACTTCAAGATCAAATGCATGGCAGAAAGTTTCAGAGAGGACAAAAATACTTGGTTAGAAAACTAATAGTGTTTACATGCAGTTTTAGGTTTCAAGTCAGCTGCTTGGGAGGGTTCTCTGCTGCCCTTCACTACTTTGCGCTCACTATTCTGAGTTGTAGTGAATTTGTTGGTTGCATTAAAACTAATGTGAATGATTTATGTATTACTTCTCAAATTTTTCCACCTAATTTGTAAAAAAAAAAAAAAAAAAAATCCATCACAGCTTCTTTATAGGCACTGAATGTCTTATAACAGCACATACTGTTGCTATGTGAAGTTTCCCATTTTCCCTTGTGTGGCGATTGAGCCACAATATGACAACTGTAACAAGTTCCAGTTTAGTAGCCTTTCCTGTCTTTGTTTGTATTTTGGGGGAGATGCTTGCTATTACTCCTCACTCCCATGAGACTCATTATGGCGATGAAACTCGAGGATATAAAATAATGGTTTCACTGGGGACTTGATTGTCACCAGAACGACATTTTCGGAGTATCAAACTTCCACCTCTCTGTGCGTCTGCTTGCTTTTGTTTTGGTAAGGTGTCGAGCTGTTACAGTTGAGACACCAAAATGCCAAGTATGTATTCATGGTCACACCCTTCAGAGGTGCTAAATCGACTGTTGTCATGGATATCCAAATGTGACTCTGGCTGAGTTCATAGTTTAGCGTAATACAGATTTACAAGGTCTCTCATTTATTAAGGGGCTTGACTGGAAGCCTACATGCCACCTGTAGATCTTAATGGAAAGCAGTCAAAAGTGAGCATTGTGTTACTGCAGCCAGAAATGCATTGTGGGTGTTGTGAATGCGCTCTCTCAGCGTGCACCTCCACTAATATTGAGAAAGCGGCATGAATCAGACAGTGTCTGTATCACCCCAATGCCAGTCTTTAGATTTGTGGTGATTTCGACAATAGCTCTCCAAATGAGGGCTGAAGCTCCCACTAAGTGAGTCGGAGGGGTTATGGGGAGGACATTGACAGAACCGCAAACTTGCAAGAGACAGTGAAACAGAATCACACACTTCGCACAGTGCCGAATTCTGCCACTGTATTGTTATCTGTAATTGTAATGACCTTACCTGAAATGTGTTGTTCTGATACGTGTGAGGAGGAGTGGTGACTCATCTAGTTTGCATTTTCTGTAACTGTGCTTATCTCAAAGTGTCTCTCTTCTGCAGCACAGTTCGTACCTTCCTGTCTCCCGTCTCTGCCTCCGTGTCTGCGGATTAGTAAACCTTTTCTGCTGCCGATTCACTCTTTACCCAACACAATGCAATCCACTGCTCACACTGTTTTGATCGGAAAATGGTTTATTTTTTCAGCATGTTTCGTATATACCTCATGTCTGTATTGCATTTTGTTATCTGCCTTGAAAATCTGTGGGCGTTCTATGTGTTTGTTTTTAGCTGTGCATCAGTATTAGCTCACATTGACCCTTCTCCGCTCCTTAGGCTGTAAATGCCTATGGTTTGAATAGCTTTGTTTTGAATATTCCTCTCATAAAAGAGCCATTATTTCCATGATTATTGGGTGCATCTGAATACAGTAATTACTAAAATAATGCAGCAGTAGTCTTGCAATATCCTCTTCACATTTAACAAAAACAGCAGTCAGCTAATTTATGTACCTTGGAAAGCCAAGGGAATCTCTGTTTCTGTATTTCTTGGTCCTTATGTCTGCCTCATCCCCTCGCTGTTTCATCTCCATCTTCTTCTCCGTCTTGCCGTCTCTCTCTTGTCTGTCGATAAAGTCTATTAGGAGTCTGTATGACAGCCACAGGGAAGCATTCCTTTTTGAAGACACTTTACACTGAACACTTAAAACAGTAATTGTTATTAAGAATCTGCTGAACTAGCACTCCTAAATGGCTGTACATGTTCCTCAAATGTACTGTCCTAATAAAGCTTCAGATGTCAAGTTTCTTTCACCCCTCTTTTGCTGTTGACTTTGCAAGCCAACGCCGTTTGATGCTGAAACTGTCAGGTCTGGTCAAGTCCATGTGAAGCCGTTGTTGTAAATGTTGGAGTCCAGATATCGTACGTCAGTGTGGTGCCGTTGCTGAGAGCCGAAGGAGATGCGTTTCTCTTCAGTGGATCGTGGGAAGGCTCTCTGCAGACAAGTCAATGTCTCACTCACTCTGCTTAGTCAGGCCAAACACACCCGGGGCAGATCACTCTCTGCCTGCATATAAATTAAAGCAGATAGCCTCGTCCATGCTTTATTGTCTGCGCTGCTGCTGAGTGCTGTTTCAAACTTCTCACTGAGAGGCGGCGCTTATTTGGCAGGCTAATGACAGGAGCGTCGACCTCATTTGCATGCCTCAAGCTGAGGACAAGTAACGACCACCGTCATGAATTTATGGGAATCGCTGCAAATGACCGATCTGTGATTCACTTTCGTCCTGTTTTTGTCGGCTTTTATTATAGTTCCGGCACCTTTGTTTACAAACCGTACATAAGGGACTACATGTGTGTGTCTCATTGTGAAAAGATTGAACAAATTGTGACTCACAATGATTCATGGGTCTTACCAAAGGCAGTGTTTTTCAACCAAGACTTTTTTTTCTGGTGTTGTCTTCACCCAGGCCATGATCACTGGCTTAGTCATATGGTAATTAGCTTTTATGCACCAGTCTCCTGTGTACAATGTAGCTCATACAGTTTAGATGGTGACACATTTGCCGCTGTTTTTGTTTACTCCAGCATATTGAATTTAACATGAACATAAAGTATGGGGTTAAGATTCAACATTAAAGGTGATTGTTAAAAGTTTGGTAGTTGTCATATTTCAGTGCACAGAATGTGAGTCAGTCTGAGCCACCAAGACAGGAATGTGTTCAATCATCACGCTTTTTCAACAGACACACAGAACAGAGGACCATGAAGAGATAATTACTGAATATGACAACGTGTATTGTTATTAGAATTGCTGGCTCCGCCTTTAAAGATACACTGAATTCAAATATTATTCAGACTCCTTCACTTTTTTTTGTACATTTTATCTTATAGATTAAATTGTAAATTATAAAATGACAGTTTTTGTCAATCATTTTTATATTCAACAAAAAATAATGCCAAATTAAAAACATGTTTTGGCAGTTTTATAAAGAAAGAAAATCAAAAACTGTAATCTTGCAATTACAACATTATCTAGACCCTTCTCCAGCTTTCCAGATTGTTGTCAGGTGCGTGTTTTACTTTACTAATCCACCTGTGGCAAACTGAATAGAGCAAGGTACAAGGACTCTACAAGCAGAAGGAAAAAGATTCTCTAGTCTGATGAGATAAAGATTGAATAAAATGAGCAGAATTTCAAACACTCTGTCTGCAGAACACGGTGGACTGCTCATCACTTGACTATTACCAGAGACATTATAAGGTAGACTTTCTGCACTTAAAGAATCTTAAATAGAAATCTTGGTTTTATGACATGTCTCACAGCCAGTCGTCAGCTTTGTAACTGTAGAAATCAACCAGCCAGTTGTGCTGCATGCGTAGTAAAAGTATTACCTGTGGGGGAAAAACCCCTTTTAAAGCATTATTTTGAAGCAAAGTCACCAAACATGTAAATCAGTTTTGTTACATTTGACCTATGATTCTTTAATCTAGGTTTTATGTCCCTGTAACCATTGAAAGTACAGTCAAGGCTGTCTTTTCATTCATTTAGACGGTGGCCTCATCCTGTTAGCCTGAAATAACTGCCCAGGGGTGTTATTAAGATACCTGTCAAAAGGTGAGACTTGCCTGTAAGGACTTTGCTTATACCGTGCCTACAGTGAAGCACGGTGGTGGCAGCTCCATGCTATGGGAATGCTTCTCAGCAGGTGGGAAAGAAAGAGTGGTCAGAATTTTGTGGGAAGTATGAATGCAATCAGATACATAGCAGTAGAGCGGTAGAGAACAGAGTGCAGCAAACTGAAGCTGGAGTGATGGTTCACCTCTTTACATGACAATGACGCGAAGCATACAGCCATGACAAAGCTGTGACTGTCTTTGGGTTACACCATTTCATCACAGTGGTTTTGGAGCAAATCTCTGACTGCCCTTCAGTGGCCCAACCAAAGCCCCGACTTAAACTGCACAGAATGCAGCTCTGTGTTGAAGTCTGACGATGATAGTTCAAAGATCCCTCCTATTCAGTCTGGTGGATCATGAGATGATCTACCAGGAAGAATGGGATTTTATGCAGAAACCAAGGTGTGCTGTGATTGTGGAGTCTTATCAGTTGTCTGAAGCTCAAAGCTGTAATTGCTTTATCAATGTGGTTTAGTGAGTAAAGACAAAAAAAAGTTTTATTGATTTAAAATAAGATTTTAAAGGGATGTGGTTTGAATGTTTTCTGAAACCACTGAATAAAGGTGTTTACATCCATAATGTGTGAAAAGGGATTGGACTAGTAGCCCCTATTATACATTGTGCTCAATTTGTGGACATTGCGGCAGCACAGTAGCCTTTAATATGCAACCAAAGCAGTCAGAAGATTTTTCAGGGACCAACATTTAATATTCTTTTTACACATGTATTTTTTGAAATGTGTACCTTTATTGGTGACAGTGGAGATACAGATAGGAAATATGGGGACAGAGAGGGGCATATACACCACCCTTAAACAGATTAACAAAAAAAAAACTTTATGAAGACCATAAAATCAACTTGATCTGAAAATAAAGACCAAAAATTTGAATATTTATAGTTGACAGAGGCTGGGGGACCTCTCTTACTCTCTTGTCCAATCTGTCCCCATGTCCAAATCATATCTATCAATGCTTCAATAGTCATGTTGTATGTCTGTCTTTTTAGAGTGAGACAACTTACCTGGTTTTCATTCTTACTGGTTCAAAAAGTTTTGGGATGTCACATAATTCAGGGCACAGCTCCACAGTTGAACAGTGTGTAGCTCTTTAATACCCCATGTACATCCCTTCTATATCTTTATGTTATCTGGATAATGACATTTGATTCATACATCTTTGCACTGGAAAGCTGGAAGAGGCTAAGTCAGATTTTTCCATTTGTCGGTTTGTTTTCTCTTCAGAATGTGGCCGTGCTGTAAGGATTGCATTGACGTAATTTATTTATTACACAGAACACTGACAAGTTCATTTTTACTGTAAAATGTCTAGCTTGGAGTGAATCTTACTTCAAACTAACAGGTTTATGCTTTGTGTGATGTGTTTATGTTACTGATAATGGCTGATAAATTGTTAGCATATTTTTTTTAAGCTGTCAAATATCATCATTGGCTTGCTGTTGTAGTCAATTTACTGGACCCAGATGGGGAACAAAGAAGCGGTGCATGGTTCAAGAAGGCTTATTATAAAATGGTCTGTATGATAAAGGAAGAAATCAGGGGAGGAAATCCAGAGAAGAGTGTCTGTTGCCAGTAAATGACTTTCGAGGGAATCTTGTAGTGTGTGGCGTCTGAAGGCTGGTGACTGAGCATGATATGTGGCTTGATAGTTGGCTGAGAGAACTGGTGAGGAGATGACAGGAGGAGACTTGAACCTGAAGCACAAAGAAGTCGCTGGTCAGACGAGGGATTACACGAGGGAGCAGATACTACTAAGAGAGTTGGCTGGGGATACGACCATGGCAGCCAGCAAAACCGTCGGACGATGAGAGGAATACTGAGCCGGGGTTTAAATATTGCAGCAGGTGATTTGTGGATGAGGGTGAATTATCATGAAGAGTAACAGTGGCCACACCCAGGCACAGACACACACTTACAAAGAGTGAAAGGGCAAACGGGGACAAACAAGAATGAAACTGATGAGGGAGAAACAAAACAAACACAAGGAACAGGCAGCAGTAGTATATAGTATGTAGTTTATAGTACCATAACACAACCAGTCAAAAGTTCAGACACACCTTCTCATTCAATGCTTTTTATTTATTTGTATCATTTTCTACATTGTAGATTAATACTGAAGATTAACACTTTTTGTTTACAACATAATTCCATATATATTATTTTATGGTTTTGGTGTCTTCAGTATTAATCTACAATGTATAAAATAGTGAATTAAAACCCATTGAATGAGAAGGTGTCCAAACTGTTGACTGTTTGTGTACATTTATGTGTAACCACTCCTTCTTGTACAACTTTGCTGTGTCCATCGAGATCATTGTGCGTCGTTATTGTAATTTCTCGGCAGCAGGTACTTTGGATGCTCATGTTTTATAACCTCTATGTGTTCTGCAACAGCAATGTTTCCTCAATGCATTTTTTGAGTCACTGTTTGGGTTTGCTAATCTAAATTGCTAGCGGAGAAGCTAATACAAGGGTTTAAGATACAGAATAGAAAATCAGGCTTGGCTGGTTCATTATCCTAATGAACTCATTATGGGTCTGATAATTGTCCTCAGTTGGCAGAACTGATTGGAAGCTGCTGGCAAGTGATATTTCACGATGAGTTTATTTTCTATGTTTCAGTATGTGTTAATACAAGAACCCGTGTAGCATTCTGTAACTTGGACCGCCATACTTATTGGCACGGTGATTCTAATTTTTATTTTTAGTTATTGTAGATGCTGTTTTAGTTACATTTACATAGGGATAGATTTCATCAAACTGTAAAAATTATTATATTAGTCAAATCAGAGAAACAGAACATGTGACCAGATTAGCCAGATCCTCAGGAATTTTCTCACATGAGATTTGGGAACGACAGTTATGATTGTGATTCAAAATGAGGATTTTCAGGACAGTCCACACATGGAAGGGTTAAGAGTGCTTTCATTGGTTTAGATGGACATCTGACTGCTGACAAATAAGTGTCTGTGTTTGTTTCAGAAGGGAAGAAGAAGGGGAAAAAACAGTTGCAGCCAGATTGCAGTAGGATAGAGATTATTCTCACTTGACATCATTCTTTTTTTCTTCTTTTGCCTTTATCAGAAACATGTCTGAACAGAGGCAGTGCTCACTTAGACTTCCGTTACTTCTAATTTGGCAGGTTTAGGTTCATCCTCATTCTGGCTTGTCAGACTATCCTTGTAAAGAGGATTTCTCTCTAACTTCTGCCTTCACCCACAGCACAAACTCAATCTCACTTACCAAACCAATTTCCTCTCTTGTGTTCAAACCAGATTCATTGTTAAAAAAAAAAAAAAAAAAAGCCATGTTCTTGTCTCCTGTGAATGGGATGGTCCATTCTTTGACATGCTTGACATGGTGACGCATGGCTCGGCACCAAAACATCACTCTCAGCGCCACATCTAATAATAGTACAAGAATGTTAATTCTAGCTTCACTCTAAAAATACACTATAGAATTCAATATGTTTAGACGATAAGATGCCTTATCTTTGATGTTAAGCATCACTGCTGCGTAGTTCTGTGTGATGCACGGATTTTTCATTTATTTTTTCCTCCGCTGTTTAGACATGATTGTTGTTGCCTTTCATGCTAAGCGCTGAGTAATTCTTATTCCAAACAATTGCTGCTACTCATGTAACATCTGTGGCAGAGAATTTTCCCTTCAAGACCTACCACCTGTTTACAACTCCAAGCTTTGTGACCTGCTTATAGATGAGCCAGATATTATGCAGGATCTTTAATATGCATTTATTTTCTTGAAAAATTATTTTGAGAAATACTACTAAAATCAAAGATGTCTTAAAGAGAAAATAAAATCATGAGAGTTTTGCTAATACTCTAAAATTACAGTAGTGAACTTCATAATTCTGAAGTTCAGCTTCTCCCTTCCAGACTTGGTGAAAGTCCCACACGCCACAGGCATGTTCTGGCAGAATGGCGCTCGACTTGTACCAGGGGGCGAGAAACAGCTCCCTCAGCCAGCGGGATAACATTCTCCTCCCCTCCAGTCTCACAAAACCACCTCCTGCCAAGAGCCTCCTACTGCACTGCCACCTGGTCTTCAGTTGTAAGTCTAATCTCAGCCAGAGACCCATCCATAAGGCAGCCAGGCTTCCTTATGAAGCTGTAGTCCCATCATCAGACCTCAGCAAGGACCCTGGCACCAACTTGTATGAATAAGCGAGCGCCAGAGCCAAGTGTTTAGCTAATCTTCTTTGTTTGGGTGTGATTGAATTACAGGATTGAATAAGCAGAAAATTAATTGTAGACTTTGAATACCACTCTCTCAAATGTGTCAGCCAGTTAAGGGAGTAACTAATAGAGAACGCTGCACTTATTGCTGTGGAAGTTTTTAGATGAAACGGTTTGTGCCATTCTAGACTCAGCAGTTGAAGAATTACAGTATAAGAAAGAACATTTATGTTGATATAACAACCCTCTGTTGTTTCCAGAAATGAATGGTTTTATTAAACAAAGGCGAAGGCATTTAAACCAATTGCATGCTTTTGATACAGCAGGCCAGCCACACAGGGACCCAGACATTCAGTTACTCAGTATGGGGAGGGTTGAGGCTGACCTTTTTAAATGGAATTTTCCCTAAGAGCAGCCGCCAGTGACCAAATTTAAGTCTTCAATCTTGTAGATGTAAACTCTGACATTCAGAGCCCTTATGTTTATCTCATTGATTCAGCAGGCGTCAAGCACCAAAGCCTCGCACCGAAACTCCCTGCTCCCCTCCCCTCCGCCCGCCTTTTCTTCACCTCCTTTTAGGGGCGTGCGAATGGTGAATACAAATTGTTTGTGATATTTAAACAGACATAACATTTGCCTCTATCAAACAGTCATTGCCCAAAGCAGGTTGCCTTCATCAGCAGCATGTTAAAAGCATGCTGTTGATTAGTGTTCGTAATTTGCCCTGCTGTCTTCAGTGAGAGTACAGCACATTTGGCGTATGCTGCGACGTGACATTGCTGCTGTCAGAGGCCCCGGCACAACTCCTGTCCTTCCAACTGTTACTGCTGATGATTCACAACTATCAATTTATTCAGAAAGAATATAATTTAAATCTAAATTAGCAAATGAACTAGTGACTGAAGTTCATGAATGTCTAATAACGTATTAATCAAAGTTATTAATTATTCTTATGAAGTCACCCAGTCACAGTCATTAAGTCCTGCCTTTGTAACTACTAACAATAAAATGGTGGTTAAAAATAATGCAGATGATAAAAGGAGGAAGCTTTTAGTTATCTCATGATTAGATTTGACTTTAATCTTTGGTTTCACAGTTTAAATCACCACTCACTGTGTGACAAACTATTCATTCATGTTTTTAAGAAGGTCAGAGTTGCTCTCTGACTGAACTAATAAAGCAAAAACACAGACAAGCGAGAATGAAGCTCTATTATCTGCAAAAGATAATGTTAGTTAAGTGGAAATATATTATAGTGTTCTGTATGTGAACAGTATGACCACCAACACTGCCTGGACTGTCATGTAAAGACAGAAGTTTGATTACATGTTTTACCCTTGTTGGAAAATAACTATGTACATTTACTTTGCTTAAGAATTGTACTTATGTACTCAAGCTTTACTTAAGTATTTCTACTTAAGGCTTTTGAGGGAAAATATTCAGAGGAAATTTTTTTCTTTTTACTTTACTCCTTTATTTTTGGACTGTCCCTGATTCTACAGAAATATAGCTGATTTAGCTTGTTAGCATATTTAGATTGTTAAGAAGCACCAGGTTTGCCGTCCTTTTTGCTCCTACCGTTGCCTTTATAGAAAAGATGCACATAGTGATCGTAACACCACCCATTGGTTTGTGAACTGTTTTTTTGAAGCCTTTAGTTTGGAATTTGGCCAATCGGCATCTTGGTCTTTTGAAACAGGATATAACAAGCAGGAAGTGGATCTGACTGGGAACTCGGGGACACTATGCATGGTGATACAATACCGACTTGGTAGCTCTGCTTTATTATCTGGTTTCCCCTAAATTGACCATAATTTACAAAATGAACATCATGTTGTTTCTGAAAAGTGTACTGACATAGCAGATCACGGGGAAAGTAGGGTTGTTTTCTCATAGACTTCTATACTCTTCTATACTCCTTTTATTTACCAGAACATTAAGTCCTGGATCTCTATGAAAACAGCACAACCATGGCTAAAAGCAGGGACAACTAGTAGGGACAAAAATGAAAGTGGAATTTATTTGATTATTTACTTTACAAAAATTTTAAAAATTTGGAATCAACATATATAACATTTTTCCAGGTGCCTTGATGGTATTACTATTCCTGGACAGTATTTGATTGCTTTACATACTGTAGATATTTTACTACTTGCCATCCTGATTTCCCTCTGTACTCTGCTCTGTGTGTACATACAGCCCACAGTTCAGCCAAGTTAAACCAAAAACACTCTGATTTTTGACTGGTTGTCACAGCTCAGGCACTAATGGCTTCATATTTGCACTGAGGAGCACAGAATTTCTTGTTGTTTTTTTTTACTGACTGTTTATTGTTAACAGGTTACATTTGGTGAATTGTTAGTGAAACCTGTAAAATACAGTGACCTTGATGAAATATCACATTCTTAATGCTTAGATTTGGTTACGTTTCCCAATGGAATGGCAAATCATGGTGAGTAGTTTAAGGACAGTTGAGAAGTTAAAGTTGGATGATTCTCCTCGCTATTACAGTTTCTGGCTCTGATATATGGTGTCATTTTTTTAAGACAAGATATCTTTCAAATCCACTGGTGGACTTTGTGGAGGGTTAAGGCACCTGCATGTTTGTTTCACTTTTCTTCCTAGTCCTGTGTACGAGCAAGAGCATGCAAGAGCCCTAGCATTCACATGCTGGAATTGTGTTGTGTGAAATGATCCAAGCCACTTTGTTTTTCTCCCATTTACAGAGCCAGGGCTGTGTATGAAACCCATTTCTTTCAGTGGACGCACAGAACGGACAGCAGAGGACCTTGAGGAGACGTTTGTTGAATTGGACAGAAAGTGTGTTGGATTAGAATTCATGACTTTACCTGAAAGTAACATTTTGAACACATGTCTTTAATGTCTGACATTTCCACTGTTCCACACAAAAGTCATACATCTTTTTGTTGAGGTAAAGATGAGAACACTTCTTCCACTGGCTTTTACTAACATTTGTCTCCACCAGAGAGAACATCCCCTCTGTTGCAACACTTGTACCGCAGACAACCTATTATTATCTGTAATGCTGGTGCAAGTCTTTTGAAATGAAGCAGGCTATAGCTCAAGTTATTTTTTCTTCAGCCAGCCAGAGTAGATCAGGCCTCTGTTTCGCTAATGTTCGTCTCTAGTAATAATGTACAATGCCACAAAATGCTTACCTGTGTTCTGTAAAGTTATTAAATCTGAAGGTGCCTGAATGTGTAACTTTATGTGTGCAGGACGCTCACCTACAGCTGCACATTGCCTTCATGATACAGTTCCTCATTTTCCATTCTGTCAGCATCGTGAAACCATAACATTATTAACAATGAACAAAATCAATTTTTGGAACCTGTGAATTGATCCAGAGTTGTAAAGGATAGAAGAATCGTAATTGATTTTTTCCCCTCACCTTTACTTCAAAGAGTACCATTCCTTTTCTGTTCTGTAAACAGATTAGTTATTGGTTATGTTGTGTATCTGCTCTCAGACACATATTAGGGGGAGCTGGATGTGGACATGCATGCTACTCCATAGTGTAACTCTGCAAAGTTTCCCTACAAGCAAAATGATGCATCACACTACATGTTTCTCCTCCAAGCCCAGACTTTGTTATGTTGACCGTAGTGGATCTACAGATTCATGTCAAGGCAGAAAAATGGGGGCCAAACTCAACTAATTCCTCATGGCTTTGAGTCGCTGGGGCAGGCCGGTCCAGGCAGCACTGTTCTTACTCGGGGAACACAACACACACACACACACACAATCCATCACAGACCCACCATGATCAGCTATCCAGTCAGCCTCAGCTGCACCTGAAGCACACTACTGCGATTAATGGGGTAGTTGGGTGTCTAATGAAGGTCTTTATGTACCTCACTTTTCAAACAAATCGCACCAAATCGGAGTCTTTAGGGATGTAAATCTTTTTTCTTTTTTTTTGTCTGGCTGTGTTCCATAGTGTGATCACTATTTAACGCAGGTGAGTCGGCATACACATTTAGCAAGCCTGTTGTTTCTGTTCTTATTCCCTGTGTGCTTACATTAAAAACATAACTGCATAGTTGCAGGAAAGTAATCCACTCCACACAAAATCTGAAATCAGCCAAAGACCTCACAGTTCCATTTAGGTGTAAGAATCTCAGGGCAGCTCAATGGATCTGCGTGTCATCATTATCCGCAAACATCGCTAGACAGAAAGCAACATGAGTGGGCAAAAGACAAAGCAGTTGCTTCGTCCCTTTGTGTCTTACTGAAGCACAAACAGACACAGTGCACAGAGCCACTGGAGCTTTTCCCCTTTTCTCCAACTCTCTCGCTATATTGCAGTGTAGACTGGTGTTGAACATTTGTAATTACCTGAGCCTCTGCAGGTGACGTTACAAACAGAAGTAAAATAGCGTGGATGTCAAAAGGGAGGTGAAACTTTTGTGGTCAGGAAACCGTGGCTCTCTCAGCACCACTGTAGGTATGTGTGTGTCTGTGTTGTGCATGAGTGGTCGCATGAGTTATCACAAACCAGATACACCCAAATCTCAGTTGAATTGCAGTTAATACGTTCTGTACACACTCCCATCTGGCTTTTGTGCAGCGGTGATGTTTATGTGACACACCCAAACACAGTAATGGTTGCATCTGTATTGTCAGTCCGACCTGAGGCTTAGCTCTGCTTCCATAGCACTGAGACGACTTTGAGTCAGTGACCCGACTGTGTCAGGAGGCTTTTGTTTTGATTTCAGGAAGGCTCCTTCGGTCGTGCACATATGGTGTTTTGTGAGCGTGGCGTATTCGTGATCAAGTGGTAATATGTCATGGGTATTTGCTGGCTCCTGGACTAGATGAGCCTTTGATTGTTGTACAACTGTGGACAGATGGCTTGATTACTATATGAGCGTGTCCAAACCTGCACATGTAGAAACTGAATGCTTGTCACTGTTCATGTAAAGTGTTTTAAAAACTAACCTTAAATCTGCTCTATTCCCCATGGATACAGTCATCATATGAATGTTGTCAATTCAAGTGTTGCATTCCCCAAGGTGAGAGCTGCATGGGATTCAAAGAGAGTAGCTGCCTCTGTTGTTGATGGATATGCAAAGGGAGTGAGCTTCCCATAAGCCTTTTTGTCAGTATTACTTGTATCTGTATAACCATAATTTCCACAGTGTCAGTCACGGATATACACTGGGTTAAAGAGCGAAGCCTTTTGCATATTATCTGCTTCAATTGCATTTTCCAGTGTTAAACACAGACTCCAGTGCATATGATTCAAGGATGTGACTTCTCCCATGGGCTCAGTTTTTCCATCAGTACATTTCTGCTCGCTGCTTTCTGAGTTCAAAGTTTCAAAAATTCTTGAGGTGTTGTGAATGCAGTGCTGTATACATGATAAGATAGTGAAATACATTCAGCCTACAAGATTTACTCTGCTAAAAGTTGTTCTAAATGATATGATAAAGTATAAGTTCTTTCTAGTATCAGGTTTGTGTGTTGTTATTGTTGCTGTTGCTGCCTTTAGACGGAGGCTGTGGATGTGATGCCTTCAAGGACATAAAAAAACACTAGCAAACCACTCTGTTGTACAATCATACCATATTATGGCATAACTGTCAAATCTATTTGACATTCAGCTCGTTGTTTCTCTGAGAATATTTCTTCAATGAAGCGTTTTGGCCTTTCTTCCCTGACTCTAAAGGGCCTCAGCAGTCCACATGCATCTAAAGGATGAGGGACTCTCATTTGAGAAAAACAATGTTCACGTTCTGGACAGAGCAGACAGATGATTTGAGAGAGGAGTGAAGGAAGCCATCTGTGTTAAAGTGGAATAGCCATCTCTAAACAGAGGAGGGGTTCTACGACAGCAGTTTTCAGGTACTTATAATGCAATGTTGAGATCTCTCTCAAGACAGTTTCACCCCATTACCATATTGAGTCATCCCTCCTCACCTGGCAGTTTCACAACTCTTTACACCTCAAATCATGAGAGTCTGGGGTAATTAATGAGCCATTAGCCATATGAGTTGGGTGCGACAATACACATGTGGGACTCTCCATCAGTCAGTTAGAACTGAGGAGGCCTCTTGACTGAGAGGTGAAAAGTCCATTTGCCTTCTACTGAAGCTCTTAGGATTACTATACTTGGATGGCTGAGGATCTACACATGCATATTTCCCCCCTGATGGCTTTTTGGCGGGGTACTAGACAGACTCCTTCACTTTTTGTAAGTGATGATGAGCTGTTTGCTTTAAGGTCACTAAAATACACACACATAAGCTACAGATGTTTAAAAGGATGTATACTTACCTGACTCTAGTAAAACTTATGCATGGCTATTGTTGCGGATAATGTTCATTCACAGTTTGGGGTCACTTAGAAATGTCCTTATTTTTGAATGAAAAGCAGTTTTTTTTTCAGTGAAGATAACATTAAATTAATCAGAAATACAGTTCAGACATTCTTAATGTTACCTATTCTAGCTGGAAACGGCTGATTTTTAATGGAATATCTCCATAGAGGTACAGAGGAACATTTCCAGCAACCATCACTCCTGTGTTCTAATGCTACATTGTGTTAGCTAATGGTGTTGAAAGGCTCATTGATGATTAGAAAACCCTTGTGCAATTATGTTGGCACAAGAATAAAAGTTTGAGTTTTCATGGAAAATCTGAAATTGTCTGGGTGACCCCAAACTTTTGAACAGTAGTGAACATAGTGTGTGTTTCTTACGTCAGCAGTCCTATGTGGAAAGTGGTAAAGCTTTTAGCCCGGCAGGGTGCTGAGCTAATTGCAACAGAGGAAATAGTGTACAAGCTCACAGTTGTTACACTTTTGCTGATCTACAAGATGAAGCTGTAACGCATGAACACACAGTAGTGGGATAGGTCACTGCTCCTGTCAGCTGCTCCTGTCACAGCTTTGATGTAGATGGATGGAGGGAGAGAGGTGCAGGAAACAGAGACAAACAGACCGCCAGAGACAGACAAATACTATCTGTCCTCCAAAAAGAACTTAGTCCATGTTGGTAAATGGAAAAGTAGCAAACAGTGATAATTCACATGTTTCCAGAGGTTACAAAGCTCCTGTAGAAGATTGTGCAGCACTACAAAACTATGAAAAACAAGCTCTTATGTATCTCTCAGGGGAGAAAAATGTTGTTTCTACTCAAATCACTGGAACATGACGTCACCAGTGTTAATCCCAGCTCCTCTGCTCTGATTGGCTCAGAGGACTAGTACACAAATGATTAGATTCTGACATATGCATAAGTAGTTTGTGTATTATGTAAGTAGTCGTACAGCTACACTAAATCATGCAATCTCACAGTGCAAACAATCTAATATTCTGCTGCTGTTTACATCTCTTCTGTATCTGTTAAACTCTGAATTAGCGGGAGCTCTCTTACCACTACAAACATCTCCAACTTAAAAGCTTTATCCATCTTTCATTCAGTGACATTTTTTAATATAACCAAAATAGATTATACGTCTAAGCTGGAGGGGAGTGAGATCCATAGTCTGTGACTCAAAAACAAAAAAACATGTTTTTTTCAAAAGATCAAAGGATGATATTGTATTCATACACATGCCAGCCAGAATGCCAGCCTTTAGAAGAAGCCTTTCTTTAGATCATTGTCTCAGATGTCTCCATAATATCACTGCGTTTATTTTCCGCTGCTGATTTGAAAAACATCAGGAAATTGGTGTCTCTCGTGGCAGCCAATTCCGTTGCCACTTGTATCTTGTTCTTATTCCTTCTCTTTTCAGGCCAGGGCTGACTCCTGCTCTTGCAGAAAAAAGTGCTGACAGGACAGCTTTACATTTTGGTTTATGATGTTATTGTGAAGTTATCAGCTGCAGCTTAGCAGACCGTGAAGAAGCAGAAGTTTTGTTGTTATTTTGTTGCCCCGCAGTACGGAAATTTAAAAAGTTTCATAAGTAATATATTTCTTATTACCTTTTCTCTCCATGGCTCCAGATTGACAGCTGAGAGAGATTTGTCTGCATGCTTACAGAGATCTATTAGGCTGCCTTTGATAACTGTGTGAGGGATTATTTCACCTTTTGACAGCTGTTACCTTAGAGAGAATTTAGAGAGGTAACCGAGAAAATCTGTCGGAATTTTGTTTCTGCGGCAAGCTGCCTTGCTGTCCTTGAGTGCCAATCTTTTTGTCTTTTTTTTCAACTTGGGGTGGTTTGAATTGCTTTCAGTAGATAAAATAAGACGATCAATCAACTCGGGGCGTTCAGAAAGTTTAGATAAGGCCAAGTGGAATATTGACTGGGCCTCTGCAGACAACACAAGGCATTAAAACACTTGTGTTGAATCTTCTAATGTGTCCCTCGGCCTGACAATATTGCCCAGTTTTCGATGAGACGATGTGACCGTTGCTCAGCTCACATCAGGCTGAAGTTTAAAAACGGTTTGTTTGTCTTCCCCAACTAAATGGGCAGATGATAGGGAGGAAGAAGGACCTCATTATTAATGCATACAGGTTCCACAGGGGCATTAATAACAACAATAGACAGCTCACACATGGTAATGCCTCTGTGACATGCCAAGGAAGGAGTGAATATCCAAAGTTGTTTAAATCAATCCAACTGGACTTCAGAACTGAAGAAGCCTCTTGGATGAGAGGTGAAATGTCTTCAAGGAACCTTCTTAAAGTCCAGATGGATTGATTTAAACAACTTTGGACAACCATGACCTAGATGAATGAGAAACTACACAGACGAAGGGTGAATATGTTCTGAAAGGGATATCACGGCACATATTGCATTATAGCACTTATGTTGTTTGTTATCTTGGTGTGAAGCCAAATGCAAAGTGTTAGAGAGGGGTGAGCTGGGTACTGATGATTTTACGAGTACTCATAACAGTTAATATGCTTTTTCTGGACACTATGTCATCCAAGTGCTGCACAATAATCTCTCTGATGTCTGTTGCACTGTCACTTTGACCACAGTGATTATATTTAAGTAACTGTTGAACTGACAATAAGATAAATGGTAGGAATGTAGCATTTAAAACTGAATTATGCCTACAGCTACCAAGTTTCTCATTGCTTATCTGCCAATTATTTTTTCAGTTTATTGTTCACGAAAACAGCAAAAGTTACCATCATAGTGTCTGACAGCCCGAAGTGAGTTTTCACAGTTATTTTTTCATTCAAACAAAAATATTGGTATAGTCTCTCTGAAGACAGAAAAATAGAAACTATTCACAATTTAGGAAGTGGAGTTACATTAAGATTAACTTTCAAAAGAGTTGCCAATTAAATTCCTGTCAGTCAACTAGTTTGTTTATTGTGCCAGCTCTTAGCAGAATTTGTTTTCACCTCACTATTAAGTCTCACACTGTGGTCATGCTATTTGTTCTTATTCCCATAACCAGTGAGTAATGATATTTCAAACTTGTCCACGTCATTTTCAGTCAACACAAAAGCGGCAGTAGCAGTTGCTTTGAGCACCTGTCTCAACATTTGTCATGCTAATCAAAGAAATATGCTGATTTTAAAGTTATTTTTGTTCTCGTCTTTAAACAACTTGTACTGTGCTGTGTCAATCTCATCCACACTTAATGCCCTTTTTTCTGCTGGTATTTCTCTGTCTGTGATGCAGGAACCTGACATCATCCTTTTTATTTATTTATTTTTTTTAAATTTACGCCTTCAAAGCTCTGATTGGGTCAGTTCTTTATCCAAGTGGGTACAAAGCCATGAGCACAACATCAGAAATCACTGAAACAAATCTTTGATGTGGGCAGCAATTCAGAGGCCTGAAACCAACATCACTCACATACAGAAAAATTCAGAAATTTAAATTAGAGAACAGTTATTTAATAGATCTGAATTTTTACATTCAACTAAGAACACAGTGACAAAACTATTTTCACAAATCCAGCCAACTAAACCCGCAAAACAGAGCATCTGCATTGGTTGTCAGACACTATGACAATCAAGTCCTCTTGAAATGAAAATATGACAAATCCGTTAAAATGTCTCTGCAGCATTTCACTGTATATATTCACTATTAATAACCTGATGACTGGATGGCATTCAGTGTCGGAGTGCAGGAGTGTTGGGGGAGGAGGGTTGGAGAAATTCTAGTTTTATTTACATCAGTCATGCTGTGTTCCTGCCAGTCACCTACTATTTTCCGTGGCACAATCACAGGCACTGAAGCGTGGCCTCCTCACACAGACACAGATGAGCATTATCTATTCGGAAGAGGCTTGTATCACTAACGCAGGAAGGGCTGCATTAATTAATTATCCCTCACTTCATTATACATTTGATGATACTGTAAAGTTTGCAGCAGAGAAGTTTCATAGTGCACAAGGTCAACTAATTCTTTTTTAGGTTGGATGAGAAAAGGGCCAAGTGGTAAACCCAGGGGAGCATGAGAGAGGAAATGAGAGAATTGATCTCTGTCACAGTTTTCGTGATTTTTCGCCTGTTTGTTGCTACGGACCATGTTGAAAGGTCAAATGCAGCCGTTGTACATTGAAGACAAGACCTGCGAGAGCAAATAAATGTTTGCGTGTGCACACAGACTCACACTGACACACAGAAGCACATTCCCATGCATGCACTTATCCACCCACACGTTCGTACATACGGAGGAACGCGGCAACACACAATGCAACCTCCCACACACATATGCACACAGCACAGAAATCATATCACGCACACACACATCATGAAACACGTAATTTTCCTGGGCATTTATATTAAAATCCAGCCTGTCTTTCAAGTCTGGATCAGAGAGCATTTGGAATCCTCACTTTTTTCTCCCTTGGAGTTATAAAGAAGCTCAGCTGGTGGATGCAGTTTTAGTGTTAGTGTGTGTGTATGTGTGTGTGTGTGTGTGTGTGTGAATGCATGTTAATGATAGGCGAGGGGATGTATATGGATCTTGAGGTGTTTAAAGTTGGTTGAATATGAGCTCCGTTCAATAGTATGGACTCAGACCAGCTAAGGGAGCATTTTGTGTGATTTTTAAGCAAAGAATAAGGATTTTCTTTTGGAAAAGAGGTGAATTGTCATTATTACTCAACTGGCTTTGACAAAATCTGTCCTCAGGTACATCATACTCTTCCTCTTATATTCCCACAGTCTGCTTGAATAGCTTTTCACTATATTTAATGCTTTTATGTGGCTTATTAAGATACATAACTGACAAAAACACAATATGTCTTGATTTGGTAAATGGTACTCATGCAGTAATAGGTCCCAGTGGACTGCCTTTGTACTGAATGCAAAACAACTGGTATCTTATTCTGAATGGGCCTCATTTATCATTTTGCTGCGTGTCCAATACATTGATAGACGGTGGGTGTGGATGAACTGCAGAGATCATGATTTTTCTGGTGCTTGTTCACAGTGGTGAATGCCAGTGCAGATTTAAATTTTCTAAATATGCAGATGTTTCATATGCAGTTTGGAAACAACAACAAGCCTGAAGGGTATAGCTAAATAAATGTAATTATACACGTGCACACCCCTACATACGTAGGGTTACAGATAAAGGTGATATACTTGAACAGAAACACTAGAAAACAATGCTTCTTAATAATTTATTTAACAGAAATATCAGTAAATACACCCTTGAGCAAAATGAACTTGTTTAGGCATTTTGCATAATTGTCCACAACTCTCTGACACCAGCTGGTTGAAATCTTTCTATAATATCCAATAAACCAGATAACATGAACATTGTTTAAAAAAATGACCGGCAAAGCAGAAACTGCGCAGTTTTGGACTTGTGGACTGTGTCTGTCTGCATGTCTCCAGCATCGCACCACATGTAAAAGAATTACAAGAGTGACTGAAAAATCTAATTGAAGGAAAACAGTTGCAGCAATAATCAGGAGGTACAGAATGAAGTATGGTACCACTAATCAGAGCTGAAATGGCTGTCTTTCTAAAATCCCGCCACGTACAGTGTGCTCCTGCACAACCTAGACAGATGAGTGCTTTAGACTGGGCACAGGGGTATTAGTGAAAATCTGTCTTTTTGTGGGCAGTGTGAAGGACAGTGCATAATGTGAACCTCAGTGGATGATGTCCAATAAAACATACCCTTGCTCGCTCTTTGGCATAAAAATACAAGATAAAACTTGCTGCTAAAACTGCTAAAGAACATAAAAAAGAAGCCCGTTGAATATCAGGAGCACATTCTTTGGTCAGATGAGACCAAAGTAAATTTGTTTTGCTCAGATGGGGTCCAGCTAGTTAGGTGTGAGCCTGACGAGGACTACCACAGTGAATGCATACTGCCTGTAGTGAAACACAGAGGTGGGAATGTGATGATGTGAGGTTGACGTTTTGGGCATTTATAAACTGCATTATGAATGTTTGTGGATATATCAAAATACTGGCTGACTCCCAGTCTGCAGAAACTTGGCAGAAGAGATAGATTCCAGCACGATAACGGTTCAAAGTATACTCCCAAAGTCAAGAGTTTCTGAAGAAACAAAAAGTGAAAACCATGACCTGGCCCAGTGCATCGCCTGACTTGAACTCAACAGAACTGCTTTGGGATATTTTAGAGAGTAAGCAGCACAAGCCATCCAGCAAAAAACTGCTGAAAATATGTGTCTGGAGCCTGTCACAACAGATTGAGGCTGTAATCAAAATTAAAGATGGACATATGGGGTAGCGACAACATAAGTTTTGAATCTCAGTAATGAAGAGTATACTGACTTTAGCTGCACTGAATTACTGCTTTGGGGCTTGTTTTTTTAAAGCAGTAAATCTAAAGTATCTAAAATTAGACCTTCAGCTGAGCCAAAGTGTTGCAGCCAGAGTACCACCAAGAAGCATCATATTGCTTCTATAGTAGTTTCTCTTCACTGGCTTCCTGTTAAATCCAGAATCAAATTTCTTCTCACACACAAAGCTCCTATTAAGTCTTGATAAAAGCAAACACATCTACTGCTACTGTGATCAAACAACTTCCATTGACAAAATGTAGTTTTGCTATAATGCTAATAATTTGAAAGTCTATCCCTTTTCACACTTAAAAGCATCCAGAGCTTTTTTTTTTTTTTTTTTGACAGCCTTAGAGAGCTGTGTAGATGATGGCATGATGACACCACACGTCAAAAGCAAAGAGAACACTAGACCCTCGACATCAGAGGTTTAAAGACAGTTTCCACCTGTTACCCCTAAGGAGCTTCTAATCTTTGGCACCTAATCTGGTACCTTTGATTTTTATTTGATGGATGTGATGTGATGGAAATGTCATTTTTGTGTGTCTTTTATTCAAGTATACAGTGTGTCCCTGAAGTCTGGACACATAAGAAATCTCATTAACTATAATTATTTTGCTTCCACAGATTAAATACGGCTTTGTCGAAAGAAGAAAGAGTTGAACTGCTATTTCTCTGTGGATGTGAAGGATGGGCACATCGATATATATTTAATTTCATTTCTTAAAAATATGTATTTTTATCCTGCATGTCCAGACTTTAGGGACGCCCTGTATAACCATTAGTAACAGAGTCTTTTTCCGACAATATCAAATATTTGCTTGTTCAAATATGTGAAATCTGACATAAATTTCACATTTGCAGAAATTATGTTCAGTAGGTGGGAAACTTTTGCTGACCACACATTTCTTAGCCCCATCTGTGTTGACGTTAGAGTCATTATACAGCTGGACTCATGAAGGAAAGCTAATGCTGACTCCATGGCCTACATTGGTATGATGTGGGAGGAGAACAGCAGAGTGTGCAGCAAATCAGCATCAGTGTTAATAAGCTAGGCTGATTAAGTTATACTTCTTAATGGAAGGCAAGGTTATTAGCACAGAGCATCCTATGCTGGGATCAGGTGGTGTTTAGTTGCTGACTGGTAAGAATGTTGCTGCTGTCTGTGTTGTTAATGAGTGTTTATTTCTGTATGATATCAGAGTACAAGTTGTGTGAAGGTGGCTATTTAAAACGGGTTAAAACAATATCTTTTCACACGGCTTCTCTATTACACACAGTCCAGTTTTCGTACTGTATGGCTTTTACCCAAATCATAAAACAGACACTACTGTTCAAAAGTTTGGGGCCACTTAGAAATGTCCTTATTTTTGAAAGAAAAGCATTTTTTTTTCAATAAAGATAACATGAAATGAATTGATACATTGATAATGTGGTAAATGACTATTCTAGCTGGAAACAGCTGATTTTTAATGGAATATCTCCATAGGGGTACAGAGGAACATTTCCAGCAACCATCACTCCTGTGTTCTAATGCTACATTGTATTAGCTAATGGTATTAAAAAGGCTAATTGATGATTAGAAAACATGAATAAAAGTGTGAGTTTTCATTTAAAACATGAAATTGTCTGGGTTTCCCCAAACTTTTGAATGGTAGTGTATATTACAAATTGTTTTTACATGAGAAGTTCCAGTTTCAGACCCAGACAGAAGGTTTATTGTTTGTTTGTTGCATCTGTAAATAATGGTAAATAAATAACAATAACCTGCATCATTATACTAATTAGTTAAGTATCAGTGCTCTTGACATTTTTCACGATAACATCAAGCATAATTTAAGGCTACAACACACAGTTAGTTTGTTGACCTAGTTGCAAGACATAACTCTGCAGGTAACGCTGCTCCAAAGATTTCCTGTTTTAATCCAATATCTGTGATGGATATGATCGTGTCAGGTCATAAGACTTCCTCATAAATGTGGACGTGTGTTCCCAGCTGAAGAAATCATTAGTAAGCTGCTTGAACCAATCAGGGCAGAGACTTCTGACTTGACTTTAGCATGGCCAGCAAAATGGGCCGGAAGTTAACAAAACAAACCCAGAAGCAATGTAAAAAAAAATTGTCTTGCAGCATGAGGTCAATGGTCAGTAGTGCACCACAGAAGCTGATTTCTTCTAGCAAGTCCAGCTTTAACTTGTCAGTCAACAGCTGTCAAAAGGTCCCACTCTGTACATTATAGTTTATTGCTGCTTACAGAAAAAGTGGCATCAATTCCACTTTACTACTTAAGATACGAAAAAAAATACGTAAACAGACAAAATTCAATCTGAAATCGCTAGAACTATTCTTTAAGTGAGAGAGCAAAGCACAGAGGCAGGCACATGTACTTTTTTGAGCCCCCTCAGACATTTTGAGATTTCCAAACGTTTGATTTTTGTCAGCACAAAACCTACAATGCATTTGCACTTTGAGACAACAGTAAAAAAGGAAAACAGTGAGCAGCAACTGGGAGTAAAAATTGCTGCTCTGCAGCAGTCTGAACATCAGGAGAGAGAAGATGTAGCCCGCAAGTTTGGATGGACTTCATTATTTTGGCTTTAGAAGTTACCTCAAGCTCTGTGCAGAACAAACAGCACATGCAGCTCACGTCTCCTTACCCATTTCTTTCCCCAACATTTGGCATGTAGCCCTCTGCTCTTCTATATTGTGCCTTTTTTCCTCACATCAGTGCACAGACAGTTGCCGCTGTGAGCTACTTCCTCCTTAAGCTGCATTTGAGCACAATGTGGTGAGAAACACTCACATTTTCTATTTATTTTCACAGTGTGCGATGTATCGTGCACCTTCACAACGAGATCCAAGCAACCGACAACTTCATATTTTGTGATCCAATTTTGTGAAGCTGACAGCACAGAAACATTTTGTGTGTGTGTGTGTTTTCAACTTCACTGGACACTGCAGACTTCAGAGGTTTAATGTTTCCACACCTGTTCACTTTTCCTCATTTGTTGCAGGGGTACATCCACACAATTGAAGCAAACCAGGATTTGTCTGTTCTTGGGCTTACACTGTTTCCTTCTCTCCTACTTTTGATTCCCTCCTTTACTGTACTTACGGTATTCCTCCTTCAGAGCGTACCTAGCTGTTTAAGCATTGGACTTAGCAAGGGAAGGAAGTGCACCCATTGGTATCCGCAGGGATTCTGAAGATTGTTTTGTTTTTTCTACACTCCAAATGTGCTTTAACCAAAAGCTCATTTGTTGATATTCTGTTGCATTTTGGCTCTCTCTTCAAAGTTTTCCCCAAGGGGCTGAGAGCTGGAGTTCCCTGTGGTGCGGTGTTTGATTGATGCAGCCTTTCTCTATCTATGTGATATGTTCACCGATGCGATGGTGATAGAGTGAGATACCCCTGCTGAATCTGATCTAGTGAGCAGCTGGCCTGTGTTGCCTCCTTGCATTGTGGCTTCACAGTTGTTTCCCATCACATTTTTCCTCCTCATTATCACTTGAGGGGTTTGTGTTTGTGTCTTGGCTTTAGGGAAATGGGAGGATTTACTGAGCTTTTTTCCACCTCAGGTTAGTCTCTTTAATGGTACCCCGCTAGAATTTAGATTCACGGTTAAAAAAGTTGAAGTGAGTGAGTACAAAGAAGTAAGATGTCAGTCCAGTATGTGACCACTGGTGTTGCTGTAAACCTTGATTTGATATGTTAATGAAGGTGAAATTGAAGTGTGTTTGTTTGGGTTTAGATCATAGACTGTATTTAAAATATATACAAAGCCCCTGAGAAGTGCCTTAAACCCACATTCTGTCAAACACCCAGCAGGGGAATACCTTCTCTGGTTGCAAAAAGAAGTCTAATTGTAGAAATCCGTGAGAAAATGATTTTAGTTCTCACTTGAGTTTTTTAGTCTACTAAACATTTTCCAAATGGGTTTATGGTCTCAGTGGCTAATTTAATGCCTCCTTCAATACAACATGATCTTCATTTTGTCAATTATGGTTCCATTTAAAGTACAAAAGATGATAAAGCGGAATATGTTCAAGGTTGACTCTACCTTGTGATTGACTGCATCGGTGTGCACATTATCCTCAGATTCTCAGTCAGATCCAGGTCTTGATCGTGACGTCTGGTTTCATGAGTCAGATGGCGATGACCAAAAGCCAAACTCAGCCACCAACTCTTCTTCTATACCTCAAACCATCTTTTATATACGATCTAAGGCTCAAACAGTAGTTTCCATTTTGGGAAGTCCAGGGTAAACTAACCTCCTCTGAACCTATTGCCAAACTTTTTCGGATGGAGTAGCATAAAACGTTTGGGTGGCAGTTTCATCTTTAGCCAGCACTGATGGTTGAAATGCCATCATAATGGTGGATTATATCAGCTTTAGCTCACTAATTTTTAATTCTGTATCAGGTTTAATAGAACTTTTGGCTGTTGTCTGTGAATGTGCTCTCCACAACAGAGATTCTGTGCTCAGCCAAATGTTTGTGAGGAAAAAGAAACATCACTCTACACTAAACCCCCACAACTACAAGTGAGTGTGTGTGGGTTTTTATATTCTCTGTGATTATGTCACTTTAGTTTCAAGAGATTCTCAGAGTTAAACTTTAAATAAATCCTTTGAGCTGATTGCCTGAATAGTTCTGCATGGGGATCAGTTTTTGGATTAAATAGCTTGTGAAAAATAAGGTTTAAAGTCAATTCACTACACCTGTTATTTCAGAGTGTCAGATCCATCAGCATATTATATCTAACTTCCATGAATATAATCCCTTAATGCCTTCAAATGGCTTAATGTAAAATGTAGAGATACAACTCTACACTGTTGCCTCCGTTATAATGTGCAGATCTATGAAACCTTCTTCTCCACCGACCCTCCACTATGCACCTGAGCTGAAGCATGCCACCCACCTATGACTCTGCTCAAACACTGTGAAACTACTCAGCACTACACAGTTGCAATATTGGAGTAATTCAGCCATATGGAAACTGATTCTTTTATTTGCCTTAAGTAGCTTCAGGGTTAAAAACACGTTATTCCTCAATGTCTGGCAGTATCAGCTTGTTTCAACTCTCCATTAAATCTGCAGTGCCCATAAAAGTATTCACCCCCCTTGGAAGTTTTCTCCTTTTATTGCTTTTTGACACTGAATCACAGTCAATTTCATTTGGCTTTTTCGACAAGAATTTAGTAAAAACATATTTCTGAAAAAGCAATGTCAAATAGTAAAAGATAAAAATGCAGAATAAATGATTGCACAAGTATTCGCCCCTTAACAACGACCCACCTACTCAACACGCCTTAACACAATTAGTGAAACGGAGATCATCCGAGTGCATCGAAGGATTCTCAAGTGATTGTAATATAAGTGTCAGGAAGTTCCAGTCACTGGTGAATCAGCCTTCCTGGATAGAACTACACCATGAAAACAAAAGAACATTGCAAGCAACTTCGTGAAAGAGGTTATTGAAAGGCATAACTTGGAATAGGTACAAGAAAATGTCCAAGTCACTTACTTTCCCCTCAGAGTACAGTTAAATACAGAATTAATACATTTTAAAAGTATGGCATACATGTAAATCTGCTAAAAGCAGGCTGTCCTCAAAAATTGAATGACTGGGCAAGAAAGACACCAGTGAGGGAGGCCACCAAGACACCTATGACTGATGAAAGGGTTGCAAGCCTCAGTAGCTCAGATGGGAGAAACTGTGCATCCAGCAACTGTTGCCTGAGTTCTTCACCAGTCAAAGCTTTAGGGATAGGAGCAATGACAATGCCACTATTGAGAAAAACTCATATTAAATCTTAGAGTTCACCAGAAGGCATGTTGAAATTGTGAAGTCAAGTTGCAGAAGGGTCTTCACATTCAGTTTTTCACCAAAAGACTAGACACTAT
Source organism: Amphiprion ocellaris (assembly GCF_022539595.1). Taxonomy (NCBI): domain Eukaryota; kingdom Metazoa; phylum Chordata; class Actinopteri; family Pomacentridae; genus Amphiprion; species Amphiprion ocellaris. The sequence continues at coordinate 20,144,970 of NC_072775.1, forward strand.
GTTTGGCGGACACCAAACACAGTTCACAAACGCACCATCCCCACTGTAAAGCATGGTGGTGGCAGCATCATGATGTGGGGATGGTTCTCAGCAGCAGGCCCCAGAAGGCTCATAAAGACAGAGGGTACAGTGAAGCAGCAAAGTAAATGAAAATCCTAGAAGACAACCTGATGCAGTCTGCAAGAAAGCTGCAACTTGGGAGAAGATTTGTTTTCCAGCCAGACAATGACCCGAAGCATACAGCCAAAGCTACACAGAAACTGTTAAAAGACAACATGATTAATGTCCTTCAGTGCCCAGACCTTGATCCAGTTAAGAATTTGCAGCTGCACTGAAAAAGAGCTGTTCACTCACAACCAAGCAGCGCTGGAGCAATTTTCTGAAGAAGAATGAGGTCAGTTTAAAGTGTCCAGATGTGGAAGGCTGTTTGAAACCTATCGATGCAGGCTCATTACTGTAATTGCAGTCAAAAGTGCATCTCTTTCTCGGCTCTAGTTTTGCTTCCTTTATTCTTTTTTGCCCTTTTATATCTTATTTTCTAAGTGTTTATTTAATGTCTACTGTTGCACGAAGAGAGAATAACGTAATTTCGATTCTTGGTATGTCATGTACATATTGAAGAATTGACAATAAAGCTGACTTTGACTTTGATCTACTAAACAAAAATGGGGAAGGGGGCAAAGACTTAAGCAATCACCTATGTTCTGTTTTATCTGTTTTTGTAAATTCTTGTCAAAAAGGGCAAATTATATTGACCATGATTCAATATTGACAGCAACACCAAGAGAAAACTTCCAAGAGGGGGTGAATACTATTTCTACTCACTGTATATGATGTTTACATCACACAAAATCTGAAACACAAACTTTTAATGATAATCTCCTTTAATAACTCTCCATCAAGAAATCAGAGTTTTTATGTACATATCAGCAAAAAGTCAAGCTAACAAATGTTGAATATGAATCTTTGGGTTTTTGATTTTTATGATTTTAGGTGCTTGAAAATCCTAAAAGATGAACAAAATTTTGATTTTACTATTTATCCACTATTCACTATAGGATCACACACACACACACACACACACACACACACACACACACACACACACACACACACACACACACACACACACACACACACACACACACACACACACACACACACACACACACACACACACATATATATATACTATTGACCACAAGCACCACAAGTAACATAATTGTTGCTTGTCTTAATGTGGAGGTTAGTGCAGACCAGCTGTCTCTTTAGAGTCCCTATAAGCAAGTGTTGTGCAGTGAGAAATAGAGCTACCTGCTAGTGACGCCTCCGTAGGGATGGCTTATTTCATGCTTTATTGATGTCTGTCTGCAGTAGCTGCATCTACTCATTTTAAGCACAAACAGTAACCCTGACCATCTACTTGCCTAAAACCTGAGCTGATGTATCAATGCAAGTATTCAGATTCAGATTCAGGAAAATTTATTTGTCCCAAGGGGGCAATTAAAAGGCATGTAGAGCAGGCAGTGCAACGATGACGTAAGAAATTGAGTAGAAAAAAAGAAATGAAAGATAAAACAACATAAAATTAAACAAATTTGAATTAACAGAAATATATATACACTACTGTTCAAAATTTTGGGGTCACCCAGACAATTTCATGTTTTCCATGAAAACGCACACTTTTATTCATGTGCTAACATAATTGCACAAGGGTTTTCTAATCAATTAGCCTTTCAACATCATTAGCTGACGCAATGTAGCATTAGAACACAGGAGTGATGGTTGCTGGAAATGTTCCTCTGTACCCCTATGTAGATATTCCATTAAAAATCAGATGTTTCCAGCTAAAATAATAATTTACCACATTAACAATGTTTAGACTGTATTTCTGAATAATTTGATGTTATTTTCATTGAAAAAATGCATTTCTTTCAAAAATAAGGACATTCCTAAGTGACCCCAAACTTTTGAACGGTAGTGTATATATATATATGTAGAGCAAGCAAGATAATAAGAATAAAATAGAATGAAAAGAAAACACAAACTTAGTAACATATTAGTGCAAATGCAGATGAACATTGTATACAAGGTGCAAACTGGCAATGAGGTAGGTACATTACAGAGTGCAAAATTGCAGTGAGGAGAGTAGGAAAGAGTTCTCAAGTACAGTGAGTCCTTTACTGGTAGGTTATGTTTTGCAGGAATATCACTTTAAAGCATATATTATGTCAAATAAAAATGTTTCCCCTTGACAGAAAAGTTCATGTTTTTGAGGCCATTTTGTAGTTGTCCCATATCTACATTTTAGTTGTATTTTCTCATGAACCATATTTTGCTACTCGTCATAGTGGAAAATTAGGAATCTAACCTAATATTCTCATCAGAGAAAATGCATTTTCAGAAAGAATACTTTTATTCAGTGATCATTTAATGCTCCAAAAATCTTCAGATCGGGGGCTCTTTGACTTTAAATGAGTTTTAGCTGAGCCTCACTGTGACAGTTCAGTCGGTATTGGGACCATGAACATCCTAGAAAAACAACGACTCTAATCTTCTGTGTAATGTGGAAGTGCTCCTTTGGCATAACATATCCTGACTTTGAAGACTTGGCCAATGCTTGTTTGAATTTGCATCCAAATGAGCATTATGCCATAGAAGGACTATCAGACCCAACCAGAAAATGTACACAGAGCACTAGAAAGTCATCCCAGGTCCCATTGGGCCACTTTCTCTACCTCTTTACACTTCATTCTGTATGGAGCTGCGCATCAGTGTGACATTGCAAAATCGTCTTGGCATTCAGTACTTAATGTAACTAATAGAAACACCCCTATCATGAGGATGAGGAGAATTATATCATCGTTCAGTGATGCAACTTTAAGATGGATGATCAGGGGCTTGGACTGCTGTCAGTCAGTTACATTTTGCCATCAAAACTGCATCTACTCTTCGTAAAACTGGTTTGACTACAGACTTACAGTGATTCAGAGATTTGGGTTTGCGTGCAAGCAATTTTAACAGAGTTTTAACTGGCAAATGAAAACTAAGAATTATATTTTGAAAAAAAAAAAAACTCCAAACAACCCAAATCAGGCAAGAGGAATGTGTTGCCTTCTTTAACAAACAGAGGTCTTAAGTGTGCAGCAGTGAGCATTCACTATGTGCTACTTTCTGTTTTGTCCGTTTACACTGATAAGGGATGATCTAAAAATTCAAGAGTGTACCTCTAAAAATCACAAACCATACCTGAATGGCTGCCAGCTACATCCAGGTAGTCCCTTTGTGCATTGTTACAGTGCTGCCAGGGCTTCTGCATCACTTCTAACACTCCTTGGCAAGTCTGGTACATAAACATGTCAAGTACGATCTGCTATCAGTGCTGAATCCACTAAACTGTGTCAAAACTGTGACCCTTTAAATGAATTTCTTAAACGGGATGACAAAGAACTTATAAGTAGTCAAATGTAGCGGTTAGGGCAGATAATGAGTGATGACTGTGTTGTTGTGGCCATAAAAACTCCTGGGGCGCAGTGCACTGGAGCACCCACCATCCCGCCACAGTTCAGGTCGTTTGCACCGAATGCTTCCCTCAGGCTCCTCAGAACGTTACAGTAGAACTCTGCCTCAACAGTCTCACCGTGTGGGACTCATTTCTGGTGCACAAGCACATGAATGTTGAAGAAAACAAGTAGGCCCCTGGTGCGCTCCAAGCCTGATGGGCCTTGTCCGGTATTGGAAACTGTGGGCTCTTTAAGTGAGAACACTGCGGTTTCCCCTCTAAGTGGTTGCAGTAGACCAACCTCTCGTCACCAGTCGCCATCCTGTTGGAGTTTGAGGTATAAATGCCAGTGGTCACAGTCACAAAAATGTCCCGCTGATGATAGTTTGATATCCTGTGGTCTCCTGACTAGTTTGATCACCTCTCATATTTGCCCTAAATCCAATATTTGCATCCCTTGTAGCTGAGAGATTTTTTTTTTTTTTACTCCAAATAACATAAAAGGAGTATACATATCTTGTATACATATATATACACTACCGTTCAGAAGTTCAGGGGTCACTCAGAAATGTTCTTATTTTTGAAAGAAAAGCAGCTTTTTTCATTAATCAGAAATACATTCTAGACATTGTTCATGTGGTAAATGACTGTTTTAGGTGGAAACATCTGATTTTTAATGGAATATCTACATAGAGGTACAGAGGAACATTTCCAGCAACCATCACTCCTGTGTTCTAATGCTACATTGTGTTAGCTAATGGTGTTGAAAGGCTAATTGATGATCAGAAAACTCTTGTGCAGTTATGTTAGCACATGGATAAAAGTGTGAGTTTTCATGGAAAACATGAAATTGACTGGGTGACCCCAAACTTTTGAACAGTAGTGTATCTTTATACATATCTCCTACTTTCTGCATTACACCACTCCAGAATTCTAATGGATGGATTTTTCCTCAATGCAGTGACAGCGAGAAAAATAAATAAAATGACATTTAATGTTGCTTTAATGTATTAAGACAGACAGTGGGGGCACCAAACGGGTCTGGGTAAGAATTAAAAAGGAGGAAATTGAAACAATTAAGAGTCCAAATTTCAATTGAAGGGCTAGTTTCCAGAAAGGGACAACAAAACTGAACAATCCAATTGATATAAAATGTCTGTTTGCAAAACATTCATCACAAACAGAATTAAGCTTAAGATTAAGTTCTCATTTTTAACTCTCGCCACTTCTAGCCATGCTGTTTCTACAGAAGTGCAGGACTTGATATTGCAGTGAAAAATGAGCTCACAATGAGTAAAAATATAACAGGAGAAAAAAATGAAAAAAATACCAAGACGCTGCTGGGAGTTCAAAGGGTTAACTTGTTGATTTGGACTGGTGGTTCTGGAGTAGATGAGGTTTTCTGTTTGCATTTATGTGAAAAATGAATATGTACCTTTGCATTGTTGTTTGATTACTGGCTGCAGCGCTCAAATACCAATGTTGACCTTAAAATTCTACTCTCATACTGGCTCTCTTAAGGACAGTTCTCCTGTTTATACATCAGTCTGGAGCCATGTTGCTGGTGACATTAGGAAGCATGTTCCACTCAACCTAAACTGAGAGACATCAAGTCAACTGGACGTAGGGGGACAATGCTTAATGAAATCCTGTCCATTTTGTTGTTGTCGTGACAGTTGCAGTGCAGGAATGAAGATGGAGCTCCAGGCAGAGATGTCTGACTTTAAAGCATGAAAGATATTCAGTTTGCTTCTGAAGAAAGTGGAGAATCCATGACGTCACAGCGAAAAATACCAATTTATAATCATCCAGAATGTTCATGATCATCTTCATTTGCATGTCAAGACCTTCATTTGTGCATCAGCTTCATTACCCTGGAAGGTGCATTGAGTCATCCTCCTCCTCACTGATATTTTTCCTTCAGTATAATTTCACTGAGGCACCGTATCAACAGACTTCTGCTCCTCAGCTTTAGAGACTACCTTATACTCAGCATATGATTCAGCACTCATACGCCCAGAAAACAAGCAGATCAACTGTGGAGCTGCTTTCTGTGGATAACCTCAAAGAGCTGGTTAGTCACATGTTGCTGTGGTTTGACAAGCGATTTATCTCATGTTAGTCAGCTGCACATCTTCACTTTAGAACTGATTGCTGCTGCTGTATTGCATAGGCTGATTATCATGCCTGAGGTAAATGAAGGCCCCATTATTTCCGTCTTTGATGATTGTGAATTGTTTCCCCTTGTGTGTTCAATTTAATTGCCAGATGCAAACATCACCAAGACACCTTCTAAGCCCCTTCAACTCATGACCGTTCACATCTCAGAACAGCTGGCAGTTTTTTAAGGATTCCTTACACATGGGTGCGCTACTTCAGTGTTGATTTCACTTGGTAGTTTTCTCTCTGTAGCATTCTTAGTTTGCCTTTTTGGAAATGAGGTCTGTGTAGGTAAGGTCTGTTGCTCTCATGTATTCTCTGTTCAGGAATCTACAAAATGTTCTTCTCACCCTCACAGTGTCTTATACCTGTTATGCACTACTGACCAGTTGTGTCATTTTACAAGGTCTTACATTACCCGTAGTTTCAGGAAACAGATTATTAAATTGTTTAATAATCTGATTAATCAATTAATTAAAATACTGTTATTCAGTCTTTGAAATTTGAAAAATACATAAAAGTCCCAACCACATTTTCCCAGAGTACAAAAGCTTTAAAAATGCCTGTTTTTCTTTATAAAAACAATGCAGCAAATCCTCACAATTGAGAAGCTGTAGCAACCCAATGAGATGCAATTTTGCTTGATAAATGGCTTTAAAGCTGTGCTAAATGGAGTTTTAAAAATGTACAACGCATCAAACGACTGTGTGTAATGTGAAGGAAGTTACTTGTAGTGACAAATTCACTGCAAATTATTCCCGGATTATGCAGTTTTTCTCAGCTGTGCAGAGAGTTTGCAGCCTGCAACTTTAATGTTTAAGTTTACTTTTTATTACACTTGTTAACCTTGCTACCAGCACCAAATGACAGAAGAACAAAAGCTGGAGTCTAACTGGGGAACATAGCGGAGCATTTAGCTTTAAGGCCAATTGTTAGTTTCAACATCCCTGTACGCTGACTAATGCCGACTAGCAGACAGCTCATGCCATGCTGCTCTGTTCATGCTACAGTACAGAGGCTACATGTCGGTCAGGCACATAGACAGTTGTGTTGCTCCTCATATCAAACATAGAAACACACATGGCTCTCCTGTAGATAGACTTTGAACTTTATACAGGATGTAGCTGGTAATTACAGGTCAGGCTGTAGCATTGAGTCAGTGTGGTTATTACTAAGGTGTGATGAGGACAGTGGCACAGCACAGGATTTCTGCAGAATTTAGAATTTCCCACTGTGTTTGTAACCATTCATTTGAAACCCTGTACAAATCAGAGATTTGGGCAGATAACAAAATTTACAGCATGTAGATCCTTGCAAACATCCATCCATCCATCATCTACACACGGCTTAATCCTCATTAGGGTCATTGAGGGACTAGAGTCTATCCCAGCTGACTTAGATTGAAGGCAGGGGACACCCTGGACAGGTCACCAGTCTATCACAGGGCTACACATAGAGACAAACAAGCACACTCACTTTCACATCTACGGACAGTTTAGAATTACCAATTAACCTCAGTATGTTTTTGGACTGTGGGAGGAAGCCAGAGAACCCGGAGAAAACCCACACATGCACAAGGAGAACATACAAACTCCATGCAGAAAGATCCCAGGCTCAGGCCGGGATGCGAACTGGGGATCTTCTAGCTGCAAGGCCAAAATGCGAAATGGTCTTAAGAATGTGTTATTTCCTACAGAAGTTACTGGAGACCAAAACACAGTTTAAAAAAGAAATAAATAGAACTATAATGTTGCTCTGTGTAAATAGCATACTAGCCATATTAATTTTGTAATGTAATGACATTGTATGTTGTTTTATTTTTGGCCAGTCCTTTGTTGTTGCAAAAACATACATCATCAAAGTTTTTTTCCTTTTTTAAATTTTCTGTCAGTTTAGTATTCATTTTATACACAAATTACTACAGTACAGCTTGAGTAGTTGTTCTGCACCAGTGCATTTTGTACTATTCTTATCAAAATGGCCAAAATTAAAGTGTAGGTATCCAGTACATTTTCATTTTTCTGACCACTTGAACCAGTTATTTGCTCTGCTTGTAAAAATATTTATAAAATCCACTGGTATTAGGTCCTCGTTAACGACATCAGATAGGGACTGAATTTTGATTACTTGTTTGTAATGCAATGTATTAGTATTAATTTTTCATTTTACATTAGATTAGTTGTTTGGACCTGTGCATTTAAATCAGACTGTGGAAAATTTCAGAAATAAATGCCTGTAGTAAAGATTGAAGAACCTTCTGGCTTAAGGGTTCTGCTTCACTGAAGCAGGACTTTCTGTAGACACCTCAATCCTCGGCTCATTCTGTTGTAGCCAGAAGAAAGACAAATGAAATACTTCTTCTTTTTCTGCAATGTTAAATTTCAACATTTAATTACACAAGACCTGATTAAACCACTGCTTTCCCCTGAATACAACGGAACAAATGGATGCACCATATTAGGTTGTATCAGAAAATGTGCTTCCATTCTTTCCTGAACCTTCAATCATGAATGCTGAGAGAGTCGGCAAGACACGACGAGACCAGCCTCATAATTAGGAAGGGCTCAAAAAACAATTTCACTGGTGCTGCTGAAATAATGACTGTAATGAGGTTTAAATAACAGCAATGCATACATAGGACATACTGATAGGTATTGGATTAATGCATGTGTATTTGTATTATTTGTATGTAAAGGCCAAATTATTGCACTAAAACCTCTCGGTAAAGATGCTCCTCTGTGACTTATTATTAAAAAACAGCTTAACAGTGGTTTTGCTGATGACAGAAAATATATATTTTTATTCCAACCCCAATAATGACTGATTTTGAATATTTCCTCTTCTTCTTTTGTTTGCTTTTGGTTAACACTTTCTTACTGTCTATGGTCAATGAACCATAAAGAAAAATTACAACTGGCAGCTACAATACTCTGCAGAGAATTTATTACAGATTATCAGCTCATTCTAGTTGACTTTAACGGGGATCTCCTTTATTAAGTGAGTGTCAGAATTTTACGTTGCACACTATGGATTGTCTTCCTTCTCTTCTTCTTCACTGTTGGCTGTTGCAATGACCTTTTTGCACTTGACAGAATTGACTGTAATGAGAATTATCAGAGGCCCTCTGAGAAATATATATAGACAGATAGAGCAGGACAGAGCAAAAGCAGGCAAATGGCAGGGAGAAAGTGAAGCACCATTTGAAGATACTTTACTAAAATGGTAGGAAGCAAAATGAAATACATTTCAAAAGTCTGTGGGATATGGTGGCAATATCACAGACCTTCTAAAACACATAAACATCACCCCCATAAAAGAGCGTGAAGTGATGTAACGATTAGGGAAGGGGGAGAGAAAGCAGCCAAATGTCCTTGCTTTAGGTGCCTGAGAGAGGCTGAGTTTTCTGATTGAGCCTTTCAGAGAAGCAGTCATTATCCAGGTACGCAGAGAGAAACTGACATACTGTACTGCACAAAACACGGCTGGTTGAATATCTGGGCTTAACTGGACAACTGCACAATTGCTAGGCTTCCTTATACAGGGTGATCTATGATACTCCACATTAATTATGTGAGGAGGAGGAGATCCAGGAACCTAGATGATATATGTGACGTGCTGAAATGCCAGGAGGTTTAAACTTGTAATGACTTCCTGCAGTGAACTGGATGGATGAATAGAGTTTAGAAATTATCTGTACTGAAAAACATACAACATACACAATTGCCGTTATGCTTCACCTTCATAACGGCATAATATACCCCCTACTGTCAGCATTAATGCAGTTCTACTGTAGCTTTTCAAGGATGTCTACTACATTAAAGTGCATATCTAGAAAAGGAACAACATGAAGGAGAGAAATGGTTAAATGACAGAAGCAAAAGTACATCAGTACTACTTAGAAATTGCCTGCAGTGTGTTACATCTAACCTACTGCTCTCAGTATTAACAATGTTCAGTTTTCACCACATTTTGTTTCAAGCATTTTGGAAAATGCCACAGCTAGTGACATGTAGTTTTGCTGATATAATAACTTTAATGTGTTAACAGACTTTGGCGCTGTCATCTTGGACAGGTGCAATCAGACAAGATTCCCCTAATAGTGGTCAAACCACTCTACTGGCTTGTGTGCTTCATTTTACTTCACTATAAAGCTGGATGTATTTATTGTCAGTGAATTGATTTTATAGTATGAAAGTTTATTCATACTATCACCTTAATATATTATCAGTTGATTCAAGTTCCAGTCTATAGTTGGTAGTGAATTGCAGTTATTTGCATTTTTCCACACAGAATACTGTAATTGTGATGGAAGAGTTCTGCCATTTTCTTCCTGACTACAACAACTGGGAGAAACTCAGGTACTACAAACCATCTGGGGCTGTCTTCAAAAGAATTCATAAGCGCAGTAACATTGCAGACCAAGAGGAGGAATGTTTATGCTCGGACTGGGAGTTAAGTTGCTCTTAACCTCATAACAAGCAGTTTCCCACTGGTCTGCCGGTGAGGAATAAGATGATTTTAACAACCTTAGAGCTACTTGAGGGACAGCAGAAGGGGAAAAGTGTATGGTAGGTGGTTTACACTTGTATTAATATGAAAACATGAGGGATACCAGCTTCACTTTTCTTACACGCTTAATCATTGCTTGTCTCATTTGTAGGATGCCATACAAGTCAGAGCTTCTCTCATTTTAGGTTTGCTAAGACTACAGTAACACTTTATTTGTCCTTGTGGGGTAATTTGGTTTGCAGAAATCGCAAACCACCCATACTCACGTACACAGAACCATACTGCACACCTTTATGCAGATCAGGACGGCCACAGCAGCTGGACACCCTACTTATAGGTGTATGAGCTACTTATTGGTGCCTGTTTAAGGAATACGGTTTGTATTCCTTGAGGAACAAACGATCATTTAAACCTGCTTTTAGTAAGTTAAATGGGACAATATCTTTGAGCATGAGTGTCTGCTGTCACCCACAATGTTGTTTGCCTTATTTCTTTCTCTCTGTAGATACACTGCATAGTTGGAAGCGTAACTGGCCATTGTTGCAGTTTTTCTAGCCATCTTTTTTTTTTGTCTGTGCCTCAGTAGCATTGCCAGCAAATGATGCAGAAGGCCAGAGCACTTTCAATAAAAGCACGATCGAACGTTTGAAGCATTTTGTAATGAACAATAAAGGATAACAGTTTCTTTCAAAAGTGCATTGCTTGATGTGTTTTCATGTTTATATGGTCAGTCCATTTGAGCCTATGATCAAGCACAAGGTACCAGTAATTTACCAGCATGTATTGGCTCTGTTTTGTTAAATGTAGTGTTGGAGGACTACAGAGAAGTTGTGCCAGCTGATTGATAATGAGTGTTGCAGAGTCGTGGCCTTTCACAAGTCAAAGTTCAGTCATGTGAATGAGCTAAGATCTGCATGTATTGGGAGTTGCATGCATTTTGCAGGCTCATTTGTAGAGCCAAATAAGAGGAAGATTGCCTATTCAGTGACCCTGTGATATGTTCTGGCAGGATAATGCTGATTTTTTTTTTAAGTATGCAAACAATCTGCACCAGCTGATACCCACTGAAATGTGAGATAAACAGGCAGGGAAGTGGGAGTCATAAGGCTCACTAAACTTGTATTCAGATGGATACCCTATGCTGGATTTTCAACAAAAGATTCTTTGCTGATCTTGTGAGACGGTGGACATTTTGAGTCATGCAGTCACACACTGGTGACTAGTTGTCTACAGTGCCAGTACAATGCAATCCATCCACATCCAGGTGGTTATGATCATTATGTTAGCAGACATTAAGCTACTGATGACAAGATCAGATGCTCATTATACGGATGCCTGGAGAAATGAGAGATAATGACATAAACTTGATAAGTCAAGGGGATGAAAAGGGAAGAAAGTGCAGTTTATGGCAAAGACAAAGGGCAATGAAAATTGTGGCGTCAATTTAATGAATCATGAATTTTGCATAATCACTTGATGGAAATTTTATCGGCAAGGGGGAACATTCCTCTTGGTGTACATCCAGTTTACCCTGTTGTAAGGATTACAAAGTTAAAGGCCGAAAAAATCCTGAAAAGACATTTATTTGTTCATTGTTTGTATCTCCAATGTGTTTCAGTTTATTGCAGCGTTGAATATGTGAACATATTTAACATATCATGAGATCCTGAGCCCTGAGAGTTTGACTGTACCAGCAACAGATGTGTCATATGTTTTGCATCTTTTTTTTTTTTAAAATAACCATCATTCTGTGTGTACAATATGTGCAGTATAACACAGCTGGAAGATGGGTACAGGGTAAAGTCTGTGTTATTTAGAGACATCTCTCTGCCACAACTGCTCAGGCTCTGTTTAAAGCTTAATTATCTCTCATCACACGTGTCCCCCTTGTGCTGTAAATTGTGGTCATGTGGGCCAAAACCATTAAAGGTTATCATCCATCCATCTTTTAACTTCACCTACTTATTCCCAGTAATCATATTTTCAATTTACGTCTAATTTGACTGACACAGCAAAATCTGCCATTTCCTCTTTGCAGAGAAAATCCTTTGGAAACAACCGTAATTCTTCTCAGAGGGTCCATGCACAATGCTCCTTAAATCACCAGCCTGCCCATGGACATGTTTCTATAAATAGACTGAGGCTTTACACTCATGGCAGGATGGCAAAATTATATGACACATGGCACCTTACATTTAATAATAAGGGCTGCCTCATCACCCTTTTCCCTTGGAAGAGAGGTTTACAGTATATCGTGCACTGAGATGCATTTAAATGGTCAGAGACAGTTTTTTAGAGCAATACAGCCCAGTATAAGCTTAATCTTTGCCTTTAAATCACTGGAATGTGTATATTTTTCATTGTTGGGTGATATCGTAGTCACTACGTCACATACTTCTACTGTATATCAGTGTTATTTGGTTAGTTTGACCTGACAAGATAGTGACCGCTTTAAAAATCTGACTCTTTAAAAGAAAAATTGATAATGCCACCGATTGTGTTCCATAAGTGATTAACTAATTTTGAGACGTTTGAGCATCAGATATCTTTTGATTTTGGTGTATATTGTATATGTATTTTTAAATGAAGCATTTCATCCTTTTCAGTTATTTGTTTGTGTCAGTTTTTTTTATGATAAAGAAACTGTTGAAGGAAAGGAAAAAGAAGGAAAATGTTGGGTATGCTATGATTATACTCAATCTCCTGGAGCAATCACTACGAAGACGTGTTCAATAGAATGAGCGCTCTGCCTCGGGCTCTTGATTGTATTGTTTCCTTGCTATTGATTTCGGGGGGGGGGGAATCAAAAGGTACCATGTGAGTGGGCTCAAGGATAAAGAACACATCTCCTGCTGCAGAACGTTTAGTCTTCAAAATGCAAGTAGAAAATGCTCATTTAACCCCTACTTAACCGAAAAACGTAGCACATTGGAGAGTTAGAACTGAGTGACAGTTACAGTATTTGTGCCTAAGTGCGGGTCTTTCTGAAGCAGGCAGAGCTGTGCATTGCAATCTCAGAAAACACACTGAACATTATCATCAGCCGCTATGGTATCTTGCCTGAAACTTCAGAGTACTAAAGTTCAAGTAATTTTCATTTTAAAATTTTATGATCGTTGCAATAAACCTGATGATGACGCAAAAATCTGTATACTGTAGTCGTGTTAGCGGTGGAAAGTAGATAAGTTGCAAGCATCTATTTTTAGCCTGTGGGCAAATCTGAATAAGTTGTGTACACTGTTTGCATATATGAGTCTACTTTACATAGTGACTGCAGATATAAGTGAAACCCCGGCCTGACACTCCATACCCACACATAGTGCCATGTGTGTGGGTGGTGGATAGGATGACAAGTCGAGGATATACAGTGCTGGTAGTTTTAAGGCCAAGACCTACCACGTGCGGCTTATGGTTTACAGTGGCGGTTCACGTTGCATTGTGATGCATGAATAACATCCTCTGCTTACCAGCTGTGAGAGACACCATCTAGAAGAATGAAGCAGTGTGTCTTTGTGCTGCATCTATTTGATTCCCCCCACCACCACCATCACACCCCAGAGCTACAAGCAGGAGGCTTCTCTAGCTAATGATCCTTCACAAATTAAAAAGCTGCAGCCATGAAACCAAAGCCATCCCCTCCCATCCATCAGAATGTGCCTATCACTGGACCAGTCCTCATTGAAATAAACCTAAACCTGTGTTTCTCTGCTCTCAACCTGATGACATGCAGCTACACTCAAACTGCATAATCAGCATGAGAGGACAAGAGATCAATGATTTCAGACAGACTGAGCATCTGCAGTGTGTACAAAGGAGTCTATATACTGTATAGATATCAATGATTGTCTCTCATTAAACAGCTGAATCAACATAGATTGTCGTAATGTAAGTGACATATATCACATACCTTGCTCCTTCGTGAGATGTGATCACAGTGTCAGAGAAAATAATTATAGACTTTGTTTATAAGGACAAATGGCAGCACATTGGCAACAGCTTTCCTGTCACCCACAGATTTGCCTTAAGAGCATTATCATGGATGGACAGACTTGTTTGCTTTCCTGTATGCTATTGGTCATGGAGGCTTGAGAGTAATAGGTGGAAAGCCAAGTCCTCTTCCACTGCCATGTACCAGCGCCTCTCAGAGGTGCCCAGAGCCACTGTAATCTTTCACACGAGTGAACTTAAATTAAACTGAAACTCTCAGGTGTCAGAAATGTATAAGCACCCTTCTGCAACCACTAGTCTGACTACTTATAGGCACTTCTTGTGATTTTTTGGGGGGTTTTTTGCTGCTCATAGGCACTAATGTATTTTACACCGAGATAAAGTTTTCCTCGCATCAGATAAATCATCTTTTTCAGATGCCTTCGAACAAACCCTCAAGGCGAATGAATGACAGTCATCATTTATTAACCCTTTAGAACCCAGCGTAGCGCCAGCGCTACGTTTTGCATATTGATTTTTGATTGGCTTTAGATTTTAAACCAGATAAGATAGATCGATAATTCTTTTTGCATATAAAATCTGGGGAGTTACACTAACATTTCACACATTCACCAGGTCTCAGGGTGCTTTTTCGTTGCAGTGATGGATTTGTAAATATACACAATAAAGCGAACACAACAAAACTCTTTATAAACCAAACCACCGCTATTTGGAGGACTTCTTACGTTGAAATAAGCGTGATCACGTTGTTGCCATGACCTGTCACATGATTCTTATGTGTCCATACCCGAGAGGCTCCCGTCCCCATCAACAGGAAGTGACGTGTTTTTTGATTTTCGTTTTAAAATACAAAAATTAAAATTGAAATACAAGGCGTTTTTCCTTTTCATGATCAAAAAGGGATATACAATTTTTTTTAAATGCTTTGATTTTCGTTTTATATTTAGAATAACAAGAAAGTAAAATCAGTAAGAGACAGAAACGAAAAAAGGTCAGTTTTTTCATTTTCTGAGACCGGAAGTGGTCATCAGCAAGTGTGGAGCCAAAAAGAGTACGGTGCATAGACTGTACATACATTTTTTTTTCGCGAGTTTTCATGGTCAGAATGAGAGGTCAGGTGGCCGATCTTAAAATAAATCAAAATTGATTTTTTTTAATAGAGCGTTAAAGTTTTGCGAAGCCAGGGGGCGGGACTACTTGATTGACAGTCCAGTCTGGAATGATTGACAGGTCCTATGGCGGAGGCAGCAGAGACTCTGCTCTCCTCGTTTGGATTAATTCTGATATAATAACTGTTGGTTTATTTATCGGTGGAGCAGCAGAACATTTTCCACAGACAGTTTTCCTGCCCGTTGGCTTGTTTTAACCAGTTTTCTACCTTCGGCTGATTCTACCAGCAGACACTGAAAGGACTCTAATAGTTCGGTAAGTAAATGTTTATTTTCGTGTCGGTGCCGCTTTTAATGCACTTTATATGCAGCTTTAGTGTCAGATGTAATGTGTGCCATGCACTTCAGATGTTGGTGGAGTTTGTTTCAGTGTGTGTTGACCAGAGAAGAAAGTTAGCATAGTAAATATTAGCTTCAATGTTAGCGATGCTAACCGAGCTAGCTGCTCAGTCGTAGCCTGATTGAAGCTAACGTAGCATCAAGCTAATGTGTTGAGTTTCATGTAAACAGCTGAAGTGTGTTGTGTTCCTGTAATGTGGTTCATTAAGTTCATAAAACTGTGGCTGGTTGACATTAATGTAATGTTCAGGAAACTTAAATGTGATTAAAACAGTAACGTTAATATTCTAGTTGTCAGTAATCAGCTTTAATTTGACACTAAAACAGACTCTGATAGTTTTAAATGATATCAGTTTCATTAATTTGTTGAAAATTGTCTCATTTGTTGTGATGTTGCTGCTGATTCATTAAAAGCAGATGATCCGTGCTGAAGATACGTTTAGTTCTAGTATCAGACGTACAAGAAGGAAAATGGAAGTTTAGTTCTGCTACATCAAAGATTTCAGGATTAAAATAACTAAATGAGTCTTTATGCCTCAAACTTTATTTTTACAATAAAGAAATAATGAAATAATCACAGACAATAAAAATATAAATAGCAGAGAAAACCTAACAGAATAATTTCCTGAAAAGTCTGTGAAGGAAAAGCAGCTTTTTATCCTGAAAGATCAGAATCAGCTCCAACATCTGCATCTGACAGCATCAAGTCAACCAGAAGGAAAAGAAAAAAGAAAGTGACTTCTTTCTGATCCCATCTGTTCCGCTGCTCACAGTCTGCTGCTGCTCACATTCTTCACATTTATAGTCCACTTTTAAAAGTTCAGCAGACAGGTGCTCTGCTTTGGAGTGTGACGATGTCGTCGGTGATGTGGAGAGTGAAGTTTCCGTTTCACCAACAGCGTGCTTTAGGGCAGCCGGGTTGGACTTGATGTTTGAAATACTGACCGACAGCTCAGATTCAACTGTCTGTAGTTCCTTTTTGATGGGTGTTAAACTTTCACTCAAAGCCGCCAAGAGCTGGCTCTTTAAAATAACCGCCGTCTCGTTACAGAGTGAAAGTAGCAGTTCCTCCTTAAGGTCAGAGATTGCAGCATCTGAGGGCCTCTTCAAAAGAAGACGTAGTTGATGAAGGCGTTCTGGAGCAGGACCAGAAAGACCACGACCAAGCAGCCTTGAGATCTGTGGCAGCGTCTCCCTCGGGTGGGTGTCAACGGTGTTCACGGTCAGGTCTGTGGTAATCCCATCAAAAAACAAAACAGAAAAAAATCTAGATTATAAATCAACATGTAACCAAAGCACTCTGTTTAACGCCATAGTATAGGATGTAGTTCAGAAAATGTCAAAGTATAGTATACTTTTCAAGAATAACATAGTATGGCCTGTAGTTCATAGTATAGCATGTCGGCAAAAAAACCCAACTGATTATTATGTGACTCAAAAAGTGCAAAATGATAGGATGTTGCCTAAAATTGTCATGCATGATATGTGGTTCAAAAAATGTCATAGTGCAGTATATTGTCAAAATAGTATGTTTTTCAAGAAAAGATCAGAGTATATGTTGTCTAAAAAATGCCATAGAATAATATTTCATTCCACAAGTAAAAGTATAGTAATTTTTAAAACTGTTCAAATTCTTATATGTTGCTAAAAAACTAAAAAACTAAAAAGAAAAACGTCATAGTAATATGTCAATTTAAAAACCCTATAGTATAGTGTCGCCCAACAAACGTCATAGTATAGCATGTCGCTCTAAAAACATCACAGTATGGCCTTTGGTCCAAAAAATGTCATAGTATAGCATTCGCTCTAAAAATGTCAGAGTACAGCATGTCACTCTAAAAACGTCATAGTACAGCATGTCACCCAAAAGATGTCATAGTATAGCATGTCGTCCAAAAACATCATGGTATAGCATGTTGCTCTAAAAACATATTATATCCTTTGGTCCAAAAAACGTCATAGCATAGTATGTCGTTCAAAAAACATCATGGTATAGCATGTCGCTCTAAAAACATTATAGTATAGCATGTCGCTCTAAAAACGTCATAGTATAGCATGTCACCCAAAAAACGTTAGAGTATAGCATGTCGCTCTGAAAACGTCATTGTATAGCATGTCGTCCAAAAAACGTCATCGTATAGCATGTCGCTCTTAAAACGTCATAGTATAGCATGTTGCTCTAAAAATGTCATAGTATAGCATGTCGCTCTTAAAACGTCATAGTTTAGCATGTTGCTCTAAAAACTTCATAAGATAGCATGTCGCCCAAAAAACGTCATAGTATAGCATGTGGCTCAAAAAATGTCATAGTTCAGCATGTCGTCCAAAGAACATCATAGTATAGCATGTGGCTCAAAAAACGTCATAGTTCAGCATGTCGTCCAAAGAACATCATAATATAGCATGTCGCTCTTAAAACATCATAGTATAGCATGTCACTCTTAAAACGTCATAGTATAGCATGTCGCTCTAAAAACGTCATAGTATAGCCTTTGGTCCAAAAAACGTCATAGTATAGCATGTTGCTCTAAAAACGTCATAGTATAGCATGTGGCTCAAAAAACGTCATAGTATAGCATGTCGCTCTAAAAATGTCATAGTATAGCATGTCACTCTAAAAACATCATAGTATAGCCTTTGGTCCAAAAAAACGTCATTGTATAGCATGTCGTCCAAAAAACGTCAACGTATAGCATGTCGCTCTTAAAGCGTCATAGTATAGCATGTCGCTCAACAAACGTCATTTTATAGCATGTCATCCAAAAAAACGTCATTGTATAGCATGTCGCTCTTAAAACGTCATAGTATAGCATGTCACTCAACAAACGTCATTGTATAGCATGTCGTCCAAAAAACGTCAACGTATAGCATGTCGCTCTTAAAACGTCATAGTATAGCACGTTGCTCTAAAAACGTCATAGTATAGCATGTTGCTCTAAAAATGTCATAGTATAGCATGTCGCTCTTAAAACGTCATAGTTTAGCATGTTGCTCTAAAAACTTCATAATATAGCATGTCGCTCCAAAAACGTCATAGTATAGCCTTTGGTCCAAAAAACGTGATAGTATAGCATGTGGCTCAAAGAACGTCATTCTATAGCATGTCGTCCAAAAAACGTCATCGTATAGCATGTCGCTCTTGAAACGTCATAGTATAGCATGTCGCTCTAAAAACGTCATAGTTTAGCATGTCGTCCAAAAAACGTCATCGTATAGCATGTCGCTCTTGAAACATCATAGTATAGCATGTAGCTCTAAAAACGTCATAGTATAGCATGTTGCTCTAAAAACGTCATAGTATAGCATGTTGCTCTAAAAACATCATAGTTTAGCGTGTCGTCCAAAAAACATCATCGTATAGCATGTCGCTCTTGAAACGTCATTGTATAGCATGTCGTCCAAAAAACGTCAACGTATAGCATGTCGCTCTTAAAACGTCATAGTATAGCATGTTGCTCTAAAAATGTCATAGTATAGCATGTTGCTCTAAAAATGTCATAGTATAGCATGTCGCTCTTAAAACGTCATAGTTTAGCATGTTGCTCTAAAAACTTCATAATATAGCATGTCGCCCAAAAAACGTCATAGTATAGCATGTAGCCCAAGAAACGTCATTTTATAGCATGTCGTTCAAAAAACGTCATCCTGTAGCATGTCATTCAAAAAACGTCATCCTGTAGCATGTTGCTCTTGAAATGTCAATATATAGCATGTCGCTCTAAGAACGTCATAGCATAGCATGCTCTAAAAACATCATACTGTAGCATGTTGATCTAAAAACGTCATAGTATAGCCTTTGGTCCAAAAAACGTCATAGTATAGCATGTCGCTCTAAAAACGTCATAGTATAGCCTTTGGTCCAAAAAAACGTTGTTTTGTCCCGGCTGTCTGAAGTAGGTGAGGAGCAACACAAAAACAGTCCAAACGCTGGTTTCCAGAGGGTTAGACGAGTATTTATTTGAAAGAGGAAGTTTACAACAACACAACATGTGAGGGGGTTAAAAACAAATGGGTGTTAGTAAAATAAAAATAAATAAACAGAACTAAAAGTGAACTTCATGTTGACATTGATGGGCATTCCAACCAGGAACAAAGTAAAAGATAATCAATACGAAAAAAAACTCTTCCTGTTCACCTCTTCAAGCCCAAAAACACACCACAGTAGCACCCTAAACTAAAACTACCAATGGGTTTCCTGTTTTCCTTTCTGAACAATTCAAAGGTTCCTCTCTATCTGCCCACACATCCACCAACCACTGGAACACATCTCCAAAGTTCTGCCGGGCCAGCTCAGCTTCCCCTCAGAAGAAGTGCTGCCACCTGCCAGATGAAGGAGCCTTTTGAGAGGCAGCTGGTATCGTGATTGGACTGTACTTTGGTCTGTTCCAACCCAGCTTCAGCTCCAGAGACGGCAGGCGGGACGAGTCAACGGAGGCCGGATGGACGAAGGCATGCAGCTGAGTACAATCCAGAAAACAACAGAGGAGGAGTGTAGCAGCCCAGGGCCAGAACAAACAGAGTAGCATCGTATGTCTCTTAGAAAACATCATAGTATAGCCTTTGGTATGAAAAAACGCCATAATATACATCGTATATTGTACAAATAACAAGTCAAAGGAAAGAGACATACATTGTAGAATTGTAATTGTGGGCTGACTGATTTCCTGATTATCAGTGTTTTATTTTTTTTACTGATTTACGGTAATAAATACATTTAAAAATAGCGCTACTTTGGCTCTGAACCTTAATCTACCTGTGGTCGCTCTGTCTTCTGGAGTGATTTGATTGGTTATACGTCACGAATAAAACTCCTTTAACTTAACATCTGTAAACAAAACAAAAACGTATCAACAAAGTTTTCTGTTAAAGTTTGTGTTCTTGTAAGTTTAACCAAGATTTTAAATACTTTCATTTACTGCAAATGAATATCGACTCCAAATGTCTCACTAATAATCATTATCAGCCTTAAAAACCCACAAAACACCCCTCTATACTCGACCACACTTAGTACAGTCCGGTTCCCCCTTCTATAAATCTGCTTGGAATCTTCCACTTCCTGTTTGTCAAAGTGGCCTTCTACCTGGACAGGTTTTGTTGGAGCTC